>NC_090826.1:65625010-65934433 GCF_028021215.1 Eschrichtius robustus
CGGCATGTGGGATCTTCCCAGACCAGGGCTCGAACCCGTGTCCCCTGCATCAGCAGGCAGACTCTCAACCACTGCGCCACCAGGGAAACCCTTGATACGATTTTAATGGGATTTTTTTTAACTTTCCCTTTCTGATTATTTCATTATTAGTGTATAGAAATGCAACAGATTTCTGTATATTAATTTCTGTATATTAACCTGCTACCTTGCTGAAATCATTTATTAGTTCTAATAGTTTTTGTATGGAGACCTTAGAGTTCTCTATATATAATATAATGTCATCTGCAAACAGGGAAAATTATATCTCTTCCCTTCCAATTTGGATACCTTTTATTTCTTTTTCTTGTCTGACTCCTGTGGCTAGAACTTCCTTACCTCGTTCCTGAATGTAGCGGGAAGGCTTTAGCATTTCACTGTTGGGTGTTATGTTGGCTGTGGGATTGTTGTAAATGGCTTTTATTATGTTGAGATACATCCCCTCTATACCCACTTTCATGAGAGTTTTTAATCATTAATGGATGTGAAATTTTCTCAAATGATTTTTCTTGCATCTCTTGAGATAATCATGTGGTTTTTGTCTTTCCTTTTTTTAATGTGGTGTATCACATTGATTGATTTGCACGTGTTGAACCATCCTTCTGACCCTGGAAATAATTCAAATTGACCATGGTGTATGATCCTTTTGATGTTTTGTTGGATTTGGTTTGCTAATATTTTGTTGAGGATTTTTGAATATATATTCATCAGAGATATTGGACTGTAAGTTTCTTCTTGTGTATATCTTTGTCTCATTTTGTTATCAGGGTAATGGTGTTCTCGTAGAATGAATTTGGGAGGTTTCCTTCTCTTTAATTTTTTGGAATAGTTTGAGAAAGATAGGTATAAGTTCTTCTTTATATGTTTGGTAGAATTCCCCAGTGAAGCCACCCAGTCTTGGACTTTGTTTGCAGGGAGTTTTTTGTTGTTGTTGTTTTGTTTTGTTTTTTTACAGATTTTATCTCACTTCTAATGATCAGTCTTCTCAAATTGTCTGTTTCTTCTTGACTCAGTCTTGGCAGGCTGTATGTTTCTAGAAATTTGTCCATTTCATCTAGATTGTCCAATTTGTTAACATATAACTGTTCATAGTATTCTTTTTCTTTATTTTTAATTTATATTGGAGTATAGTTGATTTACAATGTTGTGTTAGTTTCAGGTGATTAAGTTATGCACATACATACATTCATTCTTTTTCAGATTATTTTCCCAATTAGGTTGCTACAAAATATTGAGTAGAGTTCCCTGTGCTATACAGTAGGTCCTTGTTGATTAGCTATTTTATATATAGTAGTGTGTTTATGTTAATCCCAAACTCCTAATTTATCCCTCCTCCCCACATTTCCCCTTTGGTAACCATAAGTTTGTTTTCTATGTCTGTGAGTCTGTTTCTGTTTTATAAATAAGTTCATTTGTATCATTTTTTTAGATTCCATATATAAGTGATATCATATGATATTTGTCTTTCTATATCTGACTTACTTCACTTAGTATGATAATCTCTAGTTCCATCCATGTTGCTGCAGATGGCATTATTTCATTCTTTTTTATGGCTGAGTAGTATTCCATTGTGTATGTGTACCAAATCTTCTTTATCCATTCCTCTGTTGATGGACATTTAGGTTGCTTCTATGTCTTGGCTATTGTAAATAGCGCTACAGTGAACAATGGGGTGCATGTATCTTTTCAAATTATGGTTTTCTCTGAATATATGCCCAGGAGTGGGATTGCTGAATCGTATGGTAGTTCAATTTTTAGCTTTGTAAGGAACCTCCATACTGTTCTCCATAGTGGTTGTACTAATTTACATTCCCCCCAACAGAGTAGGAGGGTTCCCTTTTCTCCACACCTTCTCCAGCATTGTTTGTAGACTTTTTTTTTTAAGATTTTTTTGATGTGGACCATTTTTAAAGTCTTTATTGAGTTTGGTACAATATTGCTTCTGTTTTATGTTTTTGGTTTTTTGGCTGCAAAGCATGTGGGATCTTAGCTCCTTGACCATGGATTGAACCCATACCCCTTGCATCGGGAGGCAAAGTCTTAACCACTGGACCGCCAGGGAAGTCCCATGTTTGTAGACTTTTTGATGATGGCCATTCTGACCAGTGTGCGGTGATACCTCAATGTAGTTTTGATTTGCGTTTCTCTAATAATTAGGGATATTGAGCATCTATGCATGTGCTTTTTGGCCATCTATATGTCTTCTTTGGAGAAATGTCTATTTTAGATATTCTGCCTATTTTTTGATTGGGTTGTTATTTTTTTTGATATTGAGAGCTGCATGAGCTGTTCGAATATTTTGGCGATTAATCCCTTGTCAGCGGCATCATTTGCAAATATTTTCTCTCATTCTGTGGGTTGTCTTTTCATTTTGTTTATGGTTTCCTTTGCTGTGCAAAAGCTTTTAAGTTTAATTAGGTCCCATTTGTTTATTTTTGTTTTTATTTTCATTGCTCCAGTAGGTGGATCAAAAAGAATATTGCTGTGATTTATGTCAAAGTGTGTTCTGCCTATGTTTGCCTCTAAGAGTTTTATAGTATCAGGTCTTACATTTAGGTCTTTAATCCGTTTGGAGCTTATTTTTATGTATGGTGTTAGAGAATGTTCTAATTTAATTCGTTTACATGTAGCTTTCCAGTTTTCCCAGCACCACTTATTGAAGAGACCGTCTTTTCTCCACTGTATATTCTTGCATCCTTTGTTGTAGATTAATTGGCCATAGGTGCGTGGGTTTATTTCTGGGCTTTCTATCCTGTTCCATTGATCTATATTTCTATTTTTATTCCAGTACCACACTGTTTTGATTACTGTAGCTTTGTAGTATAGTCTGAAGTCAGGGAGCCAGGTTCTTCCAGCTGTTTTTCTTTCTCAGGATTGCTTTGGCTATTTGAGGTCTTTTGTGTTTCCATACAAATTTAAACATTTTTTGTTCTAGTTCTGTGAAAAATGCCATTGGTAATTTGATAGGGATTGCATTGAATTTATAGATTGCCTTGGATAGTATAGTCATTTTGACAATATTGATTCTTCCAATCCAAGAACATGGTACATCTTTCCATCTGTTTGTGTCATCTTCTAATTCTTTCATCAGTGTCTTATAGTTTTCGAAGTACAGGTCTTTTGTCTCTTTAGGTAGGTTTATTCCTACGTATTTTATTCTTTATATGCAGTGGTAAATGGGAGTGTTTCCTTAATTTCTCTTTCTGATCTTTTTAAACAGTATTTTTTTTTTTTAATCCTCTTGGGCTTTGCTTTTTTTTTTTTAAAAAATTTATTTATTTATTTTTGGCTGTGTTGGGTCTTCGTTTCTGTGCGAGGGCTTTCTCCAGTTGCGGCGAGCGGGGGCCACTCTTCATCGCGGTGCGCGGGCCTCTCACTGTCGCGGCCTCTCCCGTTGCGGAGCACAGGCTCTAGACGCGCAGGCTCAGTAGTTGTGGCTCACAGGCCCATTTGATCCGCGGCATGTGGGATCCTCCCAGACCAGGGCTCGAACCTGTGTCCCCTGCATTGGCAGGCAGATTCTTAACCACTGCGCCACCAGGGAAGCCCCTCTTTCTGATCTTTTGTTGTTAGTATATAGAAATGCAGCAGACTTCTGTGTACTAATTTTGTATCCTGCAACTTTACCAAATTTATTGGTGAACTCTAGTAGTTTTCTGGTAGCATCTTTAGGATTTTCTATGTATAGTATTATGTCATCTACAAACAGTGACAGTTTTATTTCTTTTCCAATTTGGATTCCTTTTATTTTTTTTTTTCTCTCTGATTGCTGTGGCTAGGACTAACAAAACTATGTTAAATAAAATCGGCAAGAGTGGACATCCTTGTGTTGTTCCTCATCTTAGAGGAAATATTTTCAGCTTTTCACCATTGAGTATGATGTTATCTGTGGGTTTGTCATATATGGCCTTTATTATGTTGAGGTAGGTTCCCTCTGTGCCCACTTTCTGGAGAGTTTTTGTTACAAATCGGTGTTGAATTTTATCAAAAACTTTTCCTGCATCTATTGAGATGATCACATGGTTTTTATTCTTCAGTTTGTTAATGTGGTGTATGACACTGATTGATTTGTGGATATTGAAAAGTCCTTGTATCTCTGAGATAAATCCCACTTGACCATGGTGTATGATCCTTTTAATGTATTGTTGGATTCATTTTGCTAGTATTTTGTTGAGGATTTCTGTGTCTATGTTCATCAGGTCTGTAATTTTCTTTTTTTGTGGCACCTTTGTCTGGTTTTTTTTTTTTTTAAATTTATTTATTTATTTATTTTTGGCTGTGTTGGGTCTCCGTTTCTGCGCGACGGCTTTCTCTAGTTGTGGCAAGCGGGGGCCACTCCTCATCGCGGTGCGCGGGCCTCTCACTATCGCGGCCTCTCTTGTTGCGGAGCACAGGCTCCAGACGCTCAGGCTCAGCAATTGTGGCTCACGGGCCCAGTCGCTCCGCGGCATGTGGGATCCTCCCAGACCAGGGCTCGAACCTGTGTCCCCTGCGTTGGCAGGCAGACTCTCAACCACTGCGCCACCAGGGAAGCCCCTTTGTCTGGTTTTGATATCAGGGTGATGGTGACCTCATAGAATGAGTTGGGGAGTGTTCCTTCCTCTGAAATTTTTTGGAACAGTTCCAGAAGGATAGGTGTTAACTCTTCTTTAAATGTTTGATAGAATTTGCCTGTGAAGCCGTCTGGTCCTGGACTTCTGTTTGTTGGGAGTTTTCTAATCACAGTTTCAATTTCCATACTTGTGATTGGTCTGTTCATGTTTGTATTTCATCCTGGTTCAGTCTTGGAAGATTGTACTTTTCTAAGAATTTGTTCACTTCTTCTAGGTTGTCCATTTTTTTGACATGTTGCTTGTAGTAGTCTCTTATGATCCTTTGTATTTCTGTGGTGTCCATTTTAACTTCTCCTTTTCCATTTCTAATTTTATTGATTTGAGCCCTCTCCCTTTTTTCCTTGATGAGTCTGGCTAAAGGTTTATCAATTTTGTTTATCTTCTCAAAGAACCAACTTTTAGTTTCATTGATCTTTTCTATTGTTTTCTTTGTCTCTATTTCATTTACTTCTGCTCTGATCTTTATGATTTCTTTCCTTCTGTTAACTTTGGGTTTTGTTTGTTCTTCTTTCTCTAGTTTCTTTAGGTGTAAAGTTAATTGTTTATTTGAGATTTTTCTTGTTTCCTGAGGTAAGATTGTATTGCTATAAACTTCCTTCTTAGAACTTCTTTGCTGTGTCCCATGGGTTTTTGCACTGCTATGTTTTCATTTTCATTTGTCTCTAGGTATTTTTTGATTTCATCTTTGATTTCTTCAGTGATCTATTTGTTGTTCAGTAACAAATTGTTTAGCCTCCACTTGTTTGTGTTTTTTAGTTTTTTTCTTGTAGTTGATTTCTAATCTCATAGCGTTGTGGTTGGAAAAGATGCTTGATATGATTTTGGTTTTCTTAAATTTACCAAAGCTCACTTTGTGGCCCAGCACGTGATCAATTCTGGAGTATGTTCCATGTGCACTTGAGGAGAATGTGTAATCTGCTTTCAGATGGAATGTTCTCTAAATATCAATTAATTTCATCTGGTCTAATGTTTCATTTAAGGCCTGTGCTTTATTGATTTTCTGTCAGGGTGATCTGTCCATTGATGAAAGTGGGGTATTAAACTCCCCCACTATTATTATTACTGTCGATTTCTCCTGTTATGGCTGTTAGCATTTGCCGTATATATTGAGGTGCTCCTATATTGGGTGCATATATATTTACAATTGTTATATCTTCTTCTTGTATTGATCCCTTGATCATTATGTTGTGTCCTTCCTTTGTTGTAACAATCTTTATTTTAAAGTCTATTTTATGTGATATGAGTATTGCTACTCCAGCTTTCTTTTGATTTCCATTTGCATGGAATATCTTTTTCCATCCCCTCACTTTCAGTATGTATATGTCCCTAGGTCTGAAGTGGGTCTCTTGTAGACAGCATATATATGGGTCTTGTTTTTATATCCATTCAGCTAGTCTGTGTCTTTTGCTTGGAACATTTAATCCATTTACATTTAAGGTAATTATTGATATATATGTTCCTATTGCCATTTTGTTAATTGTTTTGGATTTGTTTTTGTGGGTGTTTTTTCTTCCCTTCCTGTTTTGTTCTCTTCTCCTGTGATTTAGTGACTATCTTTAGTCTTTTGTTTGGTTTCCTTTTTCTTTTTTGTGTGTGTATCTCTTGTAGTGTTTTGGTTTGCAGTTACCATGAGGTTTTGATATAGCAGTCTATATGTATACAAGATGGTTTTTAGTTGTTGGTCTCTTAATTTCAAATGCATTTTCAATATCCTGCATTTGTACTCTCCTCGTCTCACAATTGCTGGTTTTGATATCATATTTGTGTGTGGATGATTTCCTACCTTTACTGTATGTTTGCCTTTACTGGTGAACTTTCCCATTCATCATTTTCTTGTTTCTACTTGTGGGCTTTTCTTTTCTGCTTTGAGAAGTTCCTTTAGCATTTGTTTTAAAGCTGGTGTGGTGGTGCTAAGTTCTCTTAGCTTTTGCTTGTTTGTAAGGCTTTTGATTTCTCCATCGAATCTGAATGAGAGCCTTGCTGGGTAGAGTATTCTTGGTTGTAGGTTATTCCCTTTCATCACTTTAAATATATTGTGCCACTCCCTTCTGACCTGTGCAGGGTTTCTGCTGAAAAATCAGCTGATAGCCTTTTGGGGATTCCCTTGTATGTTATTTGTTGCTTTTCTCTTGTTGCTTTTTTTTTTTTTAAACTTTGGGTTTATTTATTTATTTATTTATTTATTTATTTATGGCTGTGTTGGGTCTTCGTTTCTGTGCGAGGGCTTTCTCTAGTTGTGGCAAGTGGGGGCCACTCTTCATCGCGGTGTGCGGGCCTCTCATTATCGTGGCCTCTCTTGTTGTGGAGCACAGGCTCCAGACGCACAAGCTCAGTAGTTGTGGCTCACGGGCCTAGTTACTCCGCGGCATGTGGGATCTTCCCAGACCAGGGCGTGAACCCGTGTCCCCTGCATTGGCAGGCAGATTCTCAACCACTGCGCCACCAGGGAAGCCCTTGTTGGTTTTAATATTTGTTCTTTGTCTTTAATTTTCGTCAATTTTGATTAATGTGTGTCTTGCAGTGTTCCTCCTTGGGTTTATCCTGTATGGGATTCTCTGCACTTCCTGGACTTTACTGAGTGTTTCGTTTCCTATGTTAGGGAACTTTTCGTTTATTATTTCTTCAAATATTTTCTCAAGCCCTTTCTCTCTCTCTTCTCCTTCTGGGACCCCTGTAATGTGAATATTGGTGTATTTAATATTGTCCCAGATGTTTCTGAGTCTGTCCTCATTTTTT
This sequence comes from Eschrichtius robustus, assembly GCF_028021215.1. Taxonomy (NCBI): domain Eukaryota; kingdom Metazoa; phylum Chordata; class Mammalia; order Artiodactyla; family Eschrichtiidae; genus Eschrichtius; species Eschrichtius robustus. Next base: position 65,632,396 of record NC_090826.1, read on the forward strand.
TTCATTCTTTTTTCTTTATTCTGTTCCGCAACAGTGATTTCCATCATTCTGTCTTCCAGCTCACTTATTCGTTCTTCTACCTCATCTTTCTGCTATTCATTCCTTCTAGTGTATTTTTCATTTCAGTTATTGTATTGTTCATCTCTGTTCATTAAACCTTCTTGCTCTTTGTTAAACAGTTCTTGTATCTTCTTGGTCTGTGCCTCCATTCTTTTTCTGAGATCTTGCATCATCTTTACTGTCATTATTCTGAATTCTTTTTCAGGCAGATTGCCTATCTCCATTTCAGTTAGTTGTTCTTCTGGGGTTTTATCTTGTTCCTTCGTCTGGAACATATTTCTCTACTGTCTCATTTTGTCTAACTTTTTGTGTTTGTGGGCTCATTTCCACAGGCTGCAGGATTGTAGTTCTTCTTGCTTCTGGTGCCTGCCCACTGGTGGGTGAGGTCGGTCCAGACACTTGTGCAGGTTTCCTGGTGGGGGTGACTGGTGCTTGCCCACTGGGGGGTGGAGCTGAATCTTGTCCCTCTGGTGGGCAGGGCCATGTCAAAGGGCATGTCTAGAGGTGGCTGTGGGCTCAGGACGACTTTAGGTGCCTGTCTGTTGATGGGTGGGGCTGTGTTCCCACCCTGTTGGTTGTTTGGCCTGAGGCATCCCAGCACTGGAGCCTGCAGGCTGTTGGTTTGGGCCAGGCCTTGGTGCCAAAATGGCAACCTCTGGGAGAGCTCACACTGTGGAATATTCCCTAAGGGCCTCTGCCATAAATGTCCTTGCCCATGCAGTGGTCCAAAGCTGACCCCTGCCTCCCCAAGAGACCCCTAAGACCTGCAGGTAGATCTGGCCCAGGCTCCTATGGAGTCACTGCTTTGCCCTGGGTTTCAGTGCCTGTGAAACCTTGGGTGTACCCTCCAAGAGTGGAGTCTCTGTTTCCCCCAGTCCTGTGCAGCTCCTGAACTCAAGCACTGCTAGCCTTCATAGTCAAATGCTCTGTGGGCTCCTCCTCCTGATGCCAGACCCCCAGGCTGGGGAGCCTGACGTGGGGCTCAGAACTTTCATTCCTGTGTGAGAACCTCTGTGATAGAATTATTTTCCAGTTTATGGGTCACCCACCCAGCAGGTATAGGATTTGATTATATTGCAAAAGCATCCCTCCTACTGTTTCGTTGTGTCTTCTTCTTTGTGTTTGGATGTAGAATATCTTTTTAGTATATTCCAGTCTTTTTTTGTCGATGGTTGTTCAGCAGTTAGTTGTGATTTTGGTGTTTTCATGAGAGGAGGTGAGCTCAAGTCCTTCTACTCTGCCATTTTGTCTCCAATCCCCAGACAGTTTCTTTCAGGAAAATTTTATTGATACACAAATCTAACTGACACTTGAAAATGCATGCTCTTGTTATGGGTCATAGATGATTTCAGGCTCTATGCAACAGAGTTCTCCAAATAAAAATCTTCGTTAGCCAATAGGAAGTAAATAATCCAGAAATAGAGGTCAGCTCAGTTCTTCCTCAGCTGAGCTGCAGGAAAAACAGCAAATACAGTACAATAGTGCTATAGTCTTTCTGATAGCTTTCCTATCTATACCAAATCTCTGGAAACTTTCAAAGATCCAGCAATTCCATTCCTGAGTATTTGTTTGTGGCCCAGGAGGGCTGCTCAGCTCCTACTTCTTGAATCCTCCTCCTCCTCCTCCCTCCCCCCTTTCTTTCTCCCTCAGCCTCTGCCAGGTACTCATGGTGCCAGCCAGGTCTGACCCAACCAGAAAGAGAACAGGGCAGGAGGGGGTGGCCTGTTCATAGTATTCTCTTATGATTTTTTTTAATCTGTGATATCAGTTGTCATTTCTCCTCTTTCAATTCTTATTTTGTTCATTTGGGTCCTCTCTCTTTTCTTCTTGGTGTGGCTGGCTAAAGGTTTTTCAATTTTTTTTTATCTTCTCAAAAAACCAGCTCTTGGTTTTATTGATTTTTTCTACTGTTTTTAAATATTCACTTTATTTCCTCTCTGATCTTTATTATTTCCTTCCTTTTTCTAACTTTGGGCTTTGTTTATTCTTCTTTTTCTAATTCTTTTAGGTGGTAGGTTAAGTTGTTTGAGATTTTTCTTGTTTCTTGAGGAAGGACTGTATCACTATGAACTTCCCTCTTATGCTTTTCCTGCATTCCATAGATCTTGTATAGTTGTGTTTTCATATTCATTTGTCTCAAGATATTTTCTGATTTCTTTGATTATATTGGTGACCTGTTGGTTTTTTAGTGGCATGATGTTTCGTCTCCATATGTTTGTTCTTTTCCCGTTTTTCTTTCTATAGTTGATTTCTAGTTTCATACCATTGTGGTTAGAAAAAAACACTTTGATATAATTTCTATTCTCTTAAGTTTGTTGAGACTTGTTTTGTGACCAAGCATGTGATCTAACCTGGAGAACATTCCATGTGCACTTTAAAATAATGTGTATTTTGTTATTTTTGGATGGAATGTCCTCTAGATATCTTTTTTTTTTTTCTTTTTTATTGAAGTACAGTTGATTTACAGTGCTGTGTTAGTTTCAGGTATATAGCAGAGTGACAGATATATATATATATATATATATATATATATATACACATACATACACACACACATATATTTATATTCTGTTTCAGATTCTTTTTCCTTATAGGTTATTAAAAATATTGAGTATAGTTCCCTGTGCTGGGTCCTTGTGGGTTATCTATTTTATATATAGTAGTGTGTATATGTTACTCCCAGACTCTAATTTATCCTTCCCCCCTTCCCCTTTGGTAACCATAAGTTTGTTTTCTATGTCTGTGAGTCTATTTCTGTTTTGTAAATAAGTTCATTTGTATCATTTTTTTAGATTCCACATATAAGCAATATTATATTTGTCTTTCTCTGTCTGATTTATTCACTTAACATGATAATCTCTAGGCCCATCCATGTGGCTGCAAATGACATTATTTCATTTTTTTTTAGGGCTGATTAATATTCTATTTTGTATATAAATATACCACATCTTCTTTATCCTTTCCTTTGTCAGTGGACATTTAGGTTGTTTCCATGTCTTGGCTATTATATATAGTACTGCAATGAACATTGGAGTTCAGGTGTATCTTTTCGAATTATAGTTTTCTCCAGATATACGCCCAGGAGTGGAAACCCTGGATCATATGGCAGCTCCATTTTTAATTTTTGAGGGACCTCCATACTGTTCTCCATAATGTCTCTACCAATTTACATTCCCACCAACAGTATAGGAGGGCTCCTTTCCCCCCCACACCCTCTCCAGCATTTATTATTTGTAGACTTTTTGATGATGGCCATTCTGACCAGTGTGAGGTGATAGATGGTTCCTGTTTTTTAACCAATCAGCTACTCTATGTCTTTTAATTGGAGCATTTAGTCCATTGACATTTAAAGTAATTATTGATAGGTATGTACTTACTGCCATTTTATTACCAGTTTTCTGGTTGTTTTTGTAGTTCTTCTCTGTTCATTTTTTCTTTTAGTTCCTTCCCTTGTGGTTTGATGATTTTCTTTAGCAGTATCCTTGTGTTCCTTTCTTTCTAGGTTTTGTGTATCTATTGTAGGTTTTTTATTTGTGGTTACCACGGGGTTCATGTGTATTGACTTATAACTATATCTACTCATTTTAAACTAGTAGTCATTTAAGTTCAGACACATTCTAAAATATCTACATTTTTTACTCCCCTCCCCCACATTTTGTGTTTTTGATATCATATTTTACATCTTCATGTTTATCTCTTCCATGTTTATTATAGTTGTATTTGCTTTTTAAATTTTTTGTCTTTTAATCTTCTTACTAGCTTATTTAAGTGGTTCATCAGCCTTTCTTATATATTTGCCTTTCCTTGTGGGATTTTTCCTTTCTTATAGATTTTTACTTCTTGTTGTAGCCTTTTCTTTTCCACTTAGAGAAGACCCTTTAACATTTCTTTTAGGGTAGGTTTAGTACTGATGAACACATTTAGTTTTGCTAGTCTGAGAAGTTCTTTGTCTACCTCCTTCAATGACAATCTTGCTAGGTAGAGTATCCTAGGTTGCAAGTTTTTCCTTTTTATCACTTGGCATATATCATGCCACTCTGTTCTGGCCTGCAAAATTTATTCAGAAAAATCAGCTGATTGCCTTGTAGCGGTTCTCTTGTATATGACTCTTTGTTTTCTCTTGCTGCCTTCAGAATTCTCTATCTTTAATTTTTGCCATTTTAATTATGGTATATCTTGGTGTGCATCTGTTTGGGTTTATCTTGTTTCAGACCCTCTATGCTTCCTGTACCTGGATATCTGTTTCCTTTTTCAGGTTCAGGTTGTTTTCTGCCATAATTTAATCAAATACATTTTTTGAGCCCTTTTTCTCTCTCTTCCACTTCTAGGACCCCTATGTTGGTACACTTGATTTTGTCCTAGAAGTCCCTTAAACTATGCTCATTTTTGCTCCCTTTTGCTGTTCTGACTGGGTGATTTCCATTATTCTATCTTCCAGAATAGAAGAATTCTATCTTCTGGTACATTTTTTTGTATCACCTCATCTGCTGTTAATTCCTTTTAGTGTCTTTTTCATTTCAGTTATTATATTCTTCAGTTCTGACTGGTTCTTTTTTATATTTTCTAGTTCCTTGTTAAAAATTCTCACTGTGTTCATCTATTCTTCTCTCTAATTCAGTTAGCATTTTCATTAGTAATGCTTTGAACTCTTTATCTGGTTAATTTTTCATTTCTGTTTTATTGCTTATTTTTTCAGGGTTTTTTTCTTGTTCTTTCGATTAAAACAAATTCCTCTGTCTCCTCATTTTGCTTAACTTCCTCTGTCTCTATGAAATTAGGTGAAACAGTTACCTATTGCAGTCTCGAAGGGGTGTCCTTGTGTGGGAGTTTCCCTATACAGTCTGTGTGTGCTCAGTTACTTTGGTGGGAGAGCAGGATCTGATGTGAGGATGAGTCATGTTTTCCCCCAGCGTGTGCTGGCATCTGTCATCTTGGTAGGAGGGAAGGCTGGAGATGGAGGGGCTCAGGCAAGATCCAGGTGTGAGTCAGGGCTTCTCCTCTGCTCAGTGATCAGCACCACCCTATTGAGGGTGGGGGTAGGTCCCACGTTGCTGGAGCAGAAGCCCTGAGGTTCAGGTCTGAGCTGGCTCCATTCCCTTTAAGTGTGTGCTTTCCCCACTCCCCGCACTCGCATCCTTGCCCCAGCGGGGAGCAGTGCTGGAACAAGAGGGGCTGGCCCAGGCACTCACCGTGGGTCTGGGCACAAGCTATGTTGGCCTTAGCTACAGTCAGCAACCTAGACTGCTTCTGATGCTCTGCCTGTGTAAGCACCAGCGATGGCTGCCCCTGCCCCACTCGGATGCCTCTCCGGTCTGACCTCCCTTTGTCCCTCACAACTGAGTTTTCCCCTTGGCCACTACAGCCCTCACCCTAGTGTGGATCCGTGCTGCAGATCCAGTGGGGCTGGTACAGGCACTTGGCATGGGTCAGGGTGTGGGCTGTGGCAGCCCTAGGTGGAGACCTGGCCTGCTTCTGATGCTCTGCCTGTGTAAGCACCAGTGATGGCTGCCCCTGCCCCACTCGGATGCCTCTCCAGGTCTGAGCCGCCTCTGTGCCTCACAGCTGAGATCTCAGCTCAGCCACAACAGCCCTCACCCCAGGGTGGAGCTGTGTCCACCCTGAAGCAAGTGGGGTTAGAGCTGGTGCTCAGCTCACACTGGGGCTTACACCAGCCTTGGGGGAGACTGGCCAGTGTCCCCTGCAGTTTCAGTCTGCCCTCTCTGCCCTGTTTTGGGAGTAAGCAAGCATGTGTGCGCTCTTCATGAGTAGAGTCCAGGCTTCCCACAGCCTTCCTGTTAGTCCCACTCACTGTCCTCCAACCAGCCAAGGGGACTTGTCTTCCCAGTGTCAGACCCCAGGGCTTGGGTGCCCAGTATGTGGCTTTAACCACTTACTCCCCAGAGAGGATCTCTGCCCTGTAATCTCCCTCATCTTCTGAGTTCCCTCTGAGGGGCACAGGTCCTGATCTGATCTCTTCTCACCACTTCCTACCTGATATCGTGTAGATCTTTCTCACAGCCTTGGTTTTTCAGGATTCTTTCTGCCAGTTTACAATTAGTTTTCAGTGAGAATTGCTCCACATGTAGATGTATTTTTGATGTGTTCATGGTGGGGGAGGTGAGTTCTGTATCCTTCTATTCTGCCATCTTGATATCTTCGCTAGGCAAATGTTTTTTAATCCCTTCATCATAAATCATGTTGAGACATCATTCTTTTTTGCTTGTTTGGGCTAAATACAGCTATGTGATTAGTTTTACTGTAACATAGTCTGCTTCAGTGCTGTTTACCAGAAAACTGAAAAATATTTTTAATTACTGGCTTCAAATGTGTTTTCTTTTTCCAATAAATTTATGAATTGCATTCAGAAGGCACCCCGCTTTCTGTAACATTGCCCTCTTAGATCCTGTTAGAGATATATTTTTATATACCCTTAGCTTTTTCTGTTCTCTCCTTGAACACCAGTGCTTTTCCCAACATCTTACCTTCATTTTCTTCTTTCTGTGCACTGCGTACACATATGCAGCAGCACACATTCATTTGGCTGGAAGATTGTGGAAATTTCAAGATTACTCTAACAATGATCAAGTCCAGGCTCACTTTAATTTATATGCAAAATGAAAACATCTTTTCATTTGATAAGCTTCTCCCACCTTTGTTAACACACGATGCTCTTAGTACCGTGTAAAGGGCCAGAATGTGAAGACGCCCGTGTTTTTGAGTCAGCGGTGGAAGGGCATTGTACTTTGTTCACAAGATTGTTTTATCCATTTGCTTAAATTGTTCTAAATCATACAGTAAAAAAAGGACTGGAAAAAAAAGAGCCAAGGTGTTAAAAAAAATAGCTAGTGACTTCAAATAGTAAAATTGAATTGATTGCTTTTAAATGTGTCACATAACAGTCCTCATTCGTCCCAGCACAGAAGCCATTAGAGAAGATATTGCCAGATTCTATACTATTTTGGCTGTTTCATTTTAAGCAATTGGAAAGTCATAAATGTGGGAAAGAACAGTTCAGTTTGGCCTGATAAATTTTAAGAGGGTCCGTGACTGTGACATCATCCTGATGTCCAAGTCTTGCATAAAGTGGTACTCAGTTTTCATGAATAAATGAAGTTACATTTGTTTTAATGGGGGTTGGGTTATGATTGATTCACTAGCAATGAAGCTAGGTCCTGAGAGAAATCATCAATACCCATTTTAGCCCCAAGACTAGAAACATGGTATATGGAAAGTAATTTTGGAGAAGTAATTTATTCCTGCTATATTGGTAAGATATTTCTTTTCATCAATGATTTATTGAATTGTATTCTTATAATCATATAGCTATGTTTTTAAAATACAAACACTTTCAAACATCTAAGGATAATATTTGCAAGAAACTGGAAAAAATGTCAACACCATTTCATATCCATGGTCTGCAATAATGATTTTTGTTCAATTTTGTCCCCATATCTTATGCCAACAAAGACTGATTTATAAAGCATCCAGAACCAGATAATACTAAAGATAATTGCTATGCCTGGTTAGAGTTTAAGAGCAATTTCCTGAGGCACCACTTGTTAAAGTGAAAGAACATACATTGGAATGAGTGCTGGTCAACTATATATACAGTAAAAGAAAAATAAGGAATTGTTGCATACAGCCTGCTTTCCAATATTATTTTAAAAAATAAATGCATTATGCCTGATGATCCCACAGAAACTTTAATAGTGTGATTTTACTGTGTGGATTCACAAACTCTTTTTAAAACTTTCTAGGCACATAGAAAAATCAAATCAGTCATAGTCCAATTTCAAACAATTTATTTACAAATATGATCAGTGCTTTATCATCTAAAAGTGGGACTTATTAAAATATAAAGGTTTGGATTTCTTCTGGAAACCAAATGATATTTTTATTTTAAATAAGAAAAGAACCAGTAGCTATATTAACAAACAAACATCTTATTAGATATAGGACATTTTATTACATTTTATTTTTTAAATTAATTAATTAATTAATTAATTTCTGGCTGCATTGGGTCTTTGTTGCTGTGCACAGGCTTTTCTCTAGTTGGCGGAGAGCGGGGGCTACTCTTCGTTGCGGTGCGCGGGCTTCTCACTGCGGTGGCTTCTCTTGCTGCAGAGCACGGGCTCTAGGCGCGCGGGCTTCAGTAATTGTGGCTCGCGGGCTCTAGAGCACAGGCTCAGTAGCTGTGGCGCACAGGCTTAGTTGCTCCGGGGCCTGTGGGATCTTCCCGGACCAGGGCTGGAACCTGTGTCTCCTGCACTGGCAGGCGGATTCTTAACCACTGCGCCACCAGGGAAATCCCAATATAGGACATTTTAAAACAACCTTGAAAACTGCAACATTTATGTTTTCATTTAAAGAAACCTATTAAATTTTAAAGAAATACTAAGTTTGAAGATTTAACATATAATTCAATTTTAAAATAGACTCATAGATTTGTTAAGGAATATCTGAACCTAAGAAAATTTTTAGCCTGAGCTAAACCAGCGATAGGGACATTTAATCTTTCCTTAGAAACTATTGTTAATTTGTGTTCACATTTTTTATATTCTTCTGTAAACTTATCCCTGCCTTTAAAATGATGAGATTTGCTTCTTATGAATGTTGGCCAAACCAAATGTGGGACTGAGCAAACTTTCGGCAAATTAAAACAAAGACCAACTAACTAATTTAGGCTATTGTTTGTTTGGGTTTTAAAAAAAATCCATTTCTTATCCATTTAGCTTTGACTTATTTACTTTGTATAAATTATCAGCTTCAGTTATTTGGTTTGGCAGTCAGTGCACAGCTAGAAAAAAAGTGGAAAACAAGTTTAAAGATAAATCTAGATTTTTTTAAAAAACCTAGACATTTGATACAGAGGAGATTTTGTCATGATGATTGATAGATGGGTTTTTCTAGCTTAAAGAAATAAAAAAGCAAAGAGCTTTTTCTTATCTAAATCTTTATTAGAAGAAAAAACAAATAGATTTAAAACAATGAGTAACAACAAATTTCATTAAATATTAAACAGTTTAGTTATCAAAGATATTTAGACAATATGTTCCTAATATTTCTGCACAGCAGAAGTGTACTGATTATAGAGCTCAGACTGTCTTGTGCTCATATGAGTTCGTTTTTGGCATAAAAGAATATCCAAAGTCACAGTTAAATATGATAATAGATAAACTGCTAGTAACTTACTATAGATTCTCAAAGCTTTCACAAATTATCATTGTGTGATTGATTGACATTCCCTTAGGGTGAATGTTTTATGGACTCTTTCTGTAACACTGAGTAACAAACGGAAATCATTTTCTTTAAAGTTAGTACTAATAAAATTATTTAAAATTGAATTAGAAATTATGTTCTTGTTCATATTAGCGCAATAAAAAGTAACATGAGTAAACTGATTATTTCATATCAAAAGTTAGAAAATGGAAATAACATACATAGAACACTCATTGATGATAATAAACAATCATTTAAAATGGAGCTATTCAGTACATGACATCTGTGAGCACCCTTTCTAGGGGTAAAGTTTCCCTTTGTAATTTCTTCAAGTTTCCCTTTCCAATCTGTGTAAAACACTGAGAAATGTAGTCTTATACCTATTGTATTTTCAAATATCTATCAATCATAGAAAAGATTACATTTTAAACTCACTTTTAGTAAAAAAACAAACCCAACAAGTGTCCTTTCAGGTTTTTTTCTTGCGTGTAGTACACATTCATGAATGTCCACTAGGCGCAAGGGAAATTGTTTATGCTGCAAAATGTAGTCTATACAGTGAGGATATCAAACATACTGAAATGACAAATGGTTTTCAACCAGTGAGCTAAGAAAAAAACAAATGCAAGAAGACTTGTTTTAATCACTAAACATTGCAGGATTCTTTTTTTTTTAACAATGTGTGTAAACTTGCCCACAAAAGCTGGGTAATATTAAACAGCCAGTAAGGCACTTTGTCAGAGAGGACTAAGTCGTAAAGGCTGGATGATTGATTGACAATTTGTTTAATAGGAAACAGTCCATACTTAGAGCAAAATCTGGAGTGTGGCGCTCCTTTTACCGATTTATTGTCGAACAGGAGTGGGGAAAACTTTAAAATCTTCTGTTTTACTTTGTTTACCAATTTTCCCTGCAGAAGTCTTTTAGTTGTAATTTTAAAAATATATTAGGAGCTACCAATTTAAATAACGTATCATTTTTCAATCTAATATTTAAAACAATATTAACATATTCACTAGCATTTTCAAAACATCCAAGCCATTCTATTTAAAAATGAATTACAAAACAAAACATCTTAGTATAAAAAATGTTCCGTGTTATTAACAATTCCCTTGCAATTTCTGATGGCTTCACGTATTACAGTATAAGCTTTGGTATAAAACATGCAAATAAAAGCCAACAAGGTGGTGAATACAGTGTTCCATACACAAAGCACTTATGAAACAAGTGTAGCACATACACAGCAGATGAGAGAAAGGTAACACCACTGCAGGATGACCAGAGTTTGCACTTCTACTGCTTCTTAGTTTGTGCATTTTGCTCGTTCAAAATCTTCAGCAGAGATTGACTCATGTAATAGGGTCTTTCAGCAGAACCATCGTTTCTTTCTAAATCTTCCACTAGGAGGAAGAATGGCACAGGGTAAATATCAAAGCAAAACTGTAAGAGAAGTAACATCGCCATCTGCTGCATACTTGCTTTACAGCAGTTCAAAATGTTATTCTAAAAAACAGCGTAGTTTGGCATCAACATTATTGTAAACATAACTATGAGAAAACAATCAGCCCTTGTTATTATGTCAATAAGATATTATCTCATTCTGTGTACCAGGTCTGATTCTGCCAATAGCACGTGCCTCTCAGCTGCATGATTAAGGAAATAAGTTTTATCTTCTTTTAGAGAGCAAATGTAACTACACAAAAAACAAAAGATGTATGAGGAATTTCTAAATTCACCTTCAAATTCCTAAAAAGTACGATGTATTCGACTTGCCTTCTAATTTACCGTATTAGTTCAAAATTGCTTTTGTTTTCGAGCAACAATTTAGGTAGTACAGTTTTTTTTTTTTTAAAGATTTGTAAATTTTCAGTATATTTCAAATCTTTGAACCCAAAATTTTGAGAAGTATTGCTCTGTTTTTTCAGTTATTACCTTAATTTCTTTATAAGAAAGTGGCTTTTAAAGTTTTCTCAAAAACTCATTTTTCTCTCTATATTTCAATTATACAAAGAAGTAATTAATGAAAAATATTTTTCTAACTAGAATTAAGCACATAATATAGTTAAAACTTCTATACTTAGAGATTTTTAAAGAATATTTATTAAGAATATTGAACCAAACGACATTCCTTTTCCTATGATTTTGCAACCAAGGGTTATATTCTTAAAATATAGCCAAGTTTAGAATGTTTCTATCTCCGTATAGTTCAGTGAATACTTTTACTGTGGAGAATTTTCTGGTCTAGTCAGCAGATTTAATGTTAAGCATTTAAAACATGGGCCCCCATCTAGTACCAAGAATCTAAAATACAGAAGTTATGATTGTTAGAATTCTCCAAATTAATCTCCTTTGTCTTTCTCAATTTTCTAACTCCTAGAACAGCCAGACTTATAAGGAAAAAATAGGCAACTGATTTCACACATGTTGATTTATATTTTATTCAAGTGATTTTCCAACTTTTATGTGTATCAGAATCACTAGAGAACTTTATAATAATTCACAAGCTGCCCCACACCCAAATACTTATATCAGAATCTCTTGGGGTGGGGAGCACAGGTATCAATGTTTGTAACAATTTCTCAGAGTGATTCTGATACATACACAAAAAAATTAAAAATTGTTTCATCATTATGAATTTTTCAACTACTCCTAAAAGGGGACTTATTCCTTATAATTTTTCAACACTTAAGTTAGTTAGAGGTAACCATTTTACTAGATTTTTGTTGTGAACGCTGTATTACTGAATAATAAAATAATAACTATCATCTAGAAAGATAGGTTATCACTGTTCTCTGAATTATACTTCAAGGAGCATGAGAGTGAAGAAGGTTTTGCCAAGGTATGAAGCCAAATGACACTTTTGATTACAATAATCTCAAGAAAGTAAGCCAAGAGCAAGATGGTGGCCATAGAAGGACCAATATTTTGAAAATCTCCCCTATTCTTTAGCTTCTTGCTATTAAGCTGCTATGAAGTCAGTCTAAATCTAGGTTCCCACACTTCAGGGTCATTAAATAAATTACTATTTATATTAATTTATAACAGTAATACATTTCTGACTCTCTTCTTGGATACATGGATCATATTCAGATCAAAATGTTAGATCAACATGTTCCTTTCTGTCAAGACATAAATAATCCTTATACACAAACTTACTTAGTGTAAAAGCCAAAAGGATACTATTGATTCAATGCTCCTTTTGGGGTACATTTTTACACTGTTTGCCATGTCATACGCACTTGCACACAGGAGATGGATAGGCAAAGTACGTGAGTGTCTGATTCATGCTTTCCTACGCCAGAGCCTGGTTTGTTGCTCTGGCCAGCAAGGGTGGAGTATGAAAGTAACTCTCCTCCTAAACCCTTCAGGAAGAGATTTCCTAACCCACAGTATGCCTCTTGTAAAGGTACAAGATGAGGTACCTATGGAGGGCTAATATTTCCTTAGGGTAAAATCTGAAGTGTCTTTCTTATCTTTTCTCTTTCTTCACTGAAAGTTAAGCTACAATTAAACTTTTTATAGAAAAAAGCCACATCATCTCTTTAATCTAGAAACTCATAACAGATATAATCACTCTTCTGAAACAGATCCATACCCATTTTCTATATGATGGGCATAGGAAAATAGGGATTTATCTCTATTATTTGGGTTACAGACAAATGGCATGAGTTATGTGGCCATCTCAGTTCTGCTCAGAATATTTTCATGGTGGCCAGAGGTTCATATTATTGGAAATGACATTCCAGAACTCAGATTCAACTTCACTATAAATATAATTTCACTAAAACAAAATGGCCTATGAAGGTTCCACAGTAATTTTTACCTAGTAATGCGGCCTGTGGAACCTGTATAACATTAACGTCTATACGTTTGTTATGGTCTCGAATCACTTACTGAAATATACTTCCTAGGGAACCATTAATACAAGTTTAATCACAGTTTAGAATGTTGTCCACTAGCTTGAACAGTATAAATATAACCATAGCACCATATTTACAAATTTAGTACCATATGCTGGTTAACTATAAATCAATCTTTTTATGGCTAATTGATTACACATTTATAGTGCTTTCAAAAATGTCCTGAATACCCTTTACAAATATACATTTATAAAAAGAAAGGCTATCAAAGCGCTGCAATGGGAAACAGCATGCCAAGTTATAAAAGTTTTGGAAACACTTTCAGCTATAGGCTTTAAAAAAATGTGTGACATTTACACCTTGCTCTTCAGCTGGGACCACTATAAAGTATCCTAGTTCACAGAGGCTACTGTCATCAATTGCCTGATACCTCAGATGGTACCAAGTTCTCGCTTTTTAGGAATAAGCACTGAAATTTCACATTACTTAAAAGCATCATTTTCAAATACAAATTGACCTAATTTACAAAACTTCTACTTAAAAATGAATGGCACTGTTTGGAGCTTTTCTACTCTTTCTGCTTCTGGGGAACTAGTTGCTTCTTGTTCAGAATTCCGTGCAGGGTAGGGGTTATGAAGTAGGGTTTTTCTGTAGATCCATCATTTCTTTCCAGATCTTCACCTGTATATGCAGCAGCCAAAGCAGGCAAAAGCAGCAACAGCAGCAGAACAATTATATGCATTTTTATAAATTGGAGAGTCGAACAGGGAAAAATCAGAGAAAGCAGTGTTAGAAAGTCAAATATAAGACAAATTAGTGCAGTTAAGTAGCTGATGCTGGTCAAAGTAAGAAGCTTCAACCTCTGCCAGGAAGCACTGAAACTTCCTAAATCCCGCCCACTCCAAAGAGGTTTATTTTGATAGTTTAAAGGTTAATAAGATCTTTTATGTCCTTTCAAATGTGTTATCTTTAAATTCTAACGACTGTTCATTTCAGAAAGGTAAATTGCCACATCCTCTGAGATGAAGCTGAATAAAAAGTATGGTGTGATAAATGTAGAGAATAATTGAATTTCACAGTTCAAAGTCTCTTTTAATGGTCATTCACACCCTAATGTTACAGATGAAGAAACTGAGACCCAGGGATGTAAAATGATTCTCCTGAAATTGAAAGCTCTGGGGCAACAGGATGAGGTGAGGACCCAGTCTCTTGACACCTACTTCAGTTCTCATCCTACTTAACTAAACGGTGTCCTGTCCTACATCCTTGTAGTTTACCTCAGGTTATATTCAAAAGCTAATACAGTGTTTGCTGACTTCTGTAATACATGAGTTTATATTCCTGCTTTGCTTAGGATAATAATAAAATGATGGGTATTCACTGAGCACACATCTGTTGGGTGGTTGGGGAAAAACATCAGAATGATGCTGAGAAGCAAGGAGAAGTCTGCATGGAATTAAATTTCCTGCAGATACGTATAATTCACAGCTGATAATATCTATCTCAATAAATATATAAATGCAACTTGAAACTGTTTTGACTAGTATATTAAAAATATTATGCTATTTTAGCTTTTATTTATTATGAAATAAAGGATAAGAAATATTATATAAAACCATATAGCATAATCACAGATTTATGGAATAAATCTCAGTTATTTTTCATCATACTCTCTTAGGAATGGTTGGATTATTGGTTTATTAGATTTTTACATTAGACTTCACAGTGACTTTCCTCACATACAAAATGAAAAGCTAAGGAGGGAACATGAAAGATGCTGAACATTTTTGTTCTTTTTTCCTTAATCATATTTCTATATCTTATATCACATATCATATGTTGTATGTTTATATCATTATTACTTTTGAGGGATTGGTAGGAACTGTGGTATCAATCACATAATAATGAAAATAATCATCTACAACTATTGTTTTTTTCCCATCCTGGGACCAGAATTCTCATTGCCTTGTAATGTTGAAAGGATGCTATGTCTCTATAAATGAAGTGTTTGTTTGCAAATAGTTTGCATTTTTAAAAACATCAGTTTTCTGGCAGTCAAGATAACAGGTATAAAGAGGTGTATATTTTAAAAAAAGGTACAATTCTACACAATCATAATTTGCCTTAGAGTATCATTTAAGAAGAAAATTGTCCAAAGTTAGATGTCGCCCATAGTAACAGCTGCAGAGGGAAGAAAAATACAATTTGGTTTCTCTTGTTCTTTACTATCAAAGACAAGAACATCCAAAAAGAAACTATTCACATTCAACACACAATGTGTTAAATAAGGCTGAAATTATACCTGCTTTTCAAGAAGTTGGCAATTAGTAATATAGATGAGTGGAAAACATTTCTTAGTGCTCAAATTTAAAATCCACTGTCAAAATGAAAATCTATAAGATTTGCCAAAGCTTCCAAAGATTGGAAACTGATAGGTTCTAAACATTTCCCGGGATACATTTTGAGAAAACTTTTCAGTTACAAGAAGCAGGAAGATCCCAGTGGGCTCTCCCAGTTTCATTCCCATGATTAGCATTTGAGATGAAAGGAGAGACCTCTGAACATTCAAGATCTCTGTCTCTTCTGTGTCTTAAGCTACCTTATTCCCATGCTCCTTCTTCCACCTCATACCTGAGCTGAAGTTTGTTCATGTGGTATTTTGTAGATGGCTTTTCCTGACAAACCACTGAAGCACTAAGGAAAAGATTAAACATTCCAGTTCCATTTATAGCCAGAGGAAGAGCTAACTTGTACACAAAGTTCTCCTGATTGATTTGTCCAGTTATTGAAAATTGATTTGTTAAATGTTCAGAAAAGAAAAAAGATCAAACCATTTTCTAGAAGGTTTTTTCCTTCAATATATCTCCCTAAAGTTACTATCTTTAGGGAGGTATATATATATATATATCTCCTCTCCTGACCCCAGCATGCAGTTGCTGCTGTGAGTTACACTAAAAAATAAACTGTTCCTTTTATACAAGTAGATCACTCAGTAATGCCCTGTCATAGAATGTTTTCTCTGCTTCTCTTGAGAGCAATGTGCCAGAGAAATAATCTCTCAGAGGGTATTAGATGTAGGGCTAACAAGTTCTGTTCTTTCACCTGTTGACCCTACTTTATCTAGTTTGAAGGTAAGGACAGATCAAGCTCCTGATGGGCACTAGGTTCTCCAGGGCTTTTAAGATGAGGTATTAATAGAAAACATGTCCATTCTGCATACGTGAGGTGCACATGCCACATAGAAGCACAGTGAAGAAGTCAGTGATGAAAGCTCTATTGAAGTATTTTAACACTACGCAGCAGAGTTGATCTAGCCATTTCCTAAACACGCCTCTCCATGAATCCTATCTATTTGTCATTGTGTTACCCAGTGTGAATTGGCCCTATGTGTCTTTGAAACCATTGCCAGCTTGGCTTTATCAGAAGCTAAAGGCTCTCTTCAGAGTCCCCAAAGCCCAGCCTCAAAGCCCAGTTATGTCTTCAGTTGTTAATAAAGCACAACAGAAGCCAATCATTATTATAAATTTGAAAACATTAAGAAATTAAAATAATTTCATGCTAACACCACGCCATGATGCCTGACCCTCCTGTGCTTTGCAAACCCCATCTCTCAGCCTTTAAGGTTTACAAAGCATCTACTAGACAACGTCTCTTTCCAAATAAACTGTTTTGCAGTTTCAGCCAGGTCATAGCAAATCCACAAGCCAGCTAAAAGACTGGGTCTTAACCTTTTCATCTTTTGGTTATCCACCAAAGGGGGAAAACACACATACTGAAAACTTACAGAAGCAGATGAAAATTGTTTCAATACACATTGCATAGACGCTGAAGAATCCATGTGCAATTAGGTAAGATCCAATAACGACTGTCTGTAAATGAGCAGAGAAGAGAATGAAGATGCCATTAACTTGTCCATTAACTTGTCCAAAAGAACAATAATGCAGCTTTAAATAAAATCATGATGAAGACGCTTTGAAATACTCTGTGTTGGAAAAGATTTCAATATAGGAATGTAAAAAATTCAGTGATAAAGTTTTTGAGTGTCTTTGTACTGGGATTTAAACAAAATGTACTCGATTACCTGCCAATTTTCGTATCACTATCCCCAATGCCTACCAAAAACATCCCAGATTTAGGATCCTGCACACTGAGGCAGTAAAGCATAGGAGTTAAGAGCATACACTGCCTAGGTTTAATCACAGCTCAGGCACTCACTCGACAAGTCACCTAACATCTCTGTGCTTCCTACATAAGACTGTTGGTGGGGAAGGGGAGAATGTGAGTAATAATGGTATTTATGACACATGGATTGAGTGAGTTAATATACTGTAATAGATCTCGCAGGGCTCCCCCAGGTCCTCTCCAGCTGCCACATCTATCCCCTAGTTGCTGGGAATGTATGTAGGCTGCTGATGACTCAGCTGTTTTGCTCACTAGGAATTGCTCTTGCAGGGAACTGCCTCACCCAAGGTTATGCCATCATTCAGAGGGCAACCCCTGGGCAACGGCTGCCTGATGCAGCATACAGAGGCCTAGTCCCTTTGTCAGAACTTCCTGTAATTATGTCTGAGGCTTCAGCTATAATTGCAGCATGGGTCAGCTTCTTCTTTTGCCTGGGCCTGTCCTCCTCACTTCCTTTCAAGTGTATCTCAGGAGAGCACTTCATAGTAAGCCTTCTGCATGCAATCCTCTGTCTCAGGGGTTGCTTCCAAGGAACCCAAGCTCTAAAGCAGAATGAGGCTTGGCCTCAAAGTAAGACCAATCATGTCAGCTATCATTATTTCTCCTATTCCTTTTTGGTTTTTTATTTTGCCATTTCTCATAAATCAGAATCAATGTTACCCAGATGCTATGGAATGAATTGTGTCCCCTCAAAATTCATATGTTGAAACCTAATCCCCAAAGTGATGGCATCTGGAGGAGGGGCCTTCAGGAAGTAATGAGGTCACAATGATGAAGCCCTCGTGAATGGGATTAGTGCCCTTATAAGAGAAGACAGGAGAGATGAAATCTCTCTCTACCATGTTAGGATACAGCAAGAAAGTGTCCCTTTGCAAATTAGGAAGAAAGCTCTCACCAGGAACTGAATCTGTGGGCACCTTGATCTTGGAGTTCTCAGTCTTCAGAACTGTGAGGAATAAATCCCTGTTGTTTAAGCCACCCAGTCTATGGTATTTCTGTTGTAGCAGCCCAAACTTACTAAGACATCAGCTCTTACCATCAAAGGTACCCAGTAGTAATTTAAAGATGTTGGTCCTTCTGTAATCATTGGGAGTCTTTCTGTGAAGAGTAGAAAGGCCAGGACACCTAGAGTGAAAAGGCAGAACATGTATATTATGCATTTGCAAAGGAACGTAGCTTTTTGTAGTAAAGACGTTTTTCTAAGCACATGTTAAACTTACTACTACTACTACTACTACTACTACTACTACTACTACTACTACTACTACTACTTACCTATACACCCAGCAACTAGAATCTTCCCCAGGATTAGCACAAAGTCTGTCACTCTATCCATAACTGCAACTCTGAGAATCAGAAAAAAGAGAGTATAATTTTGGGTTTAAATTATATTTGTTATCAGAAATTTATGAGAGTAAATAATTCATGAGTTCATTTTGATGTGTCTTTGCTGAAATTTTATTTGGCCTTTGTTAAATGCAAGAAATGAAGTTAGAACCCAGGCATGACTTTCTGACTTATTTATAATGGAGTAAACAGAAGATGGCATTGTAAGGCTGTCAGGTGCTATTGGTGGTGTCAGCATCTCTCTCTCTAATTCGGGGACTATAGATACCCTGAATCCTGAGGATGGCTGCACTGGTTCTCTGATTTTGTTCACTCAGACTCTGTCAATTTTGGAAGGGGGGAATAGTCAGAAACATGATGATAATGTTCATGTGGGGAATTTCTTGAGCATAGGGGATAATAAAAATGAATAAGTGCCAGTGGGTATAAAGGCACAGGTGGATGATGGGAGCAATAATTCTAAAACATACGAAGAAATTAATGGTGTGAAGGAGAAGATTTAAATCTATTAAAATAAAAGATAAGATTCATGTCTAATAAGACCACCAACATGTGAAGTATGGATGCTAAAGCTTCACCAAATCATCTACTGCCATGCTAAACCTGATTACTTACTTTAAAATATTTCTCATCAGCAGATTGAAAGCATCTCTCGCTGACCTGCAGAAGTTTTTGCCATATATTGCAATCTGAGGAAGACAGTTGATATTATTCTGGAGTCAGTAACATAACTTAACAAGACCAACAGACAATCCAATGACAGGAACATGAATTAATTCTGTCACCCACACAGTTATTCTCATTCCTCTTTCCAACAGTTGGGTTCATGGGAGGCTTGGGCAGTGTGTGTCCTCAACTCTGCACAACTCTCAGAGTCATTGACAATAAGGTATGTTTCGGTTGCTATTTGCCCTTAACTCCATGGGGATTAGACAGCTTCAAACAGAGGTAGGTCTTCTTCTCAAATCCCAGGACACAGCTTCTGTCTTTGAAGTGTTTTGGCTATGGTTTGTTGCTGAATGGGTTAAATGTTGTAGCGTTCACATTAAAAATTACTCTCAGGAAACCCAGTGCCTTCCAATACACTTGCTTTATTGATTAAAAGGCTCAATACAATATTCTCATTGGAGGTATATTAATGACTCTTTGAATGTCCGTAACTATTTAAATCACCCATGCAGACCCTATATCACTGTGATAATATGCAAGTGTTATAAGGTTGTAGCTGCTAAATTTTAGAATAATATTTTTGGATCCCCTATTTTAAAAAAAATCTCTTTAGAAGCCTCCATATTCCCATAGGAAATAAGTAACAAATGCAGTTATGCATTATCAATTCCCACACATTTCAAAATAAGAATCATAAAAAGAAATAGACCCTTCCTTAAAAATATGTAAATCCCAGAATTAGAAGAATATTTTCTTTTCACAGTGAAACATAGACTAGGTAAGCTTTCCTCCCACTAAACTATGTCAAAGACAAACAAAATCATTTTCAATCTAGCACATTTTTATACTTCTAAGGTAAATAATATTTTCCCTCTCCAAAAAGGTATTGAAGGTAATAATGAACTACAGTTAAGTTACTGTCTCAACTAGGAAAGCATAGCCCTGAATGATGCATTGGATTCACAAATTCTTGTAACAACATGGTGATAAATTCAACTGCTTGAGGTACAAGGTATCTGCTTTAGAGATGGAAATGTAGACATGGGGTTTGGGTTTGCAAAGAAGCAGTTTAGTAAATAAAAATAAGCTACTTACCATAACATACGCATTTCTGTTCAAAAACTTTACTGCTTTTTCTAAACACCAGAAACAGCATCTCAGGCAGCATTTTAGGAATTTAGAAATGTTGTTCTGGGCCTCTATGAGAAGGAGATATTTAAACCTATTAATGATTTGCAAACTCTATGAATCAAAAAAATATAGTAAAATTTTAAGTGTGCTTTAAAATTTTTTTAATTGCAGTGAAATATACATAAGATTTACTATTTTAACCATTTTTAAGTGTACAATTCAGTAGCATTTAGTACATTCACGATTTTGTGAAATTACCATCACTATCAATTTCCAGAACTTTTCATCATCTCATATAGAAACTCTGTACCCATTAAACAATAACTTCTCATTCTCCCTTTCTCCCAGTCCCTGGTAACCTCTGTCATACTTCTGTCTGTATGAATTTGCCTCTTCTAGATACCTCATATAAGTAGAATCATACAATATTTGTCCTTTTGTGTCTTGCTTATTTCACACTTAGCATTAAATTGTCAAGATTCATTATTACATTTATTTTTAGAGCTGAATAACATTTCATTGTATGTATATGTCACATTTGTTTATTCTTTTATCTGTTAATGGAAATTTGGGTTGTTTCTACCTTCTGGCTATTGCAAATAATGCTCCTATGAACACTGGTGTGCAAGTATTTGTTTGAGTTCCTGCTTTCAATTATTTTGAGTATATATGTAGAAGTGGAATTGCTGGCTTATATGGCAATCATATTTTTAACTTTTAAAGGAATCACCATACTGTTTTCCACAGTGGCAATATGATTTTACATGCCCACCAGCAATGCACAGGCGTTCCAATTTATCCTCACCCTAAAAAAATTTGTTTTTTCATTTTTTGATACTAGACATTCTAATGGGTATGAATTGGTACCTCACTATGGTTTTGATTTGCACTTCCCTAATGACTAATATTGAACATCTTTTCACGTGTTCATTTACCATTTATATATGTTCTTTAGAGCAATGTATATGAAATCCTTTGCAGGAGGGACAAAGATGGTGACATAGGAGGCTCTTGAACTTCCCTCCTCCCACAGATGCACTGAATGTACAGCTACACATGGAGCAATTTCCTCTGAGAGAAATCCAGAAACAAGCTGAGTGACTCCAACACATCAGGCAACTATGAAAATCCCATGTTGAAATGGTAGGAAAGGCTGAAACACACTCGCCATAAACTCTACCCCTGGTACAACACCATGCAGTCAGGACAATACACCCAACTCTCAGCTTCTCCCTGAGGAGTGAAGGGTTTGGGCAGCACATCAAGGATTCCAACTTTTAAGGCTCCCACCCAAGAGACAGACCCCCAAAACACTTAGCTCTGATAGCCAAAGGGGCTTGTTTCCACAAGTTCTAAAGGACTATAAAAAACAAAGAAGCAGTTCTTAACAGGCACATATGCTAGCAATCACTATACCGCCAGGCTTAGCAAAGAGGGAGCAGGCAAAAACGCCCATTTTCCAGTCTTTTCCTGGGAGGGGATTGACTGCGTACTTTACAACCTACTGCCTAAAATTCCGTCTTCTAGTTTGCACACCCTTGGAGCTAGCTGTGATCCTCCACGGACCCAGGGGGAGGAGGTCACCAACATCTCTTTGGAAGGAGCTTATACACCTGTGTGGTGCCCCAGTTTCTGCAGCTGCTGCCCGAGTCACGGTCCCCCCTTTGTGTGGCTCTAATAGGGCTTGCACAAATGAGTCTCACAGGACTGTAGAAAACAAAGAATCCGTTTTTAAATGGTAAAGGAATGCCCTACCACCACCACCACTACCATGGCTATACATCCTGGCTCAGTGCAGAGGGTGCAGGCAAAAGCCACCTCCCAGTTTCTCCCTGACATGAGAATCTACATGCTTTCCCAGCTGCTGCATAAGGGTTTACCTTCTAATCAGCCTGCATCTAGGTTCTGACTGTGATCCTCCACTTTGGGACCCTGACAGGTCTAGGTACACCTTCAATTACTAAGAGCCACTAAACTAACTATGGTGGCTAGGACAATCACAAAGATTTGAGAGAACCAGAAGGTTGGGCTGGGTTGATTAATGAAGCTCATCTCCTACATAAGACTATTCTGTCAAGTTGGGAAAGATGGCTGTTTTATCTAATTCACAGAAAGCAATACAGAGAGTCAAGAAAAAAAAAGAGAAGGAGAAACAAGGGAATACTTTCCGAATAAAAAAACAAAATATATTTCCAGAAACTGGTATTTCTGAAACAGAGATAAGTGATTTAACCAATAAAGAATTCAAAATAATGCTCATAAAGATGCTCACCACGGTCAGGGAGAAATGCATGAACAAAATAAGAATTCAATAAAGAGATAGAAAATATCCAAAAAAAAAAATCAAACAGAATTTATACAGCTGAAGAATACAATTGAACTGAAAAATTCAATAGGGGGATTCATAGCAGATTAGATCTAGTGAAAGAAAGGATTGATGGACTCCCCTCTTGTGAGAGCACCAGAATCACAACTAACTGCTGAACAATCATTGACAGGAAGACACTGGAACTCACCAAAAGAGATACTCCACATTCAAAGACAAAGGGGAACCCAAAATGAGATGGTAGGAGGGGCGCAATCACAATAAATTCAAATCCCATAACTGCTGGGTGGGTGACTCACAAACTGGAGAACACATATACCACAGAAGTCCACCCACTGGAGTGAAGGTTCTGAGCCGCACGTCAGACTTCCCAACCTGGGGGTCTGGCAATGGGAGGAGGAATTTCTAGAGAATCAGACTTTGAAGGCTAGCAGGATTTGACTGCAGGACTCCGGCAGGACTGGGGGAAACAGAGACTCCACTCTTGGAGGGCACACACAAAGTAGTGTGCGCATCGGGACCCAGGGGAAGGAGCAGTGACCCCACAGGAGACTGAACCAGACCTACCTGCTAGTGTTGGAGGGTTCCTGCAGAGGTGGAAGGTGACTGTGGCTCACCGTGAGGACAAGGACACTGGCAGCAGAAGTTCTGGGAAGTACCCCTTGGCGTGAGCCCTCCCAGAGTCGGCCATTAGCCCCACCAAAGAGCATGGGTAGGCTCCAGTGTTCGGTCGCCTCAGGCCAAACAACCGACAGGGGGGGAACCCAGCCCCACCCATCAGCAGACAAGCAGATTAAAATTTTACTGAGCTCTGCCCACCAGAGCAACAGCCAGCTCTACCCACCACCAGTCCCTCCCATCAAGAAACTTGCACAAGCATCTTAGCCTCATCCACCAGAGGGCAGACAGCAGAAGCAAGAAGAACTACAATCCTGCAGCCTGTGGAACAAAAACCACATCCACAGAAAGATAAGACAAGATGAAAAGGCAGAGGACTATGTACCAGACGAAGGAACAAGATAAAACCCCAGAAAAACAACTAAATGAAGTGGAGATAGGCAATCTTCCAGAAAAAGAATTCAGAATAATGAGAGTGAAGATGATCCAGGACCTTGGAAAAAGAATGGAGGCAAAGATCGAGAAGATGCAAGAAATGTTTAACAAAGACCTAGAAGAATTAAAGAACAAACAAACAGAGATGAACAATACAATAACTGAAATGAAAAATACACTAGAAGGAATCAATAGCAGAATAACTGAGGCAGAAGAATGGATAAGTGACCTGGAAGACAGAATGCTGGAATTCACTGCTGCAGAACAGACTAAAGAAAAAAGAATGAAAAGAAATGAAGACAGCCTAAGAGACCTCTAGGACAACATTAAATGCAACAACATTTGCATTATAGGGGTCCCAGAAGGAGAAGAGAGAGAGAAAGGACCCGAGAAAATATTTGAAGGGATTATAGTGGAAAAATTCCCTAACATGGGAAAGGAAATAGCCACCCAAGTCCAGGAAGTGCAGAGAGTCCCATACAGGATAAACCCAAGGAGAAACACGCTGAGACACATAGTAATCAAATTGGCAAAAATTAAAGACAAAGAAAAATTATTGAAAGCAGCAAGGGAAAAATGACAAATAACATACAAGGGAACTCCTATAAGGTTAACAGCTTATTTCGCAGCAGAAACTCTACAAGCCAGAAGGGAGTGGCAGGACATATTTAAAGTGATGAAAGGGAAGAACCTACAACCAAGATTACTCTACCTGGCAAGGATCTCATTCAGATTCGATGGAGAAATCGAAAGCTTTACAGACAAGCAAAAGCTAAGAGAATTCAGCACCACCAAACCAGCTCTACAACAAATGCTAAAGGAACTTCTCTAAGTGGGAAACACAAGAGAAGAAAAGGACCTACAAAAACAAACCCAAAACAATTAAGAAAATGGTCATAGGAACATATATATCAATAATTACCTTAAAGGTGAATGGACTAAATGCTCCAACCAAAAGACACAGGCTTGCTGAATGGATACAAAAACAAGACCCATATATATGCTGTCTACAAGAGACCCACTTCAGACCTAGGGACACATAAAGACTGAAAGTGAGGGGATGGAAAAAGATATTCCATGCAAATGGAAATCAAAAGAAAGCTGGACTAGCGATACTCATATCAGATAAAATAGACTTTAAAATAAAGAATGTTACAAGAGACAAGGAAGGACACTACATAATGATCAAGGGATCAATCCAAGAAGAAGATATAACAATTATAAATATATATGCACCCAACATAGGAGCACCTCAATACATAAGGCAACTGCTAACAGCTATAAAAGAGGAAATCGACAGTAACACAATAATAGTGGGGGACTTTAACACCTCACTTACACCAATGGACAGATCATCCAAACAGAAAATTAATAAGGAAACACAAGCTTTAAATGACACAATAGACCAGATAGATTTAATTGATATCTATAGGACATTCCATCCAAAAAAGCAGATTACACTTTCTTCTCAAGTGCGCATGGAACATTCTCCAGGATAGATCACATCTTGGGTCAAAAATCAAGCCTCAGTAAATTTAAGAAAATTAAAATCATATCAAGCATCTTTTCTGACCACAACGCTATGAGATTAGGAATCAATTACAGGGAAAAAAACATAAAAAACACAAACACATGGAGGCTAAAACATACATCACTAAATAACCAAGAGATCACTGAAGAAGTCAAAGAGGAAATCAAAAAATACCTAGAGACAAATGACGATGAAAACACGATGATCCAAAACCTATGGGATGCAGCAAAAGCAGTTGTAAGAGGGAAGTTTATAGCAATACAATCCTAATTCAAGAAACAACAAACATCTCAAATAAACAATCTAAACTTACACCTAAAGAAACTAGAGAAAGAAGAACAAACAAAACCCAAAGTTAGTACAAGGAAAGAAATCATCAAGATCAGAGCAGAAATAAATGAAATAGAAACAAAGAAAACAATAGCAAAGATCAATAAAACTAAAAGCTGGTTCTTTGAGAAGATAAACAAAACTGATAAACCATTAGCCAGACTCATCAAGAAAAGGAGGGAGAGGACTCAAATCAATAAAATTAGAAATGAAAAAGGAGAAGTTACAACAGACACTGCAGTAATACAAAGCATCCTAAGAGACTACTGCAAGCAACTCTATGCCAATAAAATGGACAACCTGGAAGAAATGGACAAATTCTTAGAAAGGTATAACCTTCCAAGATTGAACCAGGAAGAAACAGAAAATATGAACAGACCAATCACAAGTAATGAAATTGAAACTGTGATTTAAAATCTTCCAACAAACAAAAGTCCAGGACCAGATGGCTTCACAGGTGAATTCTATCAAACATTTAGAGAAGAGCTAACACCCATCCTTCTCAAACTCTTCCAAAAAACTGCAGAGGAAGGAACACTCCCAAACTCATTCTATGAGGCCACCATCACCCTGATACCAAAACCACACAAAGATACTACAAAAAAAGAAAATTACAGACCAATATCACTGATGAATATAGATGCAAAAATCCTCAACAGAATACTAGCAAACAGAATCCAACAACACATTAAAAGGATCATACACCATGATCAAGTGGGATTTATCCCAGGGAGGCAAGGATTCTTCAGTATATGCAAATCAATCAATGTGATACACCATATTAACAAACTGAAGAAGAAAAACCATATGATCATCTCAATAGATGGCAGAAAAAGCTTTTGACAAAATTCAACACACATTTATGATAAAAATGCTCCAGAAAGTGGGCATAGAGGGAACCTACCTCAACATAATAAAGGCCATATATGACAAACCCACAGCAAACATCATTCTCAATGGTGAAAAACTGAAAGCATTTTCTCTAAGATCAGGAACAAGACAAGGATATCCACTCTCACCACTATTATTCAACATAGTTTTGGAAGTCCTAACCATGGCAATCAGAGAAGAAAGAGAAATAAAAGGAATACAAATTGGAAAAGAAGGAGTAAAACTGTCACTGTTTGCAGATGACATGATACTATACATAGAGAATCCTAAAGATGCTACCAGAAAACTACTAGAGTTAATCAATGAATTTGGTAAAGTTGCAGGATACAAAATTAATGCACAGAAATTTCCTGCATTCCTATACACTAATGATAAAAAATCTGAAAGAGAAATTAAGGAAACACTCCCATTTACCATTGCAACAAAAAGAATAAAATACCTAGGAATAAACCTACCTAGGGAGACAAAAGACCTGTATGCAGAAAACTATAAGACACTGATGAAAGAAATTAAAGATGGTACAAACAGATGGAGAGCTATACCATGTTCTTGGATTGAAAGAATCAATATTGTGAAAATGACTATACTACCCAAAGCAATCTACAAATTCAATGCAATCCCTATCAAATTACCAATGGCATTTTTTACAGAACTAGATCAAAAAATCTTAAAATTTGTATGAAGACAAAAAAGACCCCAAATAGCCAAAGCGGTCTTGAGGGAAAAAAACGGAGCTGGAGGAATCAGACTCTCTGACTTCAGACTATACTACAAAGCTACAGTAATCAAGACAATATGGTACTGGCACAAAAACAGAAATATAGGTCAATGGAACAGGATAGAGAGCCCAGAGATAAACCCACACACCTATGGTCAACTAATCTATGACAAAGGAGGCAAGGATATACAATGGAGAAAAGACAGTCTCTTCAATAAGTGGTGCTAGGAAAACTGGACAGCTACATGTAAAAGAATGAAATTAGAACACTCCCTAACACCATACAGAAAAATAAACTCAAAATGGATTCAAGACCTAAATGTAAGACTGGACACTATAAAACTCTTAGAGGAAAACACAGGAAGAACACTCTTTGACATAAATCACAGCAACATCTTTTTTGATCCACCTCCTAGAGTAATGGAAATATAAACAAAAATAAACAAATGGGACCTAAGGAAACTTAAAAAGCTTTTGCACAGCAAAGGAAACTACAAACAAGATGAAAAGACAATCCTCAGAATGGGAGAAAGTATTTGCACACGAATCAACGGATGAAGGATAAATCTCCAAAATATATAAAGAGCTCATGCAGCTCAACTTTAAAAACACAAACAACCCAATCCAAAAATGGGCAGAAGACCTAAATAGACATTTCTCCAAAGAAGACATACAGATGGCCAAGAAGCACATGAAAAGCTGCTCAACATCACTAATTATTAGAGAAGTGCAAATCAGAACTACAAGGAGGTATCACCTCACACCAGTTAGAATGGGCATCATCTGAAAATCTACACAACAAATGCTGGAGAGGGTGTGGAGAAAGGGGAACCCTCTTGCACTGTTGGTGGGAATGTAAATTGATACAGCCACTATGGAGAACAGTATGGAGTTTCCTTAAAAAACTAAAAACAGAATTACCATATGACCCAGTAATCCCACCTCTGGGCATATACCCAGAGAAAACCATAATTCAAAAAGACACATGCATCCCAGTGTTCACTGCAGCACTATTTACAATAGCCAGGACATGGAAGCAATCTAAATGCCCATCAACAGATGAATGGATAAAGAAGATGTGGTACATATATACAATGGAATATTACTCAGCCATAAAAAGGAACGAAATTGGGTCATTTCTAGAGACGTGGATGGATCTAGAGACTGTCATACAGAGTGAAGTAAGTCAGAAAGAGAAAAATAAATATCATATGTTAATGCATACATGTGGAACCTAGAAAAATGGTACAGATGAATCAGTTTGCAGGGCAGAAATTAAGACACCAATGTAAAGAACAAACGTATGGACACTAAGTGAGGAAAGTGGTGGTGGGGGGGGGGCGGGTGGTGGTGTGATGAATTGGGAGATTGGGATTGACATATATACACTAATATGTATAAAATGGATAACTAATAAGAACCTGCTGTATAAAAAAATAAATAAAAGAAAATTCAGAAAAAAAGAAAGAAAGAAAGGATTGATGAATTCAAAGACAAGGCAGTGGGATTCATCCAATTAGAGGAAGAAAAATTAAAGAGAATGTACTTTTTACACGTTACAGAGGTCCCAGGAGAAGAAAGAGAAAGGGGCTGAAAATATATTCAAAGAAATAACGATTGAAAACTTCCCTAACCTGGAGAAACAAAGAGACATCCAGATCCAGAAAGCCCAAAGAATATCAATGTAAAGAGATCCATACTGACTCACATAAAATTAATTTTCAAAAGTTAAAAGGTGGGTAAATGCAGGAGGAGAAAAGCAACTTCTTATATACAAAGGAATCCCCATAATACTATAAGCAGATTTTTCAGCAGAAAATTTGCAGGCCAGAATGAAGTAGAATGGTATGTTAAAAGTGCTGAAAGAAAAATCTGCTGACCAAGAAACTCTATCTATGTGGCAAAGTTGTCCTTCAGAATTGAAGGAGAGGTAAAAGTTTTCCAGACAAACAGAAGCTAAAAGTTTATCACCAGTAGACCAGCCTTACAAGAAATGTTAAAGGGATTTCTTTAAGCTGAAACAAAAGGATGCTTATTGGTAACATAAAAATATATGAAAGTATAAAACTCACAGTAAAGGTAAATATACACTTAAATTCAAAATACTCTAAAATTGTAATGGTGGTAGGTAAATAACTTAGAACTACAGTATAAAGGTTAAAGACAAAGTATTAAAAAGAACTATAACTACATAACTTGTTAATGGATACACAATATAAAAAGATGTAAATTGTGACATCAAAAACATTGTAGTATAAAATGTGTGTGTGTGGGTATAAAACATAGAGCTTTTGTATGCATTTGTAGTTAAGTTGCTATCAGCTTAAAACACATTGTTATAACTATAAAATATTTTATGTAAGCCTCATGATAACCACAAAGCAAAAACCTATAGTAGATACAAGAAAGGAATCAAAACATACCACTACAGAAAAATCATCAAATCACAAAGGAAGAGAGGAGGAGAGAAACAAAAACTATAAAACAGCCAGAAAATAGTTAACAAGATAGAAACAGTAGGTCCATAGCTATCAATAATTACAATTAATTGTAAATGGACTAAATTCTCCAATCAAAAGATATAGAGTGGCTGAATGAATTTTTTTTTAAAGACTTAAGTATATGCTACCTACAAGAGTCTCATTTCACCTTTAAAGACATACTTAGACTGCAAGTGAAGGATTAGAAAAAGATTTTGCAGGCAAATGGAAACCAAAAGAAATCAGGTGTACCTATGCTTATATTAGTCAAAATAGACTTTAAGCCAAAAGCTGAAACAACACACAAAGGTCATTATACAATGAAAAAAGAGTCTATTTATCAAGGGGATATAAAAATTATAAATATTTATGCACCCAACATTGGAGCACCTAAATATATAAAGCAAATATAAACAGATATGAAGGAAGAAATAAATAGCAATATAATAATAGTAGGGAATTTCAAAATTTCACTTTCAACAATGGATAGATCATCCAGACAGAAAAGCATTGGACTTAACTACACATTAGACTAGAAGGACTTAACAGACATTTACAGTACATTCCATCCAACCACAGCAGAGTACACATTCTTCTCAAGTACACGTGGGACATTTTCCAGGATAGATCATATGTTAGCTCACAAAACAAGACTTAATAAATGTAAGAAGTGTGAAATAATATCAAGCATCTTTTCCAAACACAGTGGTATGAAACTAGATATCAATTACAAGAAGAAAACTGGAAAATTCAACGTGTGGCGATTAAACAACATGCCACTGAACAACCAACAGGTCAAAGAATAAATCAAAAGGGAAATCAAAGAGTACCTTGAGACTAAAGAAAATGCAAACACAACATACCAAAATGTATGGGATGTAGCAAAGCAGTTCTAAGAGGGAAGTCCATAGCAATAAACACCTAAGTTAAGAAGAAAGACCTCAAACAACCTAACTTTTCACCTCAAGGAATTAGAAAGAACAAAAAAAAAAAAAGAAGAAACTAAGTACAAAGATAATAGAAGGATGGAAATAGTAAAGATCAGAGTGGAAATAAATGAAATAGAGACTTAAAAATAGGAAAGATAAGTGAAAGTACCAGCTGTTTTTTTGAAACATAAAATTGACAAACGTTTCACTAGACTAATTGAAAGAAAAGGAGAGAAGACTTAAATTCAGAAATGAAAGAGGGGACATTACAACTGATACCACACAAATACGAAGGATCATAAGAGACTGCTAGGAACAGTCTTACACCAACAAATGGGACTGCCTAGAAGAAATGGATAAATTCCTAGAAACATAGAACCTACCAAACTGAATCATGAAGAAATAGAAAATCTGAACAGATCAATTACTAGTAAAGATTTTGAATCAGTAATCAAAAACCTCCCAACGAAGAAAAGTCCAGGATCAAATGGCTTCACTTGTGAAATTCTACCAAACATTTGAAGAAGAATTAATACCAATTCTTCTCAAACTCTTTCAAACAATAGAAATGGAGAGAACATTTCCAAACACATTTTATGAGGCCAGCATGACCCTGATACCAAAGCCAGACAAGGACACTGCAAGAAAAGAAAATTACAGGCCAATATCCCTGATGAACATAAATGCAAAAATCCTCAGCAAAATATTAGCAAATTGAATTCAATACTAGATTAAAAGAATCATATACCAAGATGAAGTAGGATTTATTCCAGGGATGCAAGTATGATTTAACATATGCAAATCAATAAATGTGATGTTCCACATTAACAAAATGAAGGAGGAAATCGTGATTATCTCAATAGATGCAGAAAAATTACTTGACAAAATTCAACCTCCTTTAGTAATAAAAACTCTCAATAAACTGGTTATAGAAGGCCTTAATATAATCAAGACCATATGTGACAAGCCCACAGCTAACATCATACTCATTGGTGAAAAGCCAAAAGCTTTTCCTCTAAGATTAGGAGCAAGACAAGGATGCCTACTCTTGCCACTTTTTTCTTTTTCTTTTTTCTTTTTTTTGGCCACTTTTTTTCAATTTGGTACTTGGAAGTCCTAGCCAGAGCAATTAGACAAGTAAAAGAAATAAAAGGTATCCAAATCAGAAAGCAAGAAGTAAGACTGTCTCTGTTTGCAGATCACATGATATCATATATAGAAAACCCTATAATGTCCACCAAAAATATATTAGAGCTAGTACATGAAATCAGTAAAGTTTCAGGAAATAAAATCAATATACAAAAATCAGTTGTCTTTCTATACACCAACAACTAACTACTGGAAAGAGAAATCAAGAGTAAAATTTCATTTACAATTTCATGAAAACAATAAAATACCTAGGAATAAATTTAAATGAGGAGGAGAATTATTGGGTTGACGAAAAGTTTGTTCTGGTTTTGCCATGTTATGGAAAAACCCAAATGAACTTTTTGGCCAACCCAATATTTATGCATTGAAAACTGTGAGCTGTAGACAAAAGAAATTGAAGACACAAATAAGTGGCAAATATTCCATGTTCATGGACTGGAAGAATTAATGTTGTTAAAATGTTCGTAGTACTCAAAGTGATCTACAAAATTTCATGCAATCCCTATCAAAATTTCAATGTCATTTTTCACAGAAATAGAAAAACCAATCCTAAAATTTGTATAAAACCACAAAAGATCCAAATAATCAAAGCAATCAAGAAAGAATAACAAAGCTAAAGGCATTACACGTCCTGATTTCAAACTCTATTACAAAGCTATAGTAACCAAAACAGTATGGTATCAGTATGAAAACAGACACATAGATGAATGGAAGAGAATAGAGAGCCCAGAAATAACCCATGCAATCTGGTAAATTAATTTTTGACAAAGGAGTCAAGAATATATAATGGGGAAAGGATAGTCTCTTTAATAAATGGTGCTGGGAAGACTAGACATCTACATGCAAAAGAGTGAAATTGGACCTTTATCTTACACCATACACAATAATCAACTCAAAATGGATTAAAGACTTGAAAGTGAAACCTGAAACCTAGAAGATTTTATAGTTGTAAGCTCCTTGACATTGGTCTTGGCAACGATTTTTTGGATTTCTCACCAAAAGCAAAGGCAACAAAAGCAAAAATAAACAAGTGAGACTACATCAAACTAAAAAGCTTCTGCACAGCAAAGGAAACCATCAACAAATGAAAAGGCGACCTACTGAATGGGATAAGGAGTTAATATCCAAAATATACAAGGAACTTATAGAACTCAACAGCAAAAAACACACAAATAACCCAATAAAAAATGGGCAAAGAACCTGAATAGACATTGTTTCAAAGAAGACATAAAAATGGCCAATAGGTGCATGAAAAGTGCTCAACATTATTTTCAGAGATATACAAATCGAAACCTCAGTGAGATATCACCTCATACCTGTTAGGATATCTCTTATCAAAAAGACAAGAGATAACAAGTGTTGGTAAGGATGAAGAGAAAAGGGAATCCTTGTACACTGTTGGTAGGAACGTGAATTGATTACTCCATTGTGGAAAACAGTACGCAGGTTACTCAAGAAATTAAAAATAGAACTACTATATGATCCAGCAATTCTAATTCTGTATATATAATTGGAGGAAACAAAATCACTATCTTGAAGAGATATTTGTACTCCAATGTTCACTGCAGCATTATTTATAGTATCTAATGTATGGAAACAACGTAAGTGTCATTAAATGGATCAATGGATAAATTACCTTATATATACACAATGGAATATTATTCAGCCTTAAAAAGAAAGAAATCCTGCTTTTGCAATAACATGGATGAACCTGAAGGGCATTATGCTAAGTGAAATAAGCCACACAAAAACAAATATGCATGGTATTGCTCATACGTGGGGAAAAAATGTTGAATGCATATAAATAGAATAGAATGGTGGTTGCCACATGCTCGGAGTGGAAGAAATTGGGAGAGGCTGGTAAAAGGGTACAAACTTTCAGCTATAAGATGAATAAGATATTAGGATCTAATGTAGAACATGGTGAGTATAGTTGAGTATACTGTATTGTATAACTGAAATTTGCTAAGAGAGTAGAACTTAAGCATTCTCACCAAAAAAGGAAAAAAAAAAAAAAAAGGAAATACATGAGTTGGACAGATGTGTCCCACCTTAAATGTGGGAATCCTTTCACAATGTATATGTGTATTAAATCATCATGTTGTACACTTTAAAAATATTACAATTTTATTTGTCAATTATACCTCAGTAAAGCTGAAAAACATTTACTTAATTTAAAAAATCCTTTGCCCATGTTGAAATAGGTTGTTTGTTTATTGTTGAGTTGTAGGAGTTATTTATATGTTCTAAATATTAGTTGCTTATCTGATATATGACTTGCAAATATTTCCTCCCATTCTGTGGGTTGTCTTTTCACTCTCTTGATAGTGTCCTTTGATGCACAGACATTTTTTTTTTGATGAATTCTAATTTATCTGTTTTTTTCTTTTGTTACCTGTATTTCTGGTGTCATATCGTCATTAAAATGATCATTAAAATAATGAAATCATCATTAAATCCAATGTCAAGAAGATTTCTTCCTTTGCTTTCTTCTAAGGCTTTTATAGTTTTAGCTTTTATGTTTAAGTCTTTGATCCATTTTGAATTAATTTATGTATATGGTGTAAAGTAAGGGTCCAACTTCATTCTTTTGAATGTAGATATCCAGTTTTCCTAGTAACATTAGCTGAAAAAAACTCTCCTTCCCCCACTGAATAGTCTTATATGCGAGCATTTATTTTAGGGCTCTCTATTCTTTTCCAGGTCTATATGTCTGTCCTTATACCAGTGCCACACTGTTTTGATTACTGTAGCTTTGTATTAAGTTTTGAAATCAGGAAATGTGAGTGTTCCAACTTGGTTGTTCTGTTTCAAGATTATTTTGATAATTAATAATAAAATCTTTTAAAGTACAACCCAAGCAGAGTTTATGTGTTTGTAAACTGTATGTGTCATGTATGAAGATTTATGCCAATGGCCACATTTATATTTTAAGCCTGACCTGTCCTGAGCTCTAGACTTGGAACTGCCTGACATCTCCACCATGCTTCTCAATATTAACACGTCAAAAACACAGTTTTAAATCTCTTCTTTGAAATTTCATTCTACTGGTTTCCATATCTTAGTAAATAGCATCACACACTTTTACTCTATTTTACCACTGCTCCTCTCCCCACCCCCCACCATATTCCTTCCCTCAACAAGTCCTATTGGCTTTTCCTTCCAAACATCTGCCCAATCTGACCACATCCATCCTTATTACTGTGTCCAAGTTACAGTCATTATGTCCCCCACAACCCCCTGACCCAATCTATTCTATTCACAGAAGTCAGGAAGTCTGAGAAAAGATGAATTCTGGAATCTTACCTTTAAGACGTTTGTCCAAGTATTCTAGGACTAATCTAAACATTTGAACTACTGCAAGAATTAAAGATCCAAATGCTAGGGATCCTGTGTGATATCTGGGCAAAGATAAAATGAGAATAAAAGTTAAAATATTTTTACTATTAACTAAAAGGATGTTAGTTAATTTTTACTGGTAAAAGGGATCTGCAGAAGGATTGATAGGAAAGAGCTTCTTATACTCTCTTATTCAGATTGACAAAGGTCTCCATAGAGGATTTTAAACCATATACATCCGTTTTGTACTTCATCTACAGAAATGATACCAATAGCCTGTCATCTTATGATGATTTTATGTTTGAGCTGAGCAATGAAGAAACACAAACAAGTTAGTCCTTGATCTTTAATTTGGTGCCCTCCCCTACTTCTTCTCTCCAGTAACCTTTTAGAAGGATATTGGCCTGGGTAGGGATTATAAAACTGTGGCTATAAAACCAGACAAAGCCAGTGGACATCTATGAATCTTGAATTATACCTTTGACCTCAAGTACTTTGGCACTTGAATTATAAGCACAAGATTGAGTTATAAGCACACTAAACATAACTGGGAAGATAGGTGGAGGTTTCAGTGTGAAACTTACCTTATGGCTCGTCCAAATGCAGTAAAAAGTGGATATGGTGGGATGTCATCAGGTTTTTTCAAGGCCCAGTAATAAGAAGCAAAGGCACCAGCAAGGGCACACTGACCCAATGCAATGACAAAATTTATAAGCCAGAGAAAGATAAATAGATTGAATATCTGGAAGGTAGTGATA
This sequence comes from Eschrichtius robustus, assembly GCF_028021215.1. NCBI lineage: Eukaryota > Metazoa > Chordata > Mammalia > Artiodactyla > Eschrichtiidae > Eschrichtius > Eschrichtius robustus. The sequence continues at coordinate 65,668,368 of NC_090826.1, forward strand.
TATTGATGGTACAGGCTCTTTCCACCATAGAAAGCAAAATGACACTGAGCCCCAGGGCAAGCTTTGGCAATTTCAGTTGTATTAAAAATCTGCACTCAGGAAAAAAAAAAAAACAAAACACAAATAATATAATATTAAGTGCTATTCCAAGATAATACCTTCCTTGCCTTCTCTTGTGTGGCCCCCAATTGCATATCTTGCTTTGTTCCTATTAGCTTCTGCTGTTATTTCTATTTTCTATAACATCACTTTATACAATTCTTTAATGAGCTCTGGAAAGTACCTCATTTTTCCATCGTATGGTCATCAGTCTGCATCCACTATAATTTCACATTTATTAGTGTTGTTGTTGACTGTGCCTGCTTCTTAGGTGTATGACAGGACAAGTGAGCTCAGGAAATAGCAGTGCTTTCTCTATATTCTGCCTACCGTTTTCAGTGCTCTCCTGCTAACACCTGACCCACCCTCCCCTTCTCTACAGTGATCTTCGTCAATGCACATGGTCTCTATCTCAGGATGATTCCTACCACTACTGCTAGATGAAATACAGTAGAGTTCTGTATTGAAATAAATAAAAGAGTTTCTTTTACTTACCTCTGGATTACAGGTTTTATTTTCATGTTTACATTGCCCCTCTGGGGCTGTGACTTTGTATATAGGTACCCCTGATGTAGCCAAGTAACTGAGTGAACTCTATTAAGGATAAATTATTTGCTGGTAGATTGAAAGTAAATGGACAAGAAAGTAATGCAAATAACTCAAAAGTCCACTGAAAGATTAATTTCAAAAAACTAATCTTTTAATAATTCATTCATTTTCAGACCCAGAGTAACATAACGTGGGTCAGCTGCACTGAGTGGCCCCTTAAAAACAGTGAAATATAAAAAGAGATTTTTTTACGTATTGCAAAGGAGGAGTACCACACGTGAAGACAAAATAAAACAAAATGTACCATGTGACCTATCTGAGGGGAAATTCAATTGGTACACTGAAACATTTTTAGAGCTTAGCAATCATAATCTCCACCATCATCATCACCATCACCATCATCATCATCATCACCATCATCATCATCATCATCATCATCATCATCTCAATTATATCTTTAGGATGTTCCTAGTCTTTCCCGGATGGAAACAGACACAAACTCCTAGCTCCTGAATAGTAGTGTGTACCTGAGGTTTGAAGGGGTCAATTACCAAAGGATACACTGCTATCACAGCCCAGTAGGAAATGCAGATTGAGAGGAAAATGAAAGTTAAAACTGGATAAATTAAGGTAGTAGGGATGTATCCAATGGCTCTAAAATAAAACAAATAGTTGAAACTGAAAATGATCCAGTTATAATTTCTCAATTAAAATTTTATCTGTTAGAACTAGAAATAAGCCTTTGACTGAATTCATTCTAAGAACAGTGGTAATAACCATCAGCTCTTTTTTGCTGGTGTATACTTAGTTGGTTTTAAAATTTTATTTATTCATGTTTAGCAAGTTAGAGGCATTCTTCCAATGCTCATGTTTGATTCCTGCCAAAAGTTCCCCAAACCTTCTCCTCTTTGGTTATTTCTATCTGACGCATAAATATTTGATGCATTATAATCATGGTATTTCTCCCTTTTCCTTAGACTTTTAAAATTAGAGAGGACCTTGAAGATCATCTGATCAAATGTGAGAATCCATCCCTAATTTAAGAATCCCTTCTGAACTATCTTCAAAACATGTTCATTAGTCTCTGGTGATCTCATTGAGTGAAAGGAACTTACTTTTATATGACACAGCTTATTCTATTTTCTTAACAACCAAAGTATTAGAAAGTTCTTCCTTATCTGCCTGCATGTAATTCACATCCACTACCTTCTGGAGAAGAAATGACCACCTTTTCCATACAGCAACCCTTCAAGTAACTCATTATTCTTTTATTCTCCAGGGTAGTAATTCTTTTGATATTTCCTCCTAAGATATGGTTTCTAAAATATTCATATCCTAGTTGCCCTATAATCTTTTCAGCATATGATACTGAATTAACCCTATGCTGTTTGATATAGCCACTGAGAACTATGATGGAACTATTTCCACTCCTAATGCATTGACACATTTTAGATTCATTTTTGTATTTGTTACCTTCTCCACCTCACTATTTGGGCTATGCTATTCTCTCTTTTCCCCAGACACTGCTGTTGAGTGAATTATTGGGCATGCCTATGTTTACCCTGTATTCTCACGCCCATTTATTCCAGCTCTTATTTTCCCTTGAAAAAAATTGTTAACCAGTCACAGTAGTAATTGCCCTTTAACACACACACACACATTTAGAGGCATAGCAGTGGGATAAATGAATTGTACAATATCATATTATTTAAGAAATAACCCAGCAAATCAGTAGTTTTCAGTGGCTAATGATAGGGCTTCAGTTATTGTGGGAAGGAGAGAGTTTAATTTAACAAACTGCTTGTTAACTATTTCAAACACTGGCTTTAGGTGGCACTATTATTATTATAGATGATGATTTTGTTAAAACAATCCTTAAAGACTATTTAAAATAAGTTTGTCCTTGGTCATTAACACCTCAGTTTCCATCGTTCTAAACAGAGAACATGTTACTTTGTAGTAACACTTTCCTTGCTGTTTCCATGCATTATTCAAAAGTTTTAAGTATTATCCTCAAGTGACCTTTCGGAATAGTTTAGAAACTGTAGATGTTATTACCTCACAACATGAATTTTATGAAAAATTGTGTTTATTCTGTAGCATTTTAAAATACAAATGGCTCTGGGTATAAAATGTTCCTGAATTGAGAGCTGTAGATACAAAACGTATAGTCTGGTAGTGCTAGGACCAATTATCCTGTCTACTGGCAAATTTTGTTGCTTATACAAAACTAGCAAGAGCACATAATTGACTTTATAGAGTTATGGTGATTTAAAGTTCTGCAAATGATCTCAACCATTAATATTAACATATGACTCAGTATGGGAATAATATAACATAACTAACTTTTATATAGCACTTTCTCACTTACTTTCACATAAGTTATCCTCCTAACATATATTTGGTGTTAAAAAAAAAAAGTGCTAGTGCATAGAATACACAGGTTTTAGCTTTATTTTACCCTATGATAATTGAGGTTTGCGGATTTTGAAAGATTTGTTAGCATGAAGTTTTTAATATGTGGCAGAGTCTGAACTTGAACAAGTCTTCTTGAATGGAAAGCAGATTTAACAAGCCATCTTAAAGAGAAAATAGTCTGGGGCGTCTACAAATAAGCAGTGACCGATATGACTGATTGATATACAGTATATGAGTTTCTCCATCAAGGCCTTACTTGCTCCCCTCCTTCAGCAGGGCAATGGAGATGCGGATTCGGTCCCTGAGGAAGATCAGCATGAGGATGATGAACACTTCAAGGATGCAGAGTATTATCACTTTAAACAGGGAAAAAAAAAAAAAAAGTAGTGTGCGATGCAAATCAATCCAAAAAGCAAACTTTCTCTGCAAAAGTTAGGACTGATCTTCATGATTATTTCTGCCAATTCTGACACTTCATAATTTAAGCAGTGCTACCTCTCCAAAAATGCCAGTTTTAGAAATTCGCTTTCAAAACCTCCCAGAAACGCTAAAAAAAAAATCTAGATTAAAACTTTTAGCTAGAGTTTAAACAACCCAGTTGGACAGGCTTCATTTTATCTATGGAAACATTTCACACCACTGGTAGAAATGAGAAAATAGGCATGGAAGGAAGGAAGGGCTGCTTTAGGCAACTCTATTTTAGATGTTTTCACTTTCACTCCTTTGAGTAAGAGAATCATTACAGAAGAAAAATTCTGGGCTGCCTCCCCACTCACAATGCCTCTTAATTAATTGATCTTGCTGATGGACGGAGTGGGTTCTGAGATGCCACATTTTAAGTTTCACACTCCACCTATCACGGCTGCCATTGATGAAATCAGAGTGTAAACCCAACCCAAGTTGTGTCATAAAAGTCTCAGAATTAGAATTAAGGGAATCTAGTTCAGTTTTGAATTGAAGTTTATAAACCTCTTGAACTAAGAGTTATACACATTTAATAAACTGTGTAAAACCCATCTTTATGTGAAGTAAGTGAACCTGCAAAGAAAGAATAAAATGTATATGTGTAAAGAAAGAGAGCAAGTGGAGGAAATCTTGGCTCCTTCTTGGATTTTTGTTTTCTGGATCCACATACACCTGAAAGTCCAGCTGCTTTTCTGCTACTTTGAGTTTGGTGAGACACTTCTATATTCTTAGAATAAATACCCCTGCCTTGCCTCCAGCTTGTTCCTTTGTTTCTTTTTACTTAAAGCCAAACAGTCCTAATTACTATATTTCCTCAATTCTAAGACATGCCTTCAATTTAGTAATATTCTTTTAGGAAAAGTAAAGAAATCCTTTATTAAATGTCTATTCATTGATTATAAAATGCTTCCTGACCTCAGAGATGTTAAAAAGTGAAAAGGTGTGGATCCTAAATTAAGGAAATATAGTACTGCTAATAACAAAATCTGAAATTATAAAAGAAACTTAATGGAAAGTTAAATTAAATTCCTACCCATGAAAGAATCCGTTCTAACATTCTTGCTAGATAGTTATTCCGCTCATGTCTGAACACTTCCAGTGATAGGGCACTCATTATTTCATTCTATTGTTATAACACTGAGATTTGGATGATAAATCACACTTCAGTTAGTATCGCCAAGTAAGTAGAGATCAGTTAACCCAGAGATGTGGGAGGATCTTAGTAACGTATCATCTCGCTACTACATCTTCTTTTAGTTAAACGATGTATTTATGTTTTTATGCAAATGTGATTCTCTTAAAACTAAACTTGAGTCCAAAATTGTGGAGTATAGCCATATTAACCTAAAATCATTATCTTCTTTGGACAAACTTAAGAATATGAAATATATCAGTCACTTTATGTTCTGATATTGCATTGAAAAAGAATATTGCATATTAAATTTGTACTTTACAAAATTACATATTTTAAATGGTTTAATATTAGAGAAATGTAACTGTCTTTTGAATTTATATATTATATTCCCTCCTTTTGTTTGAGCAAGAGCAAACAATAGAAACATATTTTTAAGCCCCTATAGAGAAGCTGGTATAAATCTAACTTTACCAAGGAGGCTGGGATAATTAATAGAAATGAGAATAGAACCATCTCCTAACACAATCCCAGACTCATAAAAATTATAATTTTTGCATGTATAACTGCATATTTTTAGTATTTCTGTCAATTAGTATAATTTCATACGTACACCCTTGTCTCTGGTGCCTAGGATTTCATCAAACACAGAGCAAGTAGTCAATTAATGTCTGCTAAATGCGTTGTGAAAGCTAACACTCATTTGAGGAAAGATAAGTATTGCTAGACTTGAAAATAAAAGCAAGCTCTGTTTTTTCCTCAAAGTACCTCTCAACTTTTCCAATGGCAGATTCTGATCATCTCAATGATTTTTGTGTTGAAGGTCCTTAAGAGACAGCAGCGGGATGACCATAGAACCTGTAACTAAGATCCATCTGAGAGTAAAACTAGAGGTTTCAGTACATAATGGATGAGATTTGTCATCTTTAGAAAAGACAGATAACAGTAAGTGGACTGCTGAGGAGATATGGAATCACTCAAATTCACAAAAAGTAATGAGGATGTAAGTTCTAAGACGCCTGATTTTTATAGTTAAAAAAAATGGCTATCAATGAAGTTCTTCTGAAACATATTTGAAAAAATAATGTGTTATGTGAAGGGAATTAGCTGCATGGGGGCTAGAAATGGGAACCGAAAGAACAAGAATTTGGCATTTTGATCTAGCACTATCCAAGGAACAGAGAAAAACTGAATTTGGCAGACAAAGGAATCTGTTGGGGGCTTCTGTGCAGCAGGGCTAGGTCATCAGGATTGGCATGAGCCTGAAGAAAACATCTCTCAAGACTATCCAAGGGTCTCTGCTAAAAATCTTTCCCATTAGTAATCTTATTCCCCATATGCCTTGACCCCAGGAAAGCACTGTCCTAGGTGGGATATATGTCTGTATTCTGGTCACAGAGAGAGTACCCTAATAGTTTTAACGAATAAAAAGGCACTCTGGTGGCATGTTCTGAGCCTGTCCCTGATGACTTTTGGGTGAAGTGGCAAAATTAAGTTTTCAGATTTACGGTGATGGGATCCATGCCAGAATCATGATCCTCTCCAAGATACTGCCCCCCTCTTAGGCTACCTCTGGGCTTCTTACCAGACATCCTCAAACTTGTCTTCCCTGGCTCTCTAACTTCAACAATATATGAAGATGAAATATTTCTAAAGCACCATGTAATTATAAATCATCTTTAAAATCTTGAATAAATAACATGAATCTCTGTAAAGTGCAAGGAATAGTATAATAAAACCATTCTAGAAATATAGGATTAAAGCCATCTCTGAAATCATCTAGCTTTTTAAAATTTTGTTAATATTACCCTTAACTAACTGAATCTAAATAAACATTTTAAAGTGTAAATTTCTTTTCAGTTACTTATTATTCCAATTCTATAATAAGTTGTTTAAAAATCCTGCTATGAAAAATTTGTTGTTTCTTATTTTTCTTTTTCCTTTTTCTATTTTTAAAAACAAGTTTGAAAAATCAAGCATTTTTTTCCTTTTAAAATACCTTTCTTGGATATCAGATTAATGGCTATAAACGTCTATATCCAACCCATTTTAAGTTGAAGGCAAATAGCTTGAGATCATTGTAAAGTAACATTTTCCTAGATTATATAATAAATTCCCCTCAATGACGTTTCCATTTATTGTAGCTAGTATTATTATAGACACACTTACTTTAATGACATTAGCAATAAGTATATTTAACAAGTTATACCAACCCAAATTTTCCTTTACACAAAAAGATGCTTTCTTGTTATTACAATTTTAACAAACAAGTTTTTAAAATCCACTCACTAAATGCGAACCATGTTTGTTTCAGTTGAAAGTACATGCTTATATCAGTCTGAATCCCGATGTGATATACAGTTAAGTGAGAATCTGGCTGTCCCTGAAGACTGCTGTATTCCCGGTAGCAGTGCCATATTCCTTGAAAAGGAGAGAAAAGTAGACTAATATAAAATGTTATTTTCTGAAATATAAGCTATACACTTATAACACATATCTACATGAAATTGATCAGCATGGTCATTTTTACAAAGGCAAGATTCATATTTCACATTAAATATTTTATGTGCATCTAATAGTCTAAATGTGCTATTGTATTCAATATAAATGTTTTCAGTATTTGTCTGGATGACTGTGGCAACATCTGGCTTTAAATGACCTTTTAACTAGAAACAACCTTAATGTCCATCAATAGCGACAGGTTAAAAAAATTATGGTATATTTGTACAGTAGAACACTGCATTTCCATATAAAGAGGAGAAAGTGTAGTGTTAGTGAATGATCACTAGATGTTTTGTTAAGTGGAAAAAAGAAAAGTACAAGATGATATAAAAATATGCTATAATTCATATAAGAAGTAAGAACTATATATATTTTCTTATACACACATAAAGTATCTCTGGGAGGATACATAGAAATACAATATTTTTTGCTTCCAGGGCGGGAAACTTGGTGACTAAGGAATAGAATGAGAAGGAAAATTTTCACTGTATAAACTTTTTATCTTTTAACATATAATCTATTTAAAAAGCAAATTTTAAAAATTATTTAAGTTGAAAAAAGCCCTTGTGAAATCTTTTTGATGGTGAAGGAATGTCTTGATGGAACTATCTAAAAGCATATTCTTATCAAAGATTGTGTCCAGGCAAGGCAAACATGGACTTACTGTATTTTCCCCAAGACTCTGTGTTTCAAACTGTATATGACTTTTCACATGGTCTAGATAAAGTGGGAGTAAAAAACAGAGTTAAGAGCCCTATTTATTTTAATGACCCATGGGTCTGGATTAGGTCCATTGGATATGTTCTAGCAATAATGAGGAAAATAGCTTTTAAAACCTCTAACTGTAAACTAACCGGTTTTTTTCCTAGATACAAGGTGAGAGGGTATGGCCCATGGAAAGACAAAAAACTAAATTAGAAAGGACAGTTGTTTCTCAAAGAAATATAAGATAAATCCCTTCCTTTTAGGCACTGCTTTCCCTGTGAATTTTTAAAAAATTCCTTTAAAAATGCTTTATGGAATATTTGATACATACAAAATTATATGTAATGCAGATGTTGGTTTTAAAGCATACAGTAAAATAAACACATATGAATGCATCACCCATCTTAAGATTTTATCATGCTAATTTTGCTCTAATTACACAAAATAAAAATTTTTCTTCTACCTGAGATTTTCATCCTGTCGTACCTACTGCCTCTCCCTGCCAAAGAACAATTATTCTGAATCCTGTGCTTATTATTCTCTTATTTTAGCAGAAGGATATGTTGAAATATCTCCTTAAGGGGTATTTATATCCCATATTTATTATTTGTTGATTTATTATTAATTCTTATAGTTCTCTGACTTTTGAGGCTATTTATAGATGCATACATGTTTAGAATTAGTATATCTTTTTAGTAAATTGTATCCTTTATATCCCTAGCAATGCTTTTCATTCCAAAATCTATTTTGTCTGATATTATTATGGCTACTGCAGCTTTCTTTTGGTTAATGATTGCTAGTATATTTTTATCTATCTCTTCACTTTGAAACTTCCAGTTTCCTTATGTTTTGTGTAACTTATGTAAATAGCACAGCTCCAATTTGTATATTTATATCTTAATCTGACCTGACAATCTCTGTATTCTAAATGATGAGCTTAATAAATTTATATTTAATGTATTGCTATATTTATTTTTCAACCTTCTTACTTTTTGCTTTTCCTGTTCCACTTTGTATCTGTACTTCTTTTCTTCCAATTCTTGTCCTTTAAAAATTGATCAGTTTTTGTTCGTTTACTTATATTCTATTTTTCCCCTCTACTGGTTCAGAGATGTCTTCTCTGTTTTTAGAATAAATTACCCTTGAAAATCGACTATGTGTACTTACTAACCAAGTCTAAAGTCAACACAAGGAAATACAAGAAACTTAGATCACTCAATAATCACCCCAGGCTGATTATTCCTCTGTATTTTACTTATGTACAGTTAGACCTCAAAAAATTGGATATTATCATTATTTTATACAAAGGTTGTTAAGCTCTACCTATACATTTACCAATTCATTTTCTTTGCTCATCATTCTTTCGTGCATCTCATACATTTTTGTGGAATCATTTTCCTTCTTGAAGTAGGCATTCCTTTAGTATATGTCTATTTGTAAACTCTGGTTTTTACTTATCTTAAAATATCTTTATGTTACTCTTATTCTTGAAAGATAGTTTTGCTGGGTGTACAGCTGTAGGTTGACTGTTATTTTTTCTTAGCTCTTTGAAGGTATTATTCTAGTTCTTTTGTTGCTGTCAAAAAGTTTGCTTCAGGGACTTCCCTGGTGGCGCAGTGGTTAAGAATCCGCCTGCCAATGAAGGGGACACGGGTTTGATCCCTGGTCTGGGAAGATCCCACATGCCACGGAGCAACTAAGCCCATGCACCACAACTACTGAGCCTGCGCTCTAGAGCCCACGAGCCACAACTACTGAGCCCACGTGCCACAACTACTGAAGCCTGCGCACCTAGAGCCCATGCTTCAAAACAAGAGAAGCCACCGCAATGAGAAGCCTGCGCACTGCAATAAAGAGTAGCCTGCGTTCGACGCAACTAGAGAAAGCCCACACACAGCAACGAAGATTCAATGCAGCCAAAAATAAAAATAAATAAAAAATTTTATAATTAAAAAAAAAAAGTCTGCTTCAGCCTAATTGTTCCTTTGTATATGATCTGTCTTTTCTCTCCAGTTGTTTTAAAAATCTTTTGTCTTGGGCTTCCTTGGTGGCGCAGTGGTTAAGAATCTGCCTGCCAATGCAGGGGACACGGGTTCGAGCCCTGGTCTGGGAAGATCCCACATGCCACAGAGCAACTAAGCCCATGAGCCACAACTACTGAGCCTGCGCGTCTGGAGCCTGTGCTCCGCAACGGGAGAGGCCGCGACAGTAAGAGGCCCGCGCACCGCAATGAAGAGTGGCCCCCGCTCACCGCAACTGGAGAAAGACCTCGCACAGAAACGAAGACCCAACACAGCCAAAAAAAAAAAAAAAAAAAAAAAATCTTTTGTCTTTGGTCTTCTGAATTTTCACAACAATTTCTTTCTTTTACAGCATTAATTTCTTGCTCTCTAATGGGTCATTCCGAACAGTATACAAGCATGTTGTTCTTTCTCACATCTTAAAGAATAAAACAAAAGATATTCTACTTTTGACACTCTTCCCCCAATCCACTGCCCAATTACTCCCCACTGCAATAAAACTCTCCCAAATAGCCATCTATATTGTCTATCTGCAGTTCCTCTCCTCCCATCCTCTTTCAATCCACTCTAACCAGACTTTTCTTTCTCATTATTCTACCAAAACTGCCCTCATCAGATTACCAATGATCTCATCACATTTCTAAATCCAAGGCCTAGTCTCAGTTTCTCAATTCTCATCTTTCTTGACCTATCAGCCCCATATGACATGGTTTATCACTCCCTCCGCTTTTGTTGTTGTTTGTTGTTATTGCTACTTTTTAACTTGGCTTCTATAACATCACCTGCTTTTAGTTTTTTAAAAAACCTGTTTTTCCTCAGTTGTCTTTGCTGGTCCCTTCTCTTCTCCCTGACCTATTAATGTTGGAGGACCTCTGAGCTCAGTCTTTGGTCCACATCTCTATGTATACCTATTTTTGGGGGTAATCTCAGCCAGTCTCATGGCTCTAGTGCTCCTGACTCCTAACTATACTCCTTTAGGCTAACTCTCTCTTTCTAACTCCAGACTGTATATTCAACTGCCTACTTGACATCTCCACTTTAATGCCTAATAAACATCTCAAACTCAACATGTTCAAAATTATACTTCTGATCAATCCCCTTTCTAAACCAAAAGGTTTAGAACCTCGCTCCACTCAAACCTTCCCTATCTCAGTTGATGTCAACTCCATCTCTCCAGTTGCTTGGATTAAAACCTTAGAAGTCATTCTTGACTCCTCACACTCTCTTTTGAACTGCATTCAATCCATCAGGAAATTCGGTTGGTTCTACATTAAAAACCTATATGCCCATCCTTATTGCTACCACCTTGGTCTGAGCTTCCCTCATTTGGCACGTGAATTACTGCAGTAAGCTATTCACTGATCTCATTGCTTCTTCTCTTGCCTCACTATGGTCTCTTCTCAACACAGGGACTAAAGCTGTCATCATTTCATATCCCTTCTCTACTCAAAACCCTACCTTGCCTCCCCATTTCACTCAGAGTAAAAAGCAAGATCTTACAATAATCTGTAAGTCTCTGGCCCTCCATAAATTCTATGACCTCACCTCCTATTCTCCCCTTTACTCAGTACACTCATCCACACAAGCATTCTAGCCATTTCTTCAACACGCTCCCACCTTCAGGACTTTGCGCTAGCTGTACTCACTGTCTGGAACTTTTCCTTTATCTCCAGTGGCTAACTCCATTGCCTCCTTCAAGTGTTTTCTCAGACCTCTTCTCAAAAAGGCCTACCCTACTAATACTGCAATTTGCTCTCCTTGCCCTACCGTGATACTCTCAATCCCCCTTTATCTATTCTACTTTTTCTTTTTTTCATGGCAAGAATCACCTTCTAATAGATAATTTGCTTAGGCTATAAGTATCAGGAGAGTTAGAACGTTTGTCTTTTTGTTTACTGTTCTTTCTCAAGAGCCTAGAATAGTGCCTGTTACACAGCAGCTGCTCAACTAATATTTGTTGACTGAACAAATAAAAGAAAGTACAACTAGATATGGGTGTCACTTCCCTTACTCTCCTTGGTATAACTAGAGTTTCCTGTATCTTTGAATTTATATCTTTCATCAGTTCTAGAAAATTCTCAGCCAATACCTTTCAAATATGTTGATATATTTTAGGCCGTTCTCAAATCTATTCTCTATCTCTCTTAACCACACAATCATATTTTGTCCTCTTGTCACATTCTGCTGTATTCTGAGTAATTATTTCAGAGGTTCATCTTTCAGTTCATTAATTCTCTATTTTACTATTTAACTTATCAATTTAATTTTTAATCTAACACAGTATTGCTTTGTTTTGAAAAGTTCTATTTGGTTCATCTTCATGTATGCCTGGATATTTTTGATGATTTCTTTTTTTTTTTAATTGTATTTTTAATTCTTAAACATTTTATACATGATTATCTCATGTTCTGTATCAATCCATATCTGAATTCTTGGAGGCCTCAATCTGATGTTTATAGTTTCTTTTGTTTTTTTTTAATATAAATTTATTTATCTTATATATGTTTTTTGGCTGCGTTGGATTTATTTATCTTATATATGTGTTTTGGCTGCGTTGGGTCTTCATTGCTGTGCGCAGGCTTTCTCTAGTTGTGGTGAGCGGGGACTACTCTTCGTTGTGGTGCACGGGCTTCTCATTGCAGTGGCTTCTCTTGTTGCAGAGCATGGGCTCTAGGCGCACAGGCTTCAGTAGTTGTGGCTTGTGGGCTCTAGAGCACAGGCTTACTAGTTGTGGCGCACAGGCTTAGTTGCTCCGCAGCATGTGGGATCTTCCCAGACCAAGGCTCGAACCTGTGTCGTAGATTCTTAACCACTGCACCACCAGGGAAGCCCTCTTTTGTTTCTTGCAAAAGACCATTTCCTTGCATGTTTGGCAATCCTTGATTGCAACTGATAGTTTGTTCATTTTAATCTGTGGAAACCTGGTGATCTGAATTGAAGATGCTTTCATCTAGAGGGGATTTATATTTGTTTCTGTTGGCAACAAAAGGGTACTACCAAACTGGGGTCACTTTATAAGTTTTCCAGGATCCCAGACCTACTCCAGGAGTTTCAGGTCTGATCCTCTACTCTTCTGCTGGCTCTAAGTGTCCTGATTGTAGCCCTGGTATGGTCCGCCCATAATTTCATATGTGCTTCCTGCTCAGTTCCCCACATTTTAGTTTGTGGGTTTAAAATGGTTTTCCTTTTCGGTAGATTTCCTTTACTTCTGGTAAGCTCATCAAAAAAATACATTACATAAAACAATACAATACTATTTTATGCCATTATTTCATAGCAAGAGGACCCTTCAGGTTATTAATTCCTCCATACTGGTGGATGTGAAAATCTCAGCAGTGTTTTCCAATTTATTTTTCCATTGTTTTCTCACTCCTGTCCTAGTGTGTGTTTGTTTGTTTTTAAAAGTATGTTCCCTGGGCTTCAAGTCCTCTTTCCTCAATAATATTCCTGCATAATAACAAAATAATAGATACCATTTACTGAACAATTACTATGTGTTAGGCAGCTCTCTAAGTACTTTATATACATTATTTATTAACACTCACAGATTCCTATTATACAGTTGAGGAAACTATGAATTAGAGACACTATGTACTTGCAGAGAATCACACAATTAATATGTGATGATTCGAGAACTGTGCCTTTTACAAACTCCAAATACGTATTTGTAACCATGGTGTTATATGGCCTCCCCTATATATCTCTTAATTTGTTCTGGTCAATGAGAATTGTTCACATGCTCAACCTCTAAGATGGCAAAGGAAAGGGGATATTTTGAGCTCCAAGGAGGAAAACAAAAAACGACTTTTAGACAAAAAGCTTTCTTGGGAGTTTCAGATTAGAGGACAGCAATTCTTGCATTCCTCTACCAGACTGACCCACCTCTTCACGGGCAGCTGCACAGGAGGAGCAGATAAGGAATAATACCTGGAAAGACGTGAACAATTGTCTAGAAACTTAATGAGGATAACGAGCAGGATAATAACAATACCCCAAGACATACTGAGTGTTTGCTGTATTCCAGGGACTGTTCTAAGATCTTTATATTCATTGTCTCATTTTACACTCACAGTCTTGTGAGATGGAGATACCATTATTGTGCTGATGTTATGGATAAGGAAACTGAGGCTTATAATCAATAAAATTTTCCAAAATCTCCCAGTTACATTATGGAGCTGGGATTGGAACCCAAGGTAGCTACAGATTTTGCGGATTCTGCTGGTTTCTAATACTGACATGTTTAAAGCTCTTCTTCTTTGAGTGACAAAAATAGGAAATTGTTATTTTTGGTATCTGTGACCATAAAATCTCATTGTCAATCTAAATGGTGTTGTAGCAGAAATCATTCTTTTGGATAGAAACCTCTCAAACATTCATATATTGGCCCATACATTTATTAGAAGACTGAGAAGAAGCTGCCATAAGTGCTATACTGTTCGTTAGGAGAGACTTTAATTCCTTTTTTTAGTGTTTGCATTTTACCTGTACTGCATTTGGCAGGATTGAGTTAATAATTAGAGTTCAACCTTGAAATAAAGTAACTCTCCATCCAATGTGTGATTCAGAATACTTGCCTCTAGAGGGTGATGCCTCATTATGGAGTACTGGCCAATTATTAAAATGTGTGACAGTCCCTGGATTAAAAGTTCAAGTTGAAAGAGGAAAACAGATCAATCACACTTCTGTAACAATGCAGACCTGGCCTTTGATCAGATAGAAAAGTTACAGGGTTCAAAGAAATTGTCTGAAATATTTTTCATCAACTTAAAAGGGATTCTTTTCACCTCCTTCCTAATAGCCATGAGGCATGAGACCAAAGGCTGGTAGAGAAAAAGAGTAGAACTTTCTGATGGCACTTTTTTTTTTTCCAGGATAAAGGAGAAATAATAGAGACAATATATGCAAAATTAAATAATTTTTCTCAATTTAACAACTTTTGGAGGGGAATAATTAAACTCACTGCAAGGAAAATGCTTTCTGGTGATTGATAATGGGGACTGAAAAGAAAAAGATTATTTTGATATTTGGTGATTTTAAGAGGGTGATACCTACCATAAGCTATAATCCCAATCACACCAAAGGTGAAGAGCCAGAAGAGGAAGCCAGCCGTGAACCGCAGGAGTATCACAAACATCCAACTGAGGAGCATGGCAATAGTCAGGCCACTGGAGGAAAAAATGCACAGCAAACACAGTGGGCCAGTGTGCTAAACACAGCAGAATGAGCACAGCAAGACAACACTTTTTTCTATTCAAAATGATTCTTGATTATTTTACCTGGCTATAGAAACATTTATAATGTTAAAAAGTATAAATAATTTTTGCTGTTAAGATTTTCATGTGAAAGAGTAGGACCATCAGGGACTTTACACATGAATCAATTTTGTGCCTAGGTAAACTGAAGTTCAGTATCAATAGTTGTTCCAGGAAAAACCACAGTTCCTATCTGCCACAGTCCTATTTTTTTCCTTCACACTTACCCACCAAGTATAAAAAGCATGGATAAAGCATATCCATGAGGAAATTGTGCTGTTCTTGTTCTATCTACCTGGTGACTAATGAAAACCTTATGTAATGTAACACTCTAGCGGTAAGGGAACAATCTTAGGGCAGAAAGACAAGCAAAATAACTGCCCCACACAGTTCCTGAATCCATGATTTTGCAGTCATTATCATTCTGGTCTAATTATCTCTAATCGTTTGTGATGTCTAACCTCACTAGACATTTATTTCAGGTTCCCAGTGATCTGTGGGCCATTATTTGGAGCCGTGATAAGACTCCTGTGTCTCCTGGGCCATGCAACTTTATCAACCAATCAACAGCATGAATATTTTCCTTCTGTTTTAATTTCTTACTGGGGTTTGATTGAGCTACTAGAGGTACTTCTTCACCCCCGCCATATATCCAGGTTAAAGTCATATTGGATTCTTCTAGGTAATTTCATCAAAGAGAACTCACTAAGATTGGAAATTTGGCTGATGCTTCTATTAAGAACTGACACCACTGGTGATATCTGCAAGTTTCCAAACAGACAGAGCCTGGCACATTTATTGAGTTTATTGTCTTCAAATATTATCTTTAAAAAGAAAATATTAATAATACTGTCACTGGATAGATGACAGCATGTATCAGAGTACCCCCTCAGCTCACAGTCTTGCAGAGCCTGTGCTTTTAACTTCAGAAGCCATTCCCTTTTAAAAATCACAGATACTTTAATGCTGAAATATTCAACATAGTTGAAGAATTATTCTGTGGCATAGCCCAAGGGGGTTATTAAAAAAGGTCGGGGGTGGGGGGGGAAGAAAAGAAATATAGCTCTTTACTGTTCTGTGTTTTTAATTCCCGCATAAAAATTCTAACTGAATAAACTAAGTCCCAGCATGTCAGTCTTTGGCTTGTATAAAATAGATGAGAACAGAAGAGTTGAAAATAAAGGGAGGTGTAGTTTATGTTCTAGCAGTTCTAGGTGTTTAGTCCCTGGGTAGAGAGTATTTCAGTGTGTGTGTTGGGAGCGAGGAGGGCAGGAGAATCTATCATAATTTACACTTTTTTCAGGTAAGAGTGGGAAAGCCAAAACAAAGGAAAACCATAAAAATTATCTAGTGATATTTGGGTCTGACAATAGGGGCACCAGTTTCCTGTCAAGTATAGACTACAATCTCTGCTATGGAGATATATCCTGAAATACACACTGAAAATAATTACTGTAATTGTGTAAGACAAAGCATCAAAATGAGTAAAATCTGATAAAACTATCTAGTTTCATAGCTCCAAAAACTACTCACTAGTATTTTACACACAGTGCAATTTTGACTTTATTAAGCACCTTATAGTTAAATATATCTATCTTGTTCCCCTCGTATTTTTATAACTGTTCCACATTTTCTATGCATCTCTATGGTCCAAGAACCATACCAGGAGTTAGGAAAATAAAGATGAGTTAGACATAGTTACCATGGTAAAGAGTTCATAGTTTATCAGAGGGAAAGAGTCAGGTAAATAAAACACAAGACGGTGGTGCTATATGGAAGACAGGTATGTGTGTTTATATATAGGTATGTACACACGTACACACACACTGACTATGAGGAACACAGAAGGGCAAGTAATTTACTATAGCTGGGGAAGTCAAGAAAGACATCATAGATGACACAAAAGCTGATTTTAAATAATGAGATGGGGTTGCCCAGGACACAAGGAAGGATATGCTAGGAAAGAGAACAGAATGTGCAAAAACATGGGGGTTTGACAGTCCGGGGACGGGCACGCTATTTGATGTGTTTCGAACATAGGGTTAATCCAGAAACATGGATGGAGATAAATCTGGGAAACTAAGTTGGGCCAGATTGTAAGGGGCTTTGTAAGTATCTGAAGAAGTTTTCACTTTATTCTTTGATCACCAGGGAATCATAGATGCTTTTAGGGTACTTAGGGTACAAGAAGGTGACACAAGAGCCAGATAGTAATGACAGCCTTAGGCATATCAAAACATGTACCTGCTCCAGAAGAGTGACTACATTTTCCTTTATGTTTCAGAAATGCAAATCTTATGTCTGGAAATTTAAAATCTCCTCCTCCCTTCAAATGTCTTTTTCAGCTTCTCTTAAGTACAGTGACTTTGATGCTGATGATAAGAAACATTATGTGGAAGGGCTGTGTTAAAAAATAAGAATGATCCTTTGGAGGTCAAGGGGAGGACAAATGAGTACCAGAGAAATAACACTGCATCCACTGTAACGTGTGATGAAAAGCAAACATACCACAGATATGGCCCCGCGTGACTTGAAGTATATGTTTATAAGAGGACTTTTACTAGTGAGTTAATAAAATTAAATTTACATTCTTATAACTTTCTGCTACCAGTGGGCAGATTTCCAAATATCTTTGCCTCATCTTCACTCTGTCTGAAAAAGAAAGTGGCAGGAACTGAAATCCAAGTCAACCTTTTATTCATGACTATGAATGGGGAATTTGAAGAAAGAAATTCTACAAAGATAAAATCAGAACGGGGCTGGAGAAGAAACACCTAAGCTTTCACTTACATGAGAATCCAATACCACGTTGTTGCATAGTCTTCAAACACTTTCACTCCAATTGCCCTTGCATCAAGGACTTTATTGATACCACTGAATTCAAAGAAGGAAAAAAAAATCAATTATTTTTTGACTACCACTAAACAGAAATGTTCTTGTTATGATAAAAGGGATTTGGAAGCTGCAGTTCTAAGCGTATTTTTAGAAACCATTTATCACTAGTGACTCATTTCCTAGCCACAACAATACATGAGGTGCCACTTTGGTAAACCTGCAAAGGTAGCCAGCTATAGCTGCACACAGACGGAACATGGCTTCCAAGAGCAATAATCAGACCCCTCTCCAACACATGCAACACACCCTCAGTGCTGCAGGAGCCTCACTATAAGACATGAATTTAGTTGGTAAGATCAGCTTTTAACTTATAAAATCCATAGAGCCAATATAAAATCCATAGAGCCAAGAATGAATATGATATTTAATTCCCCTTCTTAATCTTCTGACAGCTCTGTAGCAGGAAGGCACAAAGAGGCACATACAGAAAAGCGCACCAATCGTTAGCATCCAGTTTGATGAATTATCAAAGTGAACATACTTAGTAACTACAGCGTAGTCATTCCTTTCCCCCATGTGCCCCAATTACAACACCTCCCCCTTCCCCTAAAGTTAACCGTAATCCTGACTTTTGTGATAATAATTTCCTAGTTTTCTTTTTAGTTGTACCATTTATATATGCATCATAGGGTAATTTAATTTAGTTGTGCTTACTTCAAAATTTTTCATCAGTGGAATTGTACTATTACTTTATGATTTCTTTCACACAGCTTTGTATTTGTGAAATTCATCCATGTTGCTATCATATTCTAAACACACAGGAACTGCACTGTTCTACTCGGACTGCTAAAATCTTTTGAGACAGAACAATAAATTTTTTACAATGCCTTTATTTTTTTACTTTAAATTCAACAACTAAGCTATGAAATGGTACTCTGTGTGTTTATATTTGTGCACATACAAGTCTGTGTGCACCCAGGGAATTGTATTTCCCAATAACGTGGAACACCATGATGTATACAGCCAAGGGAAACAGAAAATTCACTTCCCTGTAGTTAGTCCATAGAAATTCGACACAGTATTGACAGAGCTGCATCATGGTTGTTTCACCTTTCTTAAGGCCCCCTTCCCTTTAAAATATCTAGCAGTTTTATTACTTCAGTCATTTTTTTAAAATGGTGCTTTAAAAAAGCATGGGTTTTTAAAATTATGCTTATTCAAAAGTAAATTATACTAAGGTCTTGCGATCTGTTTCCTGATGTCTCATTTCTATACCTGCTGGTAATGAAAGACTGAACCATTTTGAAAAACATAACTGTTCTTTCAGATTCATTCTGCTTTCTCTTTTACTTGGCTTTCTTAATGAACACATACCGAGTTCTCTAATCCACAGTGACATGGATATTTCGGAATAATCCATAATTCTTCCTCCATAACCCTTAACTTAATGGAAGTTTTAGTTTGGGGACAATAATGGGATGCATCAAAATTGAAAATGGGAGTGTAAACAACATACTTTGCAGCTGCCCTGAGTTCTACAGCATTTCTTGTCTTTCCACTTCCATCTTCAAACACTGTCTTATTTCCTACTGTTAAAGTGCCATTTTTAGTAGAAAAGTCAGGGAAACATCTCTGGAGATCTGTAAAAATAAATTAAAATTATGATAATCACTTTCTTCCTTCATGACGTCCTCCCTTTCTTAAGCCTTCTGTTATTTATAATCAAATTCTTACTAGACAATGTATAAATTGCTGAATACAGATAATTGCCCATTACTTGATAATCAGACTTTCTGATGATTCTAAGACTGACATGGAAAGCAAATACGATCATAATCTGAAGCTACATTTAAACTTGCTGATTATTTTATACATGGTATATTCATCAAGTAGCCATAAGAAGGACACACAGCACAGGTTTTATAAGAGTAATACTGATAACCTCCCGCTCGTGGTAAACACATTTTAATAAAAAGGCTATATTTACTTGAATGATTGGATGAATTTATTTTGCTATTTTACAAAATTCTTAGATACTCCTTGAGTGAAACCTTGAAAACCAGAGTTCAGTGAACACTTCCTTGGGAAATAAGAATCAGCTCAAATTTTAGGTTACTAAGACAACTGAATTTTTATTTACAAAGTCTGAATAATTTGTCTCTATTCCAGCTCATTTACAAGTTTTTTTAAAGAGGGGCTGGAAATGGGAATTCTAAAGCTATCAAAAATGGCCCACACTTTGAAAACTAGCATTTCTGAGAAGAGTTAATTTACCATTCAATCTTCTATGTGCTTATTTTTAATTATACAGAATCCTTGCCTCTTTACAAACCTTTGTTACTAAAAATGTTTTAAAACCCCAATTTTAAATGAAGAGGGAGGAGCAATCAGAAATAGATAATTTTTATATTTTTTCTTACAAGAAGTATCACAGACTTGCATGGGTTCGTATGGAGCGTAAACCTGAAAATATGAAAGCAGCTGATATAGAGAAAGAAGAAATATGTCTTTGTAAAGCTTTTCCTGACTTTCCTGGCTTAAAATGGTCTGATCTACCTACCTTCATCTTCCGTAGCATTTACAATCGGGGTGACTGCTTCAGTGCCCTCTCTCTCTCCTGCTCTTCCCTGGCAAATCTGACATAGTAGCCTCTACCAGATGCTTCCATTCTCTCTCAATCCAAACCGTATTTCTGTCTCCACCTCTCCATGCAAATTAGCCTCCCAGTGATCCCAGTGACCTCCTAGTTGCCCAAACCTCCAAATCTTTTTCAGTCTTCATCCTGCTTGAACCCATTACCTAGCACAGTGCTTGGTACATAGTGGAACTCAGTAAGTATCTGCTGTTGAATGAATTAACTTTCTCTTGAATGAGTCTTTGACATGGGAGACAACCCCTGCCTTTTAAAACTCTCTTCCCTTGGTTTACAGGCCCAGGTTCTCTCCTGCCTTCCCTTATTCCCTTCTGTGTACTCTTTCTCTTTCTGCCCCTTCAACATGACTGTTCCCACATACAGAACCCCCGAAACTTGTTCTACGTATTATATCTGGGCAATAACTCATTTAGTCCGTTAGCTTTAATTACTAAATATGCTCATTATATGTTTGGAAAGTAGAGAAAATTTTATGAAAGAAGATACAAAACTGTACATAGTTTTACCACCCACAGTGAACTATATTAAACCTTCTGGTGCATTTCCTCCAGTCTTTCTTCTACAAGAATTTTTTTTTGAGAGTTATAATTATACAGTACATGAGAGGTTGTCCCTTGTTTCTTTCTTTTAATATTACTTATTTCCATTTATAAAATCTTTAATGAGTGAATTTTATTGGCTGCATACTATTGTTTCAAGTACTATACTTAATCCTCTATTGGGGGGATACAAGTGATTTCAATATTTATCTTAATGTTTCCTTCACTAGACTGTGAAGGACTGTGCCTTATTCATTTTTGTATCCCCAATGTACATTTCATATTGTGTCATTTAACCAAACTATACTTATAAGGGCAGGATTATATGTTATACTTTTATACCTATTACATCGTCAGTGACTAATGATTCATTTTTACCGTTTTGCATAAAAATTTGTAACATTCTTCTTGACTACAGACACTTGTTGCCCAGGACTTCCTGGTTAAATGCAGTTGCTTGCCAGGTCTACAGCTTTGCTGCAGGGTTTTAATGATCCAGAGAAGAGTGATGGGAGCATGTAAGACATTATGTTTGATGGTAGCTACTTCAGTGGTAACTGACTTTCTACTCAAACTGATGACTGTTGTCTTTCTTCCATTTTGAAAGAAATATGTACTCATTGTGGAAAAACAGAGATATAGAAAAAAGAAGAAAGAAGAGAGAAAATGGCCATAGTTTTGCCACCTCCAAAACAATCACTTAATATCTTGGCATATTTCTTTCCAATCGTTTTCTTTGAATAGTTTTTTTTCGTTGTTGTTTATTTTAATTTATACAGGCTTGTCATAATGCATATAGTATTTTTCATTTTATGTAACATTGTAACGTATACACAATACTTATGTAAAAATTATAAATATTTCATTTAATGAATACACCATAACTTATTTAAGCCTTTCCTTGCTCTTGGATATTAGAGTATTTCCTTTTAATTTTCTTTGTCTTTTCTTTTTTTGGGGGGTGCTTTTTGGAATAACACTGTGATGGACATCTTTATGTAAAGTTTTTTCTCTGTTGTTAGAATTATAGCCTTAAGAAAGGAAAATGAGTGATTATTTCATTTTCTTCTAAACAGCTGAAGTTTATAAATTTTAAAGAAATAAAATGTTGATGCATTCAGGAGACATACAAATATTTCAACTTTCAAATTATAAATACAAGTATATGCCCCACCCTCACTCCCCAGGCAATTTCTCAACAAACTTTTTGGCTGAATTCAGGGGTGGATGTGTTAGAGTGTGTCTGTGCTTATGTGTGTTCATAGAGCACCAAAGAATCAATCTGAATGGGCTTTTAAAAATCAAATTTCAAACTTTTTTGTGGGTGTTTAAGCAGCCAAACCTAAAACCTCACCAAGCTCCAGTGGAACATCCCCAGCTGGAGCCAGAAGAATGGGCTTTATTCTTCCTAATTAACTCTGGGACCCTGGGCCAGTCATAGGACCATTCCCGGCCTCAGTTTTGTCAACTGTGAAATAGGGGAATTGAATTAAATAACTTCTTGGTAGATTCTGTGTTTCTAAGGTAAAATAATAGCCACTTACAAGGTTTGCTTGGAAAAATCGCTGTTGGACAATCATCATCCAGTAAAACTTGTGTGAGAGTCTAAAATTGAAGGAAGGGTATGTTAACATTTGAAAGATGATGTGATGGCAAGTTTTACTCTTAATATAAAAATTTTGTCATTTAAAAATTCAATTCCCTAATAATCTCCGTATCCCAAATTACACCCCTAATAAGGGTAATTGTAAGATTATCACACACACGTGCTTGTTTGACAAACACTCTTAAATACCCTAACTGTAATTCAATTGAATCAGCAATAATAAAGTCAGACCTGCTGAAACCAAGGCATGTCTTTGAAGGTGTGTATCTTCGTCTTAGTTATATCCTTAGTCTCTAATCCTTTACTATTTTTCTGGAAAAATGGCATCTTCTCTAATTCAGAAGCCATTGCTACTAATTAACACAGTCAGGCTTTAGAAGTCCCTTATAAATCTTAGATCTAGTGTTTGGGGACTTTTACAATGAGTAATTATCAAACCAGGTTTGGAAGCAAAGTTCTTAATCTTATGAAGTAGCCATGGAGCTTTATCACCACATTGCAAATGACATGACATTTAGCTCTTAGCTCTGGACAGCAAAAAAGCCAAGAGAATTTGCTGGTGTCAGGGAATAGCAGATGCTAACTTACCAGACCTAACAGTCTTGTATAGCACCCCAAGTCTACAAAATGATATGGCATAAATTGTGTGTGTGTGTGTGTGTGTGTATGTACGTGTGCATTTGTGTTTTAATGAAATGGTACCGTTACTAATCACTTCCAAGAAGATTTTGGAGCTTGATCCGTTACACAATGCTCATGTTACACTTGCGATTGAAACAAGGTAAATTCTTTCTAGTTTTAAGCTTAAACACACATACCTTCGCAGGCTTAAGATGAGCAGACTTGCAGAACTGGCTGTAGTATGTCCAGTAGTTTCTGTCTTTTCTGTACCTAAATTGTATTTCCATGTAGGTTAAAAATCTTTCTGGGCACTTGGAGACACAGATCTGTGAAATAAAGAAACACAATGGTGGGAATTGAATTGAGTTGAACAAACCAAGGAATTATCTACAAGGTTAAACTTCTAAATTACCCACCACTATAAAAAAGCAAAGCACCATTTTCCATCTAAGAAACCTAAATCAATTCTCTAAACTTACTGTAAAAAATAAACTTTCGTGTACTAGTATTCAACCTCTACTCCTTGCCCTTTGATGCTGATGTTCTGTTAAAACAATAAGATGCTGTACAATGACAAACTTACTTTTACCTCCTGATTTGACATAGTTGTAGATCTACACGCAGCTGTGAAAAATAATAGATTCCACATACCTTTCACCCAGTTTTGGCCAACAGTAATAACTTGCATAACTATAGTACACTATCACAATCAGGAAACTGATATTGTTACAATCCACTAACCTTATTCGGTTTCCACCGGTTTTACATGCATTCATTTGTGTGTGTGTGTGTGTGTGTGTGTGTGTGCAGTTCTATGCAATTTTATAATTTGTAGATTTGTGTGACATCTTCCACAGGACAGTGATGAACTTTTAATATTTTTTTATGATTTTCTGAATTAGTAGATAAGAGCTTAATGCAAGATTAATTTTACCTGTGTAGTTTATACATTTTCAGGGTTAGAATCTTGCGTTCTTTCCTTTACGTGAATACAATGGTAATTTAAAACGCTCCAAACATTGATAACTTATGCCACTAATAACTATCAGTGCCAATGAATTCTCAGAACATAATTGGAGGTTTTATTACCATAAGAAGCTAACAAAATTAGGGCTATTTGTGGCAATCAATCATTATTATTGTCTTTCAGCAGCACCAGTCAAACATGGGCAGAGAGGTCACTGATGCAATTATCTTACATTAATGAACTTTGGGGGCCTATTAATGCCAAACCAGATGGCCGTGCTAGTCCACAGAGCCACCGTGGAGTGACTGCATTCCAATTAGTAACTCCACAGAGAGAAAGAATCAGGGAAGATGCACTCTGTTGGCTTTGCTTTTGTTTGTAATAAAAAACCAAAGATCATAGGAAGCCATGAGAGTTGTAGTCAATCCTTGAACATTCCCTTCCTCCACCTTCAGTTCCTCCTTACCAAAGCCTTCTCAGCTCTGACTTGCTCCATCTCCCTACTGTACTTTGGTAACTAGTCTCACTGACCAGATTCTAACTCAACCCCCACTGGTAGTTAGGTAAAAACACGGCTGCTGAGGTGACATCTCTTTCCCCTTTTATGGGTCATGTCTCTGCTACACGAGGACAATTGGTATCAACCCCACAGCTAAGGTAGTAGGTAGATAACCTAATGGGTACCTCAAATCTCACAGTTAATATTGTTTGGTAGCAGCAGTCCAATTTCTTTTAGAAGTTTTGACAAGGTAAACAACCCTTCTCCACATTCACACCTCCAGATGCATTTTCTCTTTCCCAGTCTCTCCTACACACATATGCACACACACACACAAGCACACACACACACATTCATACACCTCTAGAGGAAATATTGAAAGTCTCACAGGTATCTTTCTATGAAAAGTGAAGAACTGTTTAGGGACATTCACAGCATCCAACATGCTCACATTGTTTGGAAGAAGACTGAGGTCATTGTCAATGCGAACATCAAAAGTTTACTCTGATCGGAGCTAAGCTGAAAAAACCATTAACGTATTAGGAGCTACCTCACAGACATTTAGACTTTGGCAATTTACTTACATGATTCTGAAAGATAACTGAACTAGCCCCTTGTTGGATACATTTAAATGGATTTATAAAAGTGAATACTGAATATACTAATGTTTTCATAGGCTTTCAATGATGGTAGGAGCTACTGAGTTGAGGCTATGATGATTTCTGTATTTATAAATACACACACACACAATGTATACTACACATATAAAAGTGCGGTGTATGCAACATATAAAAGAAAGTAACTTAAGTGGTAAAAAATGTTTTGATAATGAGAATCACATCAAATTTCATTCCAGACACAAATGAGCTGTTAAAAAACAATATAGCAAATGTTCTTTACTCTCCCTCTATCAGACCAATTTGTTCACTTCAAATAGGGTGCTGATTAGTAGCAATCAACATATAATTAGCCAAAAATGAAGGTCACATTGAGGTTGGGTATCCTAATTGATCAAGGTCTGTCCTTTAAATGCTTATGACACATGTCTGGACCATGCTGCATTAACAAAAAACATCATGCGTAAAAATATGGCTTGGATCAGTAGACACACTACTGCCTGGCAGACTGAAAGCAATCCTGCATTATTGGCAGCTAATATATATTCTGACTCAGTTCTGATTCTTTGTATAACCACAAAGGGGCATTCTGAATATAGTTCTTCATCATTATTTTTACATCTTCCATTCGTATAGGGTTAACACTCTAATATAAATTAGGATTTGGTGAGTGGAAGAGAGAGTTACACTGAAGGTTAAAACACTACAATTTGCAATGAAGAAAGGATAATCTAGTAAATCTAGTAATTTATGTAATCTAGTAATTTATGAAATGTAATAAAAAGCATAACGTGCAAGGATTTTTTGTTTCATCATGGGAATGATGGATTTGTATAGTGTAGTGGAAAATTTTCTAGACTAGGAATAGGAAGATATTCTCCCATTCATTCATTTACTCATTCACTCAACAAATATTTATTGATCACCTACTCTGAGCCTGTTCTAGGCACTGGGGACACAGTAGTGAACAAAACAGATAAAAATCCCTACGTTCTAGTAGGGGAGATGGTCAACAAAAAATAAACAAAATTGTTTGCTATGAGATGGTAGCAGGTGTTATGGAGAAAAATAAGGCTAGAAATAAGGCCAGAGGATGAAAGGTACCAGGGTGGGATTCTAATTTTAAATAGGTAGTTAAGGGAGGCCTCAACAAAAGGTAATATTTGAGGAAGACTTGAAGAAGACTAGTGATCTAGTCATCTGGAGAAAGAGCAGGCTAGGCAGGGAGATCATCAAAGTCTAGGGCTATGAAGTTGGCGCTTTCCTGGATCCTTTGAAGACAACAGATAGTCAGTATGACCCGAGTGCAGTGAGCAGAGGGAGAGCCATAGCATATGTGGTCAGAGTTGGGCAGACAGTGAAGGACTTTGTAGGCCATTGTTAGGACTTCGGCTTTCAATATGAGTAACTTGGGAAGCTATTGAGGGGAGGGGGCTTGAGCAAAGGAGGGACATAATATGACTTACATTTAACAGGATCACGTTGGCTGCTGGCCAGAAAAGAGAGTCTAAGGGGCTGGAGACAGGGGCAAGAAGAGACCAGTCAGGAGGTCATTGAACTAATCTAGCTGGTTCCTTGAAAAAAGGAGGAGATGGTGAAAAAAGGAGGAGTTTGGTCCTGGGTATATTTTGAATGGAGACCAGAGGAATTAGCTCACAGCTCAAACATGAGTGTGACAGAAAAGAGAGATCAAGGATGATTCGATGGTATTTACAGCTGTAATAGAAAAGACCGATGGGGGTGGGGAACAATTTTAAGGATAAAGTCAGAGACTAGGAATTGAGTTTGGACATGTTAAATTTGAGATGCTAACTAAATATCCCTGTAGAGACATGGCATAGGTGGTTGGATAGAAAGATCTGGAGTTCCGGGAGCAGACTGATCTGGATAGATAAATTAGGAAGCGCAGCATATAGTTTGTGTTAAAACCACAAGACTAGGTGCGATCACCAAAAGGAGTAAATGTAGGTATTGAAGAGGACTAAGCTGGGTAGAGGAGGAAACTCCAGTGTTTCGAAGACGCTGGAAAGATGAAGAGAAACCATCAAAGAAGACTCATAGGGAGTAGCCAGAGAGTTGGGAGGAAACACAATGTTGTGCCCTAGAAGCCAAGTGAAGAAAGTATATTAAGGAAGAGGGATTGATTAAACAGTGCTGTTAGCTCAAGTAAATACGGATTGAAAATTGACCATTGGTTTAAATAGATGGAGATCGATGGTATCAATATCATTTGGAGAAAATGGAGTAGGAGTAAAAGCCTGAATGAAAATGAGAAGGGAGGATTTAGACACATTGAATATAAACTATTCTTATGAGGAGTTTGGCAAAAAAAAGAGGCACAGAGATATGAAGCAGTAACTGGAAGGGGATGTGGGATCAAGGAGAGAATTATTTAAGACGGAAGAAATAACAGCATGTTTGTCTACCGATGGGGATAACTTAGTAGAGAAGGAAAATGGTAATAAAAGAAAAAACCAGAAGATTTCTGGAGTTGTGTGCTGGACTTTGTGAGCAAGGATAAGATCTAATGCACGAGCGGATGGGCTGGCCTTGGGCACACAGGCTGTTCCTCCACAGTAAGAGCAGGGAAGGCAGAGTAAATACATGAACACAGATGATGACAGGTAGGCAAGTAGAGGTCAGTGTGGCAGCTCGTAAAAGTTGTCTTCTGAATGCTGATACTTTCTCAGTGAAATAGGAAGCTAAGTCAGAGGCTGACGTGGAGACTGGGAAGGAGGTCTTGGAGGTCTGAGGTGAGAGGAAAAGGTGTGAAATTGTTTTCTAGCAGAGTAGCTAGTGAATGGGCAAAGGGTCTCCTGTGTGATTTGGGGACAGCATTAAGGGCCCCCTTGAGGTTAGTGGTCCTTCATTTAATGGACTGTTGTGTGTGTTTTCTGCAAGAACACACAGCTGCCTGGGTTGAGGCATGGAGTAGGCAGAAAGCTGCATTTAGCCATGAATGATGTTTTGCCAGGGAAGTACAAGTAAATGAGAAGGGGCAAAAGAACTGAGGGTTTATATAAAGGAGTGATTTTTTTTTTAATTTTTTAATTTTATTGAAGTATAGTTGATTTACAATGTTGTGTTAGTTTCTGATGTACAGCGAAGTGGATCCGAGAGGAAGCAACTAAGTCAAAATCTTAGTAAGTTTTTGAGGTAGTTGTACTGCCAAATTCACGACCTAACCTGAAAAGGCCTTTGACTGTTAATATAATCTTTGAGGTTCTACACTCGCACAATAGGTAGAAAGCTTCAAAGCCACGCGGCCCCTAAGAGGGTATATTTCCAATGCTCAGCAATGGTGTGGTCTGAGGCTGACAGACAGGAAATAACCTTCCAGGGGGTTGAGCAAAGAATCATAGGATGTGATGGATAAGCAACTTCCTTCAGAGAACACGATCCAGGTGGAATAAAAGACTGTTCTCCAGTGCCATGCACTAAAGACCACTGTGCATTTAGACGTCCTCCCTTTCTGAATGGGAGCTTGTATTCTAATTTTCCTAGCCCTGTTCCCCATTGTGCATTTAGTGTCAAGACCTGATGGAGAGACTATGCATAATCCATAGATCCTAGACTATGGGTTAAAGATAGTACCACATGGGATTCTGGGTTGTCTCCCTTGGGAAGAAGGGTGTTCTGGAGGACAGAGGGAAAGACTATGGAAGAAACAATGAAGTTTGTCTCTATTGTTTCATTTGTTCATGGTACACAAGAGGCTGCTCAGCCCACAATTACATTGCTTTATTCCCTCCTTCTTGCATCTCGGTGTGAACAAATAAAACTAATGAGTCTATGGCGTATAAGTAGAAATGCACTGTGTGACCCTACTGATCCAAGGCTTTTAAGAACAGGGGTGCTTTATTCAGCCTCTCTGTCTTCTTCCGGCGACTGAGTGCTGCTCCTGCTGAGGACTTAAGGGACGACAGAGCCACCAGACGAAAGGAGCCTGGAAGAGCGTTGCCCATTGACCACAAACACCGCCTTTTACTCTTATATGACCAAAAAGAAACTACTGTTTTAAGTCACTGAAAAACTGGGGTTTATTAGTTACAGTAGCTGGCTTTATTCTTCCTAATACTGATCTTGAGAAAAATATCTCCACTTCTCTGGGCTGCAGTTTATTCATTTATAAAAATAGGTGGTTAGACAAGATAATCACTGAGGTTCCTAGTCATACTAAAATGATTAATCCCTGCTTTTTTTTTTTTATTGTATATGAACCAACATGAGCTTATACTTCTGTCTTCCCACCTTCCATAAATTCATCATTAATCACACACACCCAGAACTCAAATGTAGTTTCTCAATTCTTTCACCCAAGAATGTTAAAATCGCTAACATCACCAGCGAGGCATGTTTTTTTTGCCTTACCTGTCTGGTAGGGCACTGTAGGTTTACCACCACGGAGGGACTGGTACAGCTGAGCAGGTTAAAGTAAAACAAAATGGGCTTGTTCCTAAGAGAACAACATAATATTTTTAGTGACTGTGGAAATATTTCATATCATTTCAGCCCCTGTATACTTTAATATAACATAACATTTAAAAATCGGCTTCATTTTCCCCAGACAGTTGCAAAATATTCTCCAACTCCCCTTTAAGCTGCCTAACACTTAAAGCACCTTTTGGTAATAGTAAAAAGTTGAAATAATCAAATTGTCCATCAACAGGGGATTGGTTACATAAAGAATTCCACATCCATAAAGTAGAAGACTATATTGCCATTGAAAATAATGTTGAAAAATGTTTAATGTTTTAGCAGGGAAAAGTGAGACCCAAAGAGATCACAGGAGAGTTGAAATAAACCAATGGGGGTAGAAAGAGGGCAGCACTGAAGCAGCCTGTCACGGGAGAACGTGGAGTCAAGTAAATGGGCTTGCATCTTCCTGGTGGTACCTCATCTGACAAGAGACTGGAGGTGAATCACCAGGCATAAAGCCAAAGGGGTTTGGTGGAGGGCAAGCCAAAGCTGATTTCTCACATCAAAGAACTAGTCAGTGAGGACTTCCCCAGAGAATTTCCACTTGTGCACCATGAGAGAGCCAGCCTTTGGATGCTTACCCCAGAGACAGAGTTTATGCATAGTCAGTTACGTCTTAGCTGCAGCAGCAACAACCATGTGGGACTAGGGCAGTGGCCAGGAAAGTAACAGATACTCCTCCTTCTATCTGTCACAACACAAAGAGCTAGGACCAGGAGAGAGGGAAGAGAAGGGAAATAGCAGAACAGGGCCTCTCTCCCACTCTAAGTTCCCTTGCAGAGTTCAAACCTGAGCTGGGGAATTGGAAGAAACAAGATTCAAATTTTAAATTGGACTGCACTGAACTTTTTAACAATAGAAAGTATTTAGAAAGCTATGGAAGGAAGCTACCCAAGATGCCAAAACAAGAAGGAAAGAAATTTGAAAGAACATTGTTAAAGGCAATAATAGGGGAAAAACATAAACCCATTTCATGTTTGTAATCCCATCTAGTTCAGATGGCTCAAGAATCTGGCTATAAATTCATACACAATATGCACAAGGCTACTTCACGATTCCACAAGAGTGAGCTTGGCTCTTTCACCACCCAAGCAACTATATCTTCTACATGTGATTCAGATTTGTACCTAAGCAAATGAATAAATTATACATGTCATGATTCATTGGAGTCCCTTAGGAGTAGTTAAAATGCTGAATGGTAAATCAGTAATTGTCAAGAATGCCCCACAGGTAAAACTGATTTATAAACTGCAAAATGCTACATAAACTCAAGTTATTCACCAGATTATGTGATCCTCAAGGGTAAAGTTTGTACCTTATTCATCTTTATACCCATCTACCTTGCCAACACTTAGCTGAGTACTTGGCCCATATTAGGCACTCATCAGATGTTGCAGAATGGATGAGGTCAATTTCAGAATAAGTTTTTCAATATCTTAGAATCCTCCTTAGTTTTTTGCACAAATCTATAGTCATTCTATCAAAGTCTGTCTGATATCTTTAAACATCAGTGGTCCTCAGATTCCCTAGGTACAAAGTAGATGGCGATAGTTGCAGCTGAACAATTCTGCAGAAGTGACTGAGGAAGTAACTCATTATTTAACTTGAATTATATTTCCGCCATGAAACAACAAAACAGAAGCAACTACAAACTACTAGTTTGAGATGATGTAAGATGCACTTAAGCCCATCTCTCTTCTTTCCCGAGACTCATGGAAATAAAAGAATAAAAGTACAAAAAGGAATAAACCTCACCATACCAGCTAAGGACGTGCAGGATGGGATCTGCACACAATTGCACAAGAGAGTTCAACAATTTCCGGAAGATGGAGAGCATATGAGACTGTGTTGAGTGATGAATGCACCATAGAAAAGCTACAAAAAGGGTGGGATATGATATGCCTGTTAGAAATCATGACACATTCTGGACTCAAAGCTGAGAGTGAGAAATGTGGCCAAAAGTAAGAAGATTAATGAAGGTTTATATATAGGTCTACAGTGCAAATCAGCGTCTCTGTGCTCCTCCCATACACCTACACTTAAGACTTCTAGCATCCAGGAAAAATGGGCAAAAACAGAGGCCTCTTTTGTTGAATGATAGCAAGGGCTTTTGTGGGATTGGGTACCCCAGTCTACAACCCTTCATATTCTGGCATTGTAAAAGCCCATGCCTGATAGTCAGCTTCCCACCAGTTCATGCTGTAGTGAAATCTAACAGCTAATACAACGTTCCTATCCCATATGGGGCAGAGGCCGCCCTGGAAAAACTGAGCTACTAACACAGAAACAGAGCAAATTCACACAAGCGACCCAATTCTTTCTTTAGTAAAAATGGATAACCAAGTAGCATCAGGAATTTAAGAGAAATCAGAATAGGAAAGAGAAAGACTAAAGTAAACAAACAAAAACTGATGCCAGATGAAATAAAAATAATTCAGGGGATAGGAGGGACCTTAAAAAAATTTTTTTCAGAGTAATTCAAGCAGATTATTCATATATAAAAATACTATGTTATTAGAGGAATAAATAGGAAACAAGAAGGCTTTAAGAGATTTAAAGTATGATTACCAAAATTTTAAAATCAAAAGCAGAGCTGGAAAAAACTTGATAAATCTCCTAGAATACAGAATAAAAAAATCATAGATGGAAAATATAAGGAAAAAAAAAAGAGGCATCGAGACTAATCCAGGAGGTCCAAGGTATGACTAACAGAGTTCCCAAAAGACAACCAATAAAATGGAAAGAATGAAAACAGCAAAGAAATAACTGAAGAAAAATTTTCAGAGCTGATGAGAGTCATAGTTCTTTAGAATTAAAGGACCCCCACTCAGGCCTGAACAAAAAGAATATTTTTTAAGAAAGACCTACATCAAATTGTGAGATTTCAGAACACCAAGAGTAAAGAAACAATTTTAAATGCTTTCCCAGAGGAAAAAAGTCACCACAAGGTATGTGAATCAGACTAGCATTAGACACATTGGATGCTAAAAACAATAGAACAGTATCTTCAAATTTCTGACAGGAATTGTCTTTCAAGTTACACTTCTAAAGCTAGACCATCAGTCAACTGTAAAGAGGGAGAAGAAAAACATTTCCAGGGACTTCTCAAATTTACTTCCTGTGCTTTCTCTTCTTAGGAAGATAATCAAGAATGTTCTCCATCAAAACAAGGGTGTTCACAAAGAAAGAAGTTGGGATATAGAAAATGGTTCATGGGATGTCCTTACACTAAAAAAATACATACTTCTTGTTTATTTGAAATTGAAAATTAACTGAGCATTCTGTGTTTTTATTTGCTAAATCTGGCACCTCTAGAAGCGGGACCCAATCTAATGAGGTAGGTAAGTCCCAGAATTAAAGCTATGCAGTAGGCCTATATTTACCTGGTCCTGAGTGGAACAAAAGGACAGAAGTTCTACAAGGCAGGTGTTCAGAGAAGAGGGAGCCTCTGAAAAATAGTGTGACTGGAATGGTAGACAAACTTATGGTCCTGATAAAGACTATTCAAGAAAAACTTGGCTGACAAATAAAACATTATACAAGAATGTCATTGCCCTATGTTGAAATAAACTAAAATGTAGCATGATGCTAAGCTGCAAATAAAGTGTAAGATTTGGCTTTGATATCAGGGACACAGTAGAAATGAAAATGTAATGGCCAGACAGTGACTAAACTTCACGTAGTTATTACAAAGTAAAAGTCTTATTTCCAACTTCTAGAATCAACCTACCAACAGAACATGAAAGATTCTGATGAAGTTGCAGAACTGAACTTTATAACAAACTTGACCTTGTAAAGGGTAAATATAGAAAGTGGAATGGAAAAGAAAGATGGAGAGAAGGGTAGTGGGGATAATATCCTCCTCTTACATAAAGAGGAGTCGAGATACTGACAGAAGTTAGTGGAACAAGCAATCAAAGCTCAGTATACCATTTAAAGTCACAAAAGTAAACTATAAGAAAATCTAAAGGCAATAATTTAACCATTAAACATGGAACGA
Organism: Eschrichtius robustus; assembly: GCF_028021215.1. Taxonomy (NCBI): domain Eukaryota; kingdom Metazoa; phylum Chordata; class Mammalia; order Artiodactyla; family Eschrichtiidae; genus Eschrichtius; species Eschrichtius robustus. Next base: position 65,702,327 of record NC_090826.1, read on the forward strand.
GGAGGGAGAACAGGAAAACAGATAATGTAAATTAGTTAAATCTTCATTTTTCATAGCAGGCTATCAATGGATACTATCTAAAATTAATAAAGTACAAAATGAAAGAATAAGCATATGATTTAAAGTTATGCAAAAAACTGCCAGAAGAACTAAGAGTAGTGTTACGGACTGAATGTGTTCCCCCAAAAGTCATATGTTAAAATCCTAACCCCCAAAGTGATGGTATTAGGAGGTGGGGCCTTTGGAGGTGCTTAGGTCAGGAGGGTGTAGCCCACATGAATGGAATTAGTGCCCTTATAAAAGAGACCTCAGAGAGCTCTCTCATCCCTTCCTCCATTTGAGGATGCAGAATAAAGATGGCAAACCAGGGAATGGACCCTAGCCAAGAACCTGACCAAGCAGGCACCTAATCTTGGACTTCTGGTCCCAAGAATTGTGAGAAATAAATTTTTGTCATTTACAAGCTACCTAGTCTATGGTATTCTGTTATAGCAGCCTGAACTGACTAAAACAACCAGAAGGAGGAGAGATTATCTTTCTGGAAAGAAATCTCCTAAGACAGGAGACCATTGCTTTTTTTGCTTTTATTATAAGCTCTTCATTATTGTTTGGTTTATTTTCATAGGCATATATTATTTTGATATAGATTTTAAAAATTAAACCAAGTAATAGATCTGGGCTTGTAGTATGTTCAATCAAACAGATTTGTGAGACCTCCTTGCCATTTTATAAGTGTTTCTTCAGTGAACTGAAGACAAAGTTATTATTGCTTCACTTAGATGCCAAATTGATGCAAAACTTAAATAGAAGAGCTTTGTTCTCTTAATCTTTCCTGTTTCCCTATCTGAAGCTCATACTAGGAAGATGGGTATTTCGGTCTGTCTAATCTGGCAATTGGGCTGCATCAGACAACGTTCAAAGTTGTTTTAACCCAAACTTTATAAGCTGAAGTTTTTGTAGTAGCCAGAAGGTGGCATCAAAATCAATCGAGTTCTTGCTTTTTAGTAGAAATCACAAAGAAAAGGATCATACCCAAGTATCATGAATAACTTCCCTGCAACTCAAAAGGCAGAGAAAGTTGCACACGTCAACAAAGCACTCCATTTTCCTTTGAGTCTGTTTTATCTGCTTTGACATTTTAGAAAACTCCCATTGTTTCCCCTAGTGTCCTTTTGGTTAGGCATAGACAAAGCACAGACTGACCAAATTCTATCCTAAACACTATCACACCATCTCTAAGCATGGGATTTTAAGCTCAGTTAAGGAATGTTTTTTAGAGTTGAGAATCAAAGGGTTGCTCTAAGCACATCATGACACTAATGAGTACAAACACTGTTACAGTCTAACAAGTATGTCCTGGACTCAGTTGTTTGGAGTGCCTAACCTGCTTTACACATTCTCACAGAGATGCATTTCATTTACAGATGAAAATATATACACACACATTTTTTTTTTAAATTTAATGGTACTTTTACCATTGTAAAAAGATTTTAAGGACTAGATGTTCAAGATTTTAAGGACTAGATTAAACATGGAACATGGAAAACCAATTTCACTGCAACTCTATCAATATGCAGCCTAAAGAACACAGAATTTGGGGTTAGAACGTGTTACTTTTGCCATTTAGTAGTCAGCTGACCCTGAATGCATACTTTAACCTATCTGAATTTGCTTCCTAATTTTCTAGATGAGAGTAGTAATAATGGCACCACTTAGCAGTGCTAATAGGAGGATCTGATAAGAACTTTACACTGACCTCCAACTGGAGCAAATCACTGTCTTTTCTGTGCTACCCCTTTATTCTGATTCATTTAACAGTGAACCTACTGAGCACCTACTATAATGAAGTGCTGAGGACACAACAGCAAAACAGAGAACGTCCCTCATCTCAAAGAACTTTGACTCTAGTAGAGGAAAATAAACAAGTGAAATTAATAATCAGGATAAATTCAAGTAGTGATAAGTACCCAAGACAATAAATCAGGGTCTTGTGCCAGAAAGTAACTAGAGAAAGTGGGGGTGAGTGTAATGTTTCAGATGGGATTGTAAGCATTATTCTTCAGACAGCACACTCTGCGAAACACACTAGATTGAAATCCATGGATTTCTTCTTCTTTTTTTTTTGTCCAGTTCCTAGTTTAATTTTTTCCAGTTTTATTGAGAATATACTTGACATGTAACATTGTGTTAGTTTAAGGTATACAGCATAATGATTTGATATATGCATATATTGAGAAATAATTACCACAATAAGTTTAGTTAACATCTATCACTTCATATAGCTACAAATTTTTTTCTTGTGATGGGAACTTTTAAGATCTATTCTCTCAGCAACTTTCAAATATACAATATAGTATTGTTAATTATAGTCACCATGCTGTACCTTCCATCCTTAGAAACTTATAACTGGAAGTTGGTACATTTTGACCACCTAAACCCCTTTCCCACACCCCACACCTCCCACTTCTGGCAACCGCCAATCTGTTCTCTTTCTGTGAGTTCATTTTTTTTTAGATATCACATAGCATAATAGCCTCAGGGTCCATCCATATTGTCACAAATGGCAGGATTTCCTTCTTTTTTACTGCTGAACTTTTAAATTTATTTATTTGTATAAAATCACATTTTCTTTACCCATACACCCATCCAGTGAGACTTAGGTTGTTTCCACGACTTGGCTATCATAAGCAATGCTGCAATGAACATGGGGGTGCAGATATCTATTCAAGATCATGATTTAATTTCTTTTGGATATATACCCAGAAGTGGAATTACTGGATCATGTGGTAATTCTATTTTTAATGTTTTTAGGATCTCCATACTGTTTTCTATAGTGGCTGCACCAATTTACATTCCCACCAATAATGCACAATAATTTCTCCATATCCTTGCCAACACTTGTTTTCTCTTGTCTTTTTTGATGATAGCCATTTTAATCAGGTGATAACTCATGTGGTTTTGATTTGCATTTTCCTGATGATTAGTGATGTTGAGCACCTTTTCATATATCTGTCGGCCATCTGTATGTCTTCTTTGGAAAAATGTCTATTCAGATCCTCTGCCTATTTTTTAATCATGTGTTTCACTGTTTGGTTTTTTACTATTGAGTTACATGGGTTCTTTATAAATTTGGGATACTAATCCCTTATCAGATGTATGATTCACAAATATTTTCTCCCATTCCATAGGCTTCCTTTTCATTTTGTTGATGGTTTCCTGTGCTGTGCAGAAGCTTTTTAGTTTGATGTAGTCCCACTTGTTTATTTTGCCTTTTCCTACCTTTGCTTTTGGTGTCAGATCCAAAAGATTATTGCCAAGATCGATGTCAAGGAGCTTACTAGGAGTTTTACAGTTTCAGGTCCTAATTCAAGTCTTTAATCCATCTTGAATTGATTTTTGTTTATGCTGTAAGATGGAAGTGGTCCAGTTTCGTGGCTTTGCATGTGGCATTCCAGTTCTCCCAATACCATTTATTGAAAAGAATATCCTTATTGTATATTCTTGGCTTCTTTGTCATAAAGTAATTGACCATATTTCTGTGGCTTTATTTTGGGGCTCTCTAATCTGTTCCATTGAACAATGTGTCATAATTCTCTCTCCTCTTCTATTTTATGAAGGAGTTTGAGAAGGACTGTTGTTAATTCTTCTTTAAATGTTTGGTAGCGTTTATCAGTGAAGTCATTTGGTCCTGGACTTTTCTTTGTTGGGAGGTTTCTGGTTACTGATTCAATCTTCTTACTAGTAAATTGGCTTGTTCAGATTTTCTGTTTCTTCATGATTCAGTCTTGGTACGTTGTATGTTTCTAGGATTTATCCATTTCTTCTAGGCTGTCCAATTTCTTGGTATATAATGGTTCATAGTAGTCTCTTATGATCCTTTGTGTTTGTGTGGTATCAGATGTCTCCTGTTTCATTTCTGAATTTATTTAAGTAGTCTCACCTTTTTTCTCAATGAGTCTAGCAAAAGGTTTGTCAATTTTATGTTTTCAAAAAAACAGTTGGTAGTTTCACTTATCTTCCCTATTGCTTTTTTTTTTTGACATCTTTATTGGAGTATAATTGCTTTACAATGTTGTGTTAGTATCTGCTGTATAACAAAGTGAATCAGCTATATGTATATATATATATCCCCATATCTCCTCCCTCTTGCGCCTCCCTCCCACCGTCCCTATCCCACCCCTCTAGGTGGTCACAAAGCACCAAGCTGATCTCCCTGTGCTGTGCAGCTGCTTCCCACTAGCTATCTCTTTTACAGTTGGTAGTGTATATATGTCAATGTCACTCTCTCACTTCGTCCCAGCTTACCCTTGCCCCTCCCTGTGTTCTCAAGTCCATTCTCTACATCTGCATCTTTATTCCTGTCCTGCCCCTTGGTTTGTCAGAACCTTTTTTTTTTTTTAAGATTCCATATATATATGTTAAGATATGGTATTTTTCTCTTTCCGACTTACTTCACTCTGTATGACAGACTCTAGGTCCATCCACCTCACTAAAAATAACTCAATTTCATTTCCTTTTATGGCTGAGTAATATTCCATTGTATAGATGTGCCACATCTTCTTTATCCATTCATCTGTCGACGGACACTTAGGTTGCTTCCATGTCCTGGCTATTGTAAATAGTGCTGCAATGAACACTGGGGTACATGTCTCTTTTTGAATTATGGTTTTCTCAGGGTATATGCCCAGTAGTGGGATTGTTGGGTCATATGGTAGTTCTATTTTTAGTTTTTTAAGGAACCTCCATACCGTTCTCCATAGTGGCTGTATCAATTTACATTCCCACCAACAGCGCAAGAGGGTTCCCTTTTCTCCACACCCTCTTCAGCATTTATTGTCTGTAGATTTTTTGGTGATGGCCATTCTGACCGGTGTGAGGTGATACTTCATTGTAGTTTTGATTTGCATTTCTCTAATGATTAATCTCTCTTTCATTTATTTCCACTCTGATCTTTGTCATTTCCTTCCTTCTACTAACTTTGGGCTTATTTTGGTCTTCTTTTTCTAGTTCCTTTAGGTGCAAAATTAGGTTGTTTACTTGAGATCTCTCTTGCTTCTTAATGTAGTTGTTTATCACTAGGAATTTCCCTCTTAGAACTGCTTTGCTGTGCTCCATATGCTTTCGTATGTTATGTTTCCAGTTTCATTTGTCTCAAGATACTCTCTAATTTCCCTTTTGAGTTTTTCTTTGACCCATATGCTTAGTGGCAAGTTGTTTAATCTTTACATATCTGTGAATTTTCCAGTTTTCTGAATTAATTTCTAGTTTCATACCATTTTGGCAGGAAAAGAGGCTTGATATGATTCCAGACTTTTTACATTTATTAAAACCTATTTTGTGGCCCAACACATGATCTATCCTGCAGAATATTCCATGTATTTGAGAAGAATGTGTATTCTGTTGGTTTTAGATGTAATGGTCTGTAAATGTCTGTTAAGTCCATCTAGTCTAACATGTAATTTAGTCCAATTCTTCCTTACTAATTTTCTGTCTGGATGATCTAACCATTGATGAAAGTGGGGTATTGAAGTCCCCTACTATTATTATATTGCTGCCTAATTTTCCCTTCAGATCTGTTAATATTTGCTTTATACATTTCAGTGCTTTTAAGTTGGGTACATATTTATAAATGTTATATCCTCTTGTTGGATTGACCCCTTTATCATTATATAATAATCTTCTTTGTCACTTATTAGAGTCTTTGCCTTAAAGTTTATTTTGTCTGATACAAATATAACTACCTCTGCTTTCTTTTGGTTTCCATTTGCATGGAATATGTTTTTCCATCCCTTTGCTTTTATTCTGTGTCTGCGCATAAAGCTTAAGTAAATCTCTGGTAGGCAGTATATAAGTTGAGTCTTGTTTTATTATTCATTCAGCCACTCTGTATCTTCAGATTGCATCATTTTATCCATTTACATTTAAAGTAATAATTGATAGGTGGGACTTACTATTGCCATTTTATTCATTGCTATCCGGCTGTTTTGCAGTTCTTTTGTTCTTTTCTTCCCGTGCTCTCTTCCTTTGTGATTTGATGATCTTCTGTAGTAGTATGCTTAGATTCCTTTTTTTTTTTTTTACCTTTTGTGTATCTACTATAGGTTTTTGCGTTGTGGTTACCACAAGGCTTACATAAAACATATTACAGCAGTCTATTTTAAGCCGATAACTTAATGCAGATGCATACTAAAGTTCTACATTTTTATTCTCTCCCCAACATTTCATGTTTTTGATGTCACAGTTTGCATCTTTTCACCTTGTGTATCCATTAATAAGTTACTGTAGTTATAGCTATTTTTACTACTTTTGTCTTATAACCTTCATACTAGATTTATAAATGATTTACCCACCACCATTATAATTTTAGACTATTCTAAAATAGAGCTTAATTATGTATTTTCTTTTACAAGTGATATTTTTACTTTCATATGTTTTTCCTGTTACTAATTAGCATCCTTTCATTTCGGCTTGAGGAAGTCCCTTTAACATTTCTTATAAGGCCAGTATGAACTCTATCAGCTTTTCCTTGTCTAGAAAACTCTTTATCTCTCCTTCAATTCTGAAGGATAATTTTGCTGGATAGAGTATTCTTGGTTGGCAGTTTTTATTCTTTCAATATATGTATCATTGAATATATCATTCTACTGCCTTCCGGCTTGCAAAGTCTCACTGAAAAATCTGCCTGTAGTCTTACAGAGGTTTCCCTTATATGTAACAAGTTGTTTTTCTCTTGCTGCTTTTAAGATTCTGTCCTTGTCTTTAACTTTTGACAGTTTAATTATAATATTTCTTGCTATGAGTTTCTTTGGGTTCATCTTATTTGGAACTTTCTGTGCTTCCTGGATTTGGATGTCTGCTTGCTTCCCCAGGTTAGGGAAGTTTTAAACCATTATTTCTTTGAAGAAGCTTTCTGCCCCTTCTCTTTTTCTTCTCCTTCTGAGATCCATATAACACAAATGTTGATCCACTTGATGGTGTCCCATAAGTCCCTTAAGCTATCTACACTCTTTTTCAGTCCTTTTTCGTTTTGTTCCTCTAATTGGATGAATCCTACTGCCCTATCTTTGAGTTTGCTCATTCTTTCTTTTGCTTATCTAGTCTGCTGTTGAACCCCTCTAATGAATTTTTCAGTTCAATTTTTATATTCTTCAGCTCTGTGATTTCTGTTGATACTTTACCTATATTTTCTATATCTCTGTTGAAATTCTCATTATACTTATGCATTGTTCTCCTGACTTTGGTGAGCATCTTAATGACCTTTATTTTGAATTATATCAGGTAAATCATGTATCTCCATTTCATTAAAATCTGTTTCTAGAGATTTATCTGTTCTTTTGTTTGGAACATATTCCTCTGTTTCTTCATTTTCCTTGATTCTATGTGTTGGTTTCTGTGCATTAGATAAAACAGCTGCCTCTCTCAGTCTGGTTTCTTGTAGGAGATAAACCTTAATGTTCACCCCAGCCCCAGCTCTTAACTGTCTCTCAAATCTTTGTGCATGTCCAAGTTGCTTTCTTTGTTCTTAGTGGCTCTTAGTAGTTGAGCAGTGCCAAGACCTGTCAGTGTCCCAAAGGGGAGGATCTCAGTCAGTGATAGATGCAGGCTGATTGGAAGTCAGACCCTCAGACCCAGCTTTTAAAGTACATAAATAGATCTCTTTCAGGGAAAGACTGGGAAATGAGCATTTCAGTCTGCTCCCTCTGCACTGAGTGCTGAGGGGATAGCCAGTTAAGAAGTGTTTTTTTGTTTGCTACAGTTGTCCCATTTCATTGTGGGACCAATGAAATGCAAGCCCCATGGGCCACCAGAGCCAGATCAAGGGGTGTGTCCCCTGGGTGGCAGCTGCAAAAGCTCGCGCACTAGATGTGTGCACAAGTTCCTTCCAGGTAGTCAGTACAACTTGGAGCTGCCAGAGGGAGAACACAGAGACAGTGCCCACTGGCCTCCTCCAGGCTCTGGGGAAGACTGTAGTCATCCCCAGATGTGTGTATATTAGAAGTCTAACCCTCATGCAGCAGCTATTGAAGTATGCAAATAGCTTTCTTACAGGAAAAGCCTGGGAGATGGGTGTTTCTGTCTGTTCCCTCTGAGATGAGTCTGGGGGAAATAACCACAGTGAGTTAAGAACTTCTTTGTTTACAATAGTCTTATGAGTCTCATGGATGCAAGCCCTGTTGGCTTTCAGAGCTAGGTGTTTTGAGGGCCTGTCCCTTGGGTCAGAGTCTTAAAAGTTGGGGCACTAGATGTGGGGTTCAAACCTTTCATTCCTCAGGGACAGGCTGGGATTTGGGCATTTCCTCCCAATTGTATGGCACTGAGCCAGGCGTGCGGTTTATGGTAAAACTGTGTCTCAGCCTTTCCTACTCATTTTGAAGTGGGTATTTCCTTGTTCACCTGATACGTAGGAGTCACTCAGCTAGTTTCTGGATTTCTTTCAGAGGGAATTGCTCTGTGTGTAGCTGTAGATCCAGTGTGTCCATGGGAGGAGGTGAGTTAGAAGCCTCCTATGTTGCCATCTTGGACTGGAACTCTCTGAAATCCATGGATTTCTTGGCTATAGCCCTGAAGACTGAGATCCTTGAGAAAACTCTGTGTTTTGTCTCCTAAAGTGACTCCAACCTTTTGCATAGTGACTGGCCCTTTGGAGACCTCACGAATGATGTATTATAATATTGAATATGAAAGTGCTTTGTTAAAAAAAGGACATGTAAGTTTCACCCTAATTACTGTTCTTTCATTTAATTTTTTGCATTATTATCAGAAAATTAAGGCCAAGTAGGTTGCGTCCAATGCCCAAAGGTCAACAACGGAAAGATGTAAAGTCAGGATTTGACTCTAGAGTATATTCTTTCAACAAAATGTTTTCTCTCTTTTTCTTTCAAAGAGCTTTGATAAGTAAGGTAACTCTGCCTCAGCTCATGTACTTTCAAGACTTTTATTTTTGGACAATTTGGAGGGAATATAAGAGTATTAGATTTTTTGGTAGAAACTTGTAATGCATATTAATATATAAATAAGCAAATAAAAATTACTCATAATTCTATTTTATAATATCTGTCATTAATTCTTTTTCAAAATAAAAGAAGTTTAATATTTTCCTGCCTAAATGCTCACTGTGAACAATTGCAACAGTTCAAGAAGGTATAAATAGCAACAAGAATGGTCTTTTAAAATGTAACGTGGATTGTATCACTTTCTTGATGAACACCTTTCCATGGCCTTCCTGCACTTATACATAAAATCCAAATACTTTTAAAGGGCACATAGAACTACAAAATCTGACTCCTATCTGGTTCTCAGACATCTGCTCATTCCACTCCCCTTTTTCTTTGCTACACTCCAGCCTCCTGGGCTTCTTTCTGTTCCTGGAGTATCATAGGCTCATTCCTGCCTCAGGACCTTTGCCCTTGTCTCTGCTTTAAAGCTCTTACCAAGGCTTTTGAAAGGCTGCCTTCTGCCTAGCCTTCATATTTCAATTTAAAGGTCACCTCCTCATGAAAGTCCTAACCTGCCCCATGCAACCGCGAGGCAGCTCATTATATACCAGTCATTCTCTATGGGGCCACCTGTTTTGTTTCTTCCTAGCATTTATCACACAATTTGAAATTATCTTCATTGTTTACATCTTTATCGTAATTGCCCTCTAATTGAATGTAAGCTTCATGAGTGCAGGTAGCTTGTCTATTTGTTTGCACTATAACCTCAGCCTTTAGAACACTATCGGAAACATAATAGTGACTCAGTAAACACATAAATAAAAATAAAAATATAATCCCACTACCCAGAAATAATTAATGTAGGAATGTGTATATCCTTTCATATATAGGTGTTTTTTTTTACATGATATTCATATATATCACAAGGCAGAATTATACTATACATGGCATTTATTACACTAAATTATATAATTATACTAAATCATGGCGTAACCTGATTTCTCGAATTAACAAAGTATCATGGGCATATTTCCATGTCAATAAATATATCTCTACTCAATCACTGTTAATGATTAAATAGTATTTTATTATATGACTATACTGTAACTCATTTAATCAATCTCCTATTGATAGACATTTAGGCTGTTTCCATTTTATTATTACTATTTCATAGTACCTATAACATTAGGAAAGTTTATGCAAATCTCCATCATATATGTTCTAGGAGAAAAACTGCTGAATCAAAAAGAACATACAAATTTCATAAATACTTGATAAAATGTGATAAATATTATCATATTTCACTACCACCAGTAGAAAATAAGATGTCTTTTTTTCCCCTTATTCTGGTCAACCCTGGAAATATTACTCTTTTTAATTTATTTGACAACTTAATAAGCTCAAGTAATATCTCTTTATTAATTTGCATTTCTTTTTTAACTGTAGTTGATCAGCACTTTCTGTTATTATTGGCCATTATGTCATGTTATTTCCTGTTTATTACTTTTGCCAAGTTCTACACTGAATGATCATCTTTTTCTTTTTTGATTTTATAAAAGTAGTTCATATTATAAAGCTACTGACCCACAGTCAGGTATACATGTTGAAAAAATTTCTTTTTCCTGAATTTCCACTTATCTTTTAACTTTGCATACCACTTTGTGGGTTAAAGTGGGATTACTCTGTGTCATACTTTAAAATTTCTGTTACATTTTCTGGCTTTGGTGTCATGTTTAGAAAAAGCTTCTTTACCCCATTATTCTATTAACATGCCCCTGCATTTTCTTCTGCTACTTTTTGGTTGTATATTTTATATACAATATTTCCATGTTTCAGTATTCATTTTGGTATAATGTATGAGATAAATATCCAATTTTATTTTTTTATTTTTTTAAATTTTATTTATTTATTTATTTATTTATTTATTTATTTATTTATTTGTTTATTTATGGCTGTGTTGGGTCTTCGTTTCTGTGCGAGGGCTTTCTCTAATTGCGGCAAGCGGGGGCCACTCTTCATCGCGGTGCGCGGGCCTCTCACTATCGCGGCCTCTCCCGTTGCGGAGCACAGGCTCCAGACGCGCAGGCTCGGTAATTGTGGCTCACGGGCCCAGTTGCTCCGCGGCGTGTGGGATCCTCCCAGACCAGGGCTCGAACCCGCGTGCCCTGCATTGGCAGGCAGATTCTCAACCACTGCGCCACCAGGGAAGCCCCATAAGCATCTTTTTATGATACTGTTCTAATTTTCATTTTCTCCTATATATTTATGATAAATATATTCATATTTCTTTGTCTTTTGCCTTACTGTAGCAATCCAACAATGATAAATAAGCATACTTGCTTAGAATTCCAGCCTGATTTTCTGAAACAAGGTCATGTATCACTAGCTTATTTGTGCTGCCCCAACCTTTTACTAGAAGGCTCTTATGGGGTTTGTGAATTAAATCTTTGAGTGCATTTGAAAAGCTTGCCTGGTAATTGGACAGAAAGAGACCCTTAAGTACAAGGTCACCTAACAAAAACCATTATTTAGGTCACATACCTCTCTAATATTAAGCAGTTAGGAAGACACACATATAATTAAATGATCCGTAGTATCTAATGAATATCTATTTGTCATTCAAAATATTGTTCCCATCAGGGAAAGGTGACAACTATTAGTAAACAGCCCTTTGGGCTATAACTTAAAGGTGAACTTTTATCCTTAGGCACATAGAATGGTTTTGACCTCCCTCAACTTACAAGAAAAAGTATGTACAGGCTCAGTAGTTGTGGCTCACGGGCCTAGTTGCTCCACGGCATGTGGGATCTTCCCAGACCAGGGCTCGAACCCGTGTCCCCTGCATTGGCAGGCAGATTCTCAACCACTGTGCCACCAGGGAAGCCCCCAAATTTTATTTTATATTCATGAATGTCATTTCAGTTAATTCAATACCACTTATTTAATAATCTACTCTTTGGCTACTGGTGTGGAATCCCATCTTTATCACATTCAAAACTGATATTTGTAATTGTATTTATTTCTTTCTGCTAGTTCTATGATAATTTCACACTGTTTTAATGATTGAAATCTGATATTTTCATAAATATTTTCACTTACTACTAAAAACTCTCAGAATCATTTAAAGTAACTTATTAACTTTTCAAATTAATACACATTTATATAAGAATTAAAACAATTGAGAGGCTTAAAATATATACATATTGGAATACAATAGGTGGTTTGTAAACAAGTATATAAATTCACCAAATGATAACTGTGGTATCAGAAATCAGAGAGGAAAAAGAGCATATTTTTCAACAAACTATTCTGAGATCAACTGGCGCTGCAATTGGAAAAAAAGAAAGTTTGATTCTTACTTCGTTCCATACACAAAAATAAATCCCAAGTGCATTAGAAATTTATAACTTCTAATAAACCATAGACATACTAGAGAAATATAGCTAAATGTTATTTTCAGGAGAAGGAAGGCAATTATAATCATGACACAAAATCCAGAAACTATAAAGAAAATTAACATAATCAATTCTTAAAAATATAAACATGCATTTTTAATGGCTCCATTATATTTTATTAAATACATGGGCCATAATTTACTACCATCCACATGTTGTTAGATATCTGTATAGTTTCCAATATACTGTTATTATACATAATACTTTAAAGAACATGTCTGTTACACTAGGATTGTCTTTGAATGATCTTCATGTACTGGAATTTGTGCTATCACATTTTTGTTGGAAATAAGTGGGTCATTGGCTTAGGTCTGGGAAACATTGTTACAGAGGTCCTTTTAAAAATAGCCTATTTTAAAGAACTAGAGATTTAGAGATTTGTGTGATCTTTCTACCACCTGGTGCTTTCGCTGTCCTTCATAGTGTGAAGGTTTTGTTGGCAATGTCTAGGAGTTTTTGAGTTACTGAGGTTAAGATAAGAATTACCATCCTAGATCAGAATTTAGTCTAGTTGTCTCTAATAGGCAATGCGGACCTTTGGTAGATGTCAACTTACCCGCCATAAACTCAACCTGACATGATTAAGGATTTATCCCCCAACCTCGCCCAAATTTCTGGTTTCTCGATTGTCCATAATAATTCTACTCCTTGTGTGTTGTTAACTCTTTCCTAAACCTATTTTTTAAATCTGTTTATCTCTTGGAATAATAAGCTCCAAGTTATGGGTGGGCAACATGGGGACACAACAGAAATATTCTGAGACTCCTTTTTGCTGTTTTTGGTGGTAGAGAGTGCTGCTGCTGCCTTGGTTTCTTACCCTTTCAATACCAACTTCTATAGAAACTGAATTGGTTATGAAGAACTAGGGTACTGAGTAAAAACTCAGGTATTACCAGAAAAGAAATGGACCAGTGAGAAAGGAGAAAAAAATTTCTAAAAATATGAAATCTATGTTTCTGTTTTGTTTTTTCTTTATGATGAAGAAAGAAAACTTGCTTTCAGAAATGAAAACTTGTTATAATTAACATTAGAAAGGAATTTAATGGAACATTCTCCCTTGTTTGTTTCAGCTACTCAGGGTCATTGTCAGCAGCAGGCTAGTTAGTTGTCTTGAAAAGCTGGCCTGCCACTCATTGAAGACTTTCTAGGTGTGCCCCTCACTTTGAAAGGTGGAGTGATTTATCAGTAGACACTGTGGCAAAAACAATTCTAACAACTGCACCGTCTAGCTTTTTAGCAGCTCCTCAGAACTCAGCCTTCCTATAGCCCACTTCATAAGGCATTTTAAAATATGGCTTCTGATAAAATCACTGGTCCAATTCACCCAGTACAATTATATTTTTACTAAGCAGAGTCTTCATGTGTTCTAATAAAATGCTGCAGAACAATGACATCTTGTCTTAAGTCATATAGTATGAAACATCCCACCTGCTTATAAACTGTCTCTGGGGAAAAGGGGAGGGAAGTCCTTTTTTATGAATTTAAATCCTCTTATGAGTAGGATTAATGCAAAAGTGATTTCTAGGTTCCAGCTTAGACAGTAAAATCAGACAAAGCAAAGTGGCCATACTCACTCATTGGGGGTGCCCTTTTGGCCACAAAAGTAGCCCTGGCTGTCTGTAGGATAGGCCACTCTTCTGGGGTCGCCATTGACCCAGGCTGCAGGAACAAGAAAAGACAAAAAAAATCAGCAACAGCTGGCTGAAGGCAGTCTGATTTGAGAAATTAGAATGCACCATTGCAACACACTAACCTCTCCCCTCAATCACAAAAGATTATTGATTTTCTTAAAAGAGTAATTTCTTAATGAAAAGTAAAATAAAATATGGATGAATCAGTCAGAAAGCACATTTCTTATTCTCTCAGGATTCATCTGGGTTGTAGCCAAAACATGAGGTAATGCACTTAGAAAATGACATTTATTAAAATGTGAATTAGAGGGCACACTACAAATGCTTGGTTGTCAAGAAGTCACTTTTGCTAGGGCTCAAACCTAAATGACTTCATAGCAGAGCTAATAAATTTGCAGTACATATTATGATGTAATTCTTTTGGGTTATACATAAGTGAAGACCATTACAAAAAATTCAAAGGAATGAAACTATAATGCCCAATTCAAATTGCCTAGTTCTTTATGATTTCTTATGACACTGTAAAGGCAAACAGTAGCAACTTCAGAAGTAACACATAATAAAAATTCACTGTACACTTTGTCTGATAATCTCAAAGCTGCCTATAAATATCAAGTGTTTTCAAACTTCATGAAATTAAAGATTTGGCTCTGTTTTCTCTGAAGATGCTGGGAGGGCTCTACCTCATACAAACTCATCGCCCTTATATACTTATCAGCTAGACTAGAGAACCACACAAAGCAACATACATTAGCTAAATTGGGCAATACTCCCTAATTCTAACTAAATGTTTCTAATTTCTCTAATTTGATGAATACGTTTCCTAAAAATCTGGGAAATTTATTGGTCACCTAATGCTTGCCTCTGCATATGGAAAACATATCTCTTTGTCCTTTGCTTCTTTTAACATTTCCAGCTATCTCCTTACCCACATTTAATGGATTTGACAGTTCATGTTACAATTCAATCACTCTTATGTATATGGCCTGTGTGACTTGGGAAGACAAAAATAAATCAATTCTGAATGAGAATTTTAATATGGAAAAGACACCTTTCTCAATATTTTTTCTCATCCATCCAAGCCTTTCCTTTTAGTATCCGAGTACCCAGAAAAGTCTCCTTTGTCTAATTCTTTCTCCAATGTCATAGAGGCATTGACAGTTTCATCTTCTAATACCTTCTTATAAAATCTGACTCATTCGGACAGTTCTCTGCTGCCATATGCTCCCATCTTTATTTCCCAGGATAAAGAAAGTGGACTATAAATAAGGCATTTAAATGACATCTAAGTGTTCAATGTATAATGTCTCCAGGCACTATTTTATTAAATTCTGTTTTTATATCTTAGTTTGTCAGATATCTAAGAGTTCTAATTCTACCTGACTCTATACTCTGTAATATGTTTCTTTTAACTTTATCCCAGAATGGTTTATTCCTTTTCTATACAATTATTAATTCAAAATGGGCACCTGAAGAAACATTTGGATTGCTAGGTTTGCTACTTAATATTTTTATGACCCTGAACAAGTCACTTAAATGCTTTAGTCTTGGCTTTCCAATTTGTTACTAAAAAAATGTGTATAATAATACCCAGCCCCAAAGAATGTTGAGGATATGAAAGAAGATAAAGAAAGTAGAATGCCTAATGTGGTGCTTGGCGTGCAATATGGACTCAGTAATGACAGTTCCTGTCTTATTTGGGTTTCACAGAAACCAAACACTGAGACAAGGACTTTGATACAGGTAGTTAATTTGGGAAGTGATTAAGTGGGGGGTGAAGAGAGTGAGACAGGGAAGGGAGCAAAGCCAATAAAGTGCATATTAACAAGTGGGATACTGTTATGGGTGAGGTGACTCCACGCTGCTGGGGACCTTCTGAGGAACCATGGAGAACATCTGCCCATGTCCCCATGTCAGTGGGCATGATAAAACTACCTGCCATAGCTGCAAGCAAAGTTGGAAGGACTGAGGGGATATGGGGTGGGGCATCAGCAACACCTGCTGTAGTTTTTTTTTTTCTTTTTTCATCATCAGTCATTCAGTTAAAGATCTTACTAAATGACAGCGATGTGTCCTGTACTAGAAGTCAATACCAGTATAGTTTATGTCAGAGTTCTCAACAAACACATGAAAAGGAGAGAATAAAGTTTGTAGAAGGCTTGGAGAAGAGGTGGGACCTGGAAAGGAATGGAAAATGACTGAGATTTGAGAAGGAATCTGGAAGGTGACAAGGAGTAGGGAAAGAGTTATAGATTGAGGAAACAGTATAATAAGAGCTTCAATTTACTAATGGCTTCCATGTATCAAGTACTATGCTAAATAGATTATATCCATTTCTCATTTGAGTCTCACAATAACCCTATAAAGTAGATATTTTCACCTCTGATATTATTGGCAGCTCAGAGTTTTATTTACTTCTCAAGATCACCCAGGTTTTAAGTGGCATAAACAGGGTTTGAACTTAGGAGTGTTGCTCTCTAGGGCTCATGCTTTAAACATTAGACTACAGTCACTATACTGCTGCCTACTAAAGGATAGATTAGGAATGAGCTTGCTAACAGTGGAAACGACAAGGATATCAGCTAAATGAGGATGAGCAGTATGTTAGACACATATGGTAGGAAAGGAGATAACACAGGTAATTTTGGAGCCTCTGCCACCTGTAAAGAAGAGCTTTGTACTTGGCAGGAGAAGGAGAGAGTCTGGTTGACAGGGATCTGATGCCCAAGACAAAGGAGAGGAAGATGAACATGCAAGTGTCAAGGGAAGAGTTCTCCTTCTTGATTTTGTAGTTTTGAATTATGGCAAGTGGCTGTTTACTAAGCTGCTGCTACACCTCTCCACGTATCCTCTGGCACAGAAGTTTTGCTGCATATGTTCTGTGTTTGAGCTGGAACATCAAGTCTGAGCTGAAAGCTTCAAAGGCCAATTCAACCAAGTCACCTCAGTCAAGGGTATCTAGTTTTCTTTATCTTCTCCATTAAGACCACATCTCTCCACACCTCCAGTGGAGGAATATGGCAGGGAAAAAAGGAGGAGGAAAAGGAAATATGCAGTAGCAGTCATTCTGTCCATTAGTAAAGTAAGGGGCTTCTCACATTTTACTCCCTTTCTTGGAATTTCTCTATTCATGGAACTTCTAGAACTGTGCTGTCCAATATGGTAACCACTAACCACATATGTCTACTGTGCACTTAAATGTGGCTTATCTGAAGTGAGACATACTGTAACTGCAAAATACACATCAGGTTTTAAAGAGAGTATGAACAACAAAAAAAAAGAATGTAAATATCTCATTAATACTGTTCATATTGAGTATATTTGAAATGATAATATTTGGTTATGGTTAATTATTATAACTAATTTCATCTGTTTATTTTTACTCCCTTAAATGTAGCTACTAGGAAATTTAACATTACACATTTGACTCACTTATGTTTCTTCTGGCTTGATCTGTTCTAGACTATTTCTCCACAAATGTCAGGGCTTCTCATATAAGGTGATTAATTGTGCTGTAGCATCATGGGTTTGTATGTCAGTCCTCCTCAACTCCATCATACCCAACACATCCTTTTTATAACGAATATTTGACAATGCTGCTTTTATATAAATCTTGAAGTACTATTTATACATAACTCATCTACCCCCCACACACAATTTCTTTAAAAAAAAAAAACAATAAAGTGTACTAGCTGTAATGTAAATGAGAACTAAGAAAATAAGTTCTAATTAAACAGTATCCACATCAATATTGCAAATGCTCACATGTGACCAAACTAGAAGACACAGTAAAATAGGTAATTGCACCTATAGATAGAATCACTGAATGTAACAGTTATAATTGCAGGAGGATTCAGGTGTATTGTGTAGGAGACTCAAATACTGTAAGTGGTGTTGTCAATGATATGATTTTCCTAAACGAACAAATTTTAGTAAATTCTAACCAAAAAAGTACAATCTTTCCTCAAATTCTCTTGGTGGTTATTAAAACCATGCAAAAATAAAAATTTGTAATTTTAAAACAGAAGTTCTAGATTCAAATATTTAAAAGCAAATTGTCACCTACATGAGTGGTACATGGGAAAGTTAGGCAAGAAGTGGGGCAATTCTTGGTTTTGCAGAACTGTCCCAGATATTGCCAGGCATCTATATTCCCTGGCTCCCACCCACCCACTAAAAGACAGTAGTACCTCCAAAACATATGACAATCAGAAAGTCAGCTCAAATTTTCCAGAAGACCCCCTATGCAGTAGTACTGCTCCAGCTGAGAGCCACTGATGTAGATGTTTATTCACACTCTTAAAAATTTCCAAAATATATAGATTTCACATGGTCTTTTCCTCCCTGATTTTTTGGGGGATATGCTATCATGGAGTTCTTTCTTATAATTTAATCCCATGTACTTTTTTTATTCACTAGTCTTATTTTTTGGTTTCTACATATAAGTGATATCATACAGTATTTACCTTTCTCTCTGTCTGAGTTATTTCACTAAGCATATTGCCTTCCAAGTACATCCATGCTGTTGCAAATGGCAAAATTTCATTCTTTTTTATGGCTGAGTAGTATTCCATTGTATGTATATACCTCATCTTCTTTATCCATTCATCTGTTGATGGACATTTGTTTCCATATCTTGGCAATTGTAAATAATGCTGCTATGAACACTGCAGTGTACGTATCTTTTTGAATTAGTGTTTTTGTTTCTTTTGGCTATATACCCCAGAGTGGAATTGCTGAGTCATATGGTAGTTCTATTTTTTTTTTTTTTAAGTACTGCCTTTTCTTTTTAATATTTATTTATTTATTTAGGTTGCACCAGGTCTTAGTTGTGGCAGGCAGGCTCCTTAGTTAAGGCTCCAGGGATCCTTAGTTGTGGCTCACCAGCTCCTTAGTTGCAGCACATGGACTCCTTAGTTGTGGCCTGTGGGCTCCTTAGTTGTGGCACGCAAACTCTTAGTTGTGGCATGCGTGTGGGATCTAGTTCCCTGACCAGAGATCGAACCCAGGCCCCCTGCATTGGGAGCATGGAGTCTTAACCACTGTGCCACACTTTTTTTTTTTTTTTTTTTTTGAGAAACCTCTATACTGTATTCCACAGTGGTTACACCAATTTACATTCCTACCAACAGTGTACAAGAGTTCCCTTTGCTCCACATCTTTGCCAACATTTGTGATTTGTGTTATTTTTGATGATAGTTATTCTTACAGGTATGAGGTGATATCTAGTTGTGGTTTTAATTTGCATTTCTCTGATGCTTAGCAACATTGAGCATCTTTTCACGTGCCTGTTGGCCATCTGTATTCTTTGGAAAAATGTCTATGTTACAATTTGTATGGAAACACAAAATACCCTAAATAGCCAAAACAATCTTGAGAAAGAATCACACTCCCTGACTTCAGGCTATACAACAAAGCTATAGTAACAATATGGTATCAGCACAAAAACAGACTTATAGATCAATGGAACAGAATAGAGACCCCAGAAATAAGCCCATGAACTTATGGTCAATTTACAACAAAGGAGGCAAGAACATACAATGGAGAAAAGACAGTCTCTTTAATAAGTGGTGTTGGGAAGACTGGACAGCTACATGTAAAAGAATGAAATTCAAACATTTTCTAATACCATATACAAAAATAAACTCAAAATGAATTAAAGACCTGAATGTATTGGGTTGGCCAAAAGGTTTCTTCATTTTTTCCATAAGATGGCTCTAGTAGCCCTTAGTTGTCTTTCATTGGAAACAATTTTGTTAGATTGCATGTGACAGCTGTCATATCAGCATGCATTTAAAAAAAGACTTATCAAAATTGGTGAATTTTTGTGTAGCCATTTTAATATTGAAGATGGAAAAATAAAGCAACATTTTCGGCGTACTATGCGTCATTATTTCAGGAAAGTAGAAACGCAACCGAAATGCAAAAAAAAAAAGATTTGTGCTGTATATGGAGAAGGTGCTGTGACTGATGGAACATGTCGAAAGTGGTTTGCAAAGTTTCATGCTGGAGATTTCTCGCCAGACGATGCACGTGGTCGGGTAGACCAGCTGAAGTTGATAGCGATTAAACCGAGACATTAACTGAGAACAATCAACGTTATACGTGAGATAGCCGACATACTCAAAATATCCAAATCAAGCGTTGAAAATCATTTGCACCAGCTTGGTTGTGTTCATCGTTTTGATGTTTGGGTTCCACATAAGTTAAGTGAAAAAAATCTTCTTGACCGTATTTCCGCATGAGATTCTCTGTTGAAAAGTAATGAACTCATTCTGTTTTTAAAACAACTTGTGATGGGCAATGAACAGTGGATACTGTATAACAATGTGGAATGGAAGAGATCATGGGGCAAGCGAAATAAACCACCAACCACACCAAAGGCCGGTCTTCATCCAAAGAAGGTGATCTTGTGTATATGGTGGGATTGGAAGGGAGTCCTCTATGATGAGCTCCTTCTGGAAAACCAAACAATTAATTCCAACAAGTACTGCTCCCTATTAGACCAACTGAAAGTGGCACTCGATGAAAAGCATCTGGAATTACTCAACAGAAAACACATAATCTTCCATCAGGATAAGGCAAGACTGCATGTTTCTTTGATGACCAGGCAAAAACTGGTACAGCCTGGCTGGGAAGTTCTGATTCATCTGCCGTATTCATCAGACATTGCACCTTCGGATTTCCATTTATTTCGGTCTTTACAAAATTCTCTTAATGGAAACAATTTCACTTCCCTGGAAGACTGTAAAAGGCACCTGGAACAGTTCTTTGCTCAAAAAGATAAAAAGTTTTAGAAGATGGAATTATGAAGGTGCCTGAAAAATGGCAGAAGGTAGTGAAACAAAAGGGCGAACACGTTGTTCGATAAAGTTCTTGGTGAAAATGAAAAATGTGTCTTTTATTTTTACTTAAAAACTGAAGGCACCTTTTGGCCAACCCAATAAGACTGGGAACCATAAAACTCCTAGAAGAAAACATAGGCTGAACAGCCTTTGACATAAATTGTAGTAATATTTTTTTAGATCCATCTCCTAAGGCAAAAGAAAATAAAAGCAAAAATAAACAAATGGGACCTAATTAGCTTAAAAACTTTTGCACAGCAAAGGTAACCATCAACAAAACGAAAAGACAACCAACTGAATGGGAGAAAATATTTGCAAATGATATGACCAATAAGGGGTTAATAACCAAAATACATAAACAGCTCATACAGCTCAACATCAAAAAACCAAATGACCTGATTAAAAAATGGACAAAAGACCTGAATAATGCCATTTACTTTTATTCAGCTGATCAGCATGTATGGTGGCTTTCAAATATGTCCATAAATTATTTAACAATTTTCCTTCAGATAGTGGCGCTTAATTCCCTATCCTTTGAGTGTGGACTAAGTGACTTGCTTCTAATGAATAGAAAGTGACAGAATAATATTTGGTGACTTCCAAGAATAGGTCATAAAAGGCAGTGCAGCTTCCTCTTTGCTCTCCCTCTCTCTATTTTAGATCAGTAGCTCTAGGGGAAGCCATCTGACATGTCATGAGGACACTCAGACAGTCCTATAGAAAAAGCCCATGATTGTCAGCAGTCAGTAAGAACTGAAGCCTCGTGCTGACATCCGTGCAAGGGAGCCATCTAGAAGGCTGATCCCTCACCATAGTCAAGCCTTCAGCTGAGTGTGGCCTTGGCTTACATCTTGACTGCTACTTCATAAAGAACTCAGAGCCAGAGCCACTCAACTAAGCTATTCCCAATTCCGGACCACAGAAACTGTGAGATAAGAAACGTTTGCTTATTTTACATTGCCAAGTTTGAGAGTATTTTGTTATGCAGCAATAGATAACTAATTACTATATAGCTTTAAAAAATCTTTATATACTTAAAGGAAGCAGTTAAATCACCTTTGTCTCCTTCAACCTCAATAGTCACAATACTTAAATTTTATTTTCTATTTGATTTCTATTTCTATTTTTATTTTCTCTTGTCATGTTTTAAACTCATAGCTACAATTCGTAGGATTTAAGTATTTTTTGTTGCTTCACTATATGATTTAATACATGGAGCCTGCAACTTGATTTAAAATATGACTTAGGGCCTACCTAACCAATTACATGTTATCTGATACCTATTTACCTTACTTCTTTAAAAAAAAGTTAATACGAAAACTTTATCTTAAAGTGTGGGTCTAGAATATAGTCAAACTCCCATTCAATCATTCATACTGAATTGTCAGCCATCATATTCTTTTTTTTTATTAATTAATTAATTAATTTATTTATTTATTTTTGGCTGTGTTGGGTCTTCGTTTCTGTGCGAGGGCTTTCTCTAGTTGCGGCAAGCGGGGGCCACTCTCCATCGCGGTGCGCGGGCCTCTCACTGTCACGGCCTCTCTTGTTGCGGAGCACAGGCTCCAGACGCGCAGGCTCAGTAGTTGCGGCTCACGGGCCTAGTCGCTCCGCGGCATGTGGGATCTTCCCAGACCAGGGCTCGAACCCGTGTCCCCTGCATTGGCAGGCAGATTCTCAACCACTGCGCCAGCAGGGAAGCCCCCAGTCACCATATTCTTATTAAGTTAAATCATTCATTCATTCATTGGGCCTTACTATTGGCCAGTGCAGAGGGAAGATGGTTTCTGAAGAATGATAACGGATTCGCTTAAGCTTAACCAAGTCACGGCCTTAATTTTAGCTGCTGTTCAAGTTGTAGTCTCTCTAGTGGAACAAATAAAAGCAGCCTCTGCCAGCTTGCATGCAGCAATTGACCTAACAAAAGCTTTCCCCTTTCCCAGTAAGTATAAAACACCAGGAGCATTTGCTTTCACCTGGCAGGGATAGCGTGCTGCATCCTCACCATCTCCCCTTGAAGTTACATGACCTCCTAGCTCTTTGTCACAATTTAGTCTGCAAGGTTTTAATATAATATCTTACTTCACAGGATACCACACAGATTCCCTACACTGATGGCATCATGCTGATAAGATCTGGAGAATGTTGGATAGCATGTAACCTGGATGTCTTACAAAGACATACGTGTGCTAATGGGTGGGAGATAAACCTCATGAAAATACAGGAGTCTTCCAGTAAGATCTGAGGTTCAGGTAGTGATATCTCCTCCAAAGTAAAAGATAAGTTGCTGTACCTTGCATTGTCTGTTATTTAAAAAGAGGCACGGCATTTAATGGCTGCCCCAAGAAATAAAGTGCTTTTCAGATAATCCAGGTTACTGTAACAGCAGGTCTGCCACTAGGTCTATATGGCAAATGCCTATTAGAGGTTCTTATGGCTTTGGAGAAAATCCATATCCTTTCAGCAAATAAATGTTCTTCTTTTGAGAAGTAGCTCCTGAACGTTGAATGATCACCTAATGACATGAGAAGCCCGTCAGTGAACTGAATGTTATCTGATCCGTCAAGCCTAACGTTGGCTGTGCCCAATAGCACTCCCTTATGGAGTAGAAGTGGTGTATTCATACAACGCTTGAGAAGGTCATGAAGGCACAAGAAAGTTACATAAGAAGATTGCTCACAATAATAGGCACGTGCTCCTGAGGCACGGCTTTAACACATACCTATGGCTCATGGAAATGTCCCTGTGATTATTTGACTAGGAAGCAAAAAAATCAAATCAGATTTACAGGTGGGTGTGGAGGACCTGTTGGCATGGATCAGGAGGCATTCTTCTGGTTATCTACTTTGACTGAAAGAAGAGAGGAACTGAATCTGAAACGTTTATCTATTCATAGACAGAGGCCAATGATTTGGCCACGTTATCACAAACTGGAAAAGAAAAAATATTAGACAACCAAGGGCAAGGAAGTTTAAGAAATATTAGAAGTACTGACCTCCAAATGGACCCAGAATATGAAAATATTTATGTCTCATGTGGCTGCTTAGTAAAGAACCCTCTGTAGAGACAGCTTTCAATAACCAGATCGAAAAGTAATTTTTCAATGATTTTGTGAAAAAGTAATCATGACAATAGGGATGAAAATTATGCGTGGGTTTTGGATAACATGGACTTTTATTCACAAAGGCTGACCTGGATCCCAACAACGCTTATGTGACAAATCTGTCAGCAGTGGATAACCAACACTGAACTCAATCACCCAGAATAGCCAGCCTTATGGAACAAAATACCCTATGCAAGATCCAGTTAAAGCACCACCTAGGAAGCAAGCCTTTCAAGGTTGGGTTGCTGTTTTCTAGAATACAGCAAGATCCTAGCAGGAAATCGATGTTATAGTCACACAAGATAATTGCAGAGAGTTTAATAAAGAAATATTTACAAAGGTATGGGCAGAGTTAAGGAAACGAAGAGTTGGTTCAGAACCCAGAGGCTAGCTACAACAGGGAGTCGTTTTTACCTCTAGGCCTGAAGGGGCAAAGGAGGAAGGAGTTCCCTAAATCCAGAGAGAGAAGCCAAATGGAAAGAGTTGACTGACTGGACTTGGGCCCTTAGGTAGAGAGGTGCAGCTAACCTGTGGTGACCTACCAGCAAGAGAATCAGAGGAATAAACTCCATAAAGCCATTCTCTTACACTCCAATCTACTGTTGATACCTCCCACAGACCAAATTGGAAGCCAGGGGACAAGAGAGCCTGTGGGTGTCGTCATAAAAGCCAACTTCTCGAGGGACAGAGCAGGGTGAAGAGTAGGGTAGAGAAGAGATCCAAGGGGTTAAATGAATAATACCCAGCTCAGGGACTTCCCTGGTGGTCCAGTGGTTCAGACTTTGCCTTGCAATGCAGGAGGTGTGGGTTCGATCCCTGGTCAGGGAGCTAAGATCCCACATGCCTCACGGCCAACAAAACCCAAAACATAAAGCAGAAGCAATATGGTAATAAATTCAATAAAGATTTTAAAAAATGGTCCACGTAAAAAAATCTTTAAAAAAAAAAAGAAAGAAAAATACCCAGCCCACGTTCTGAACAAGAGACCAGCCTACTCACAGGGGAAACTTTAGATATATTCAGCAAGACATTCAGGACTTCATAAAGACAAACAAAAAACTACCAGAGGTACAATGTTTTCAGACCCTTTTATCAGAATTTACTGCCACATAGGACAGCAAAAGAAGAGAGCAAAATGACACACATTCTAAATTTCAGAGTCTGTAAAATGGAAGGGGCGAGAATAGGAAGTAAAAGATGGGACAAAGAGTATGTTTAAAGCATATTTGTAAATAATACACAGAATTGAAAGAAAATGGAAAAACCACCCAATAACTAAGAAATCAAATTAGGCTTTTCACAACACCTTTGTTTTTTTTTCTGTATGAGCAGGTCTGACTTTATGCTTGCTACATTAATATGCTTCTTTTTCTAGTTAATCTAAATAGATGTTAGTCTACTACTATTTACAACCTGTTCAAGGTTTTGATTCACCCTGAAGTGGCTGGAAATAATGAAGACAAAATTTTATTTATTCTTTCCTTCATTCACTCTCCAGATGTTTTTTGAGTGCCTGCTATGTGTCAGCACCGTGGTAAACTCTGGGTATATAAAGGTCCTTGCTCTCCTAGAGCCTACAGTCTACTGGGGGGGAAAGCGATCTTAGTGAATTAACTGCACAGGTGTGAAATGTCAATTCTGACAAGCACCACAAAGAAGCAATATGTGGTACAGAGAGAGGGATTCATAGAGGCAGATGATCAAATGGGGAAAGCCAGGGATGATGGCCCGGAGAGGTATGCAGGAGCTGAGATCTGAAAAACGAAGGGAGGCACAAAGAGGCTTCCAGCCGAGGGACACCTGGACAAAGAAGGCCCTGTGAGGGGGAGGGGCACGACGGGTACTGGGATGGATAGGAGGCCAGTGCGGTGCACACGTGGGCTGGAGAAGGTAATTTTATACAATGAACCGCAGGGAGATTGTTTTAGCGTAACAAGATTGTCAGTGCCAGCTGTGTAACCCATAGCAGAGGCTCTGTTCAAGTGGGTCCTCCTCTTCCTATCAAATTTTCCTTGAAAGACTCAAGGTCACCACGCGTTCAGTATCACTCATCTTGGTGTTTACTTGCTTAATTGTGGTTCTATAATTGGCAACCATTGCTTTATGTCAAGCAAGAGCTTTCATTGTTTCTAAAACCTGATGCAATTTATTACATCTGAAAATGCTACACGTAACCTTCATTATTAACATCTACTACTAAATACACTTTTTAGAAAGATCTGTGAAATCCTTTGAGGTCTTCCTGGCCAAAAAAGAATGAGATGCTGTCTGACATAATTTTATTTACTCTACAGCACAAGCATCAACTGAAAGAAAAAACCAAATCTACTAATAGGTGTGGATTATCATAAAGAATATGGTCCTCTCTTTAGTGGGTACATAATAGAGGCGAATTTAGCAAACGGTTACTGAATGTAAACAATGACACTGCAGCAAAGTGAACATGTACTCAGTCTCACAGAGCAAGACTGCAGCCACCAAATTATTCATGATTTTTGCTTGCAAAACAATACCTGCATTTCACTCACTCCTCTGGTGCCGTTCTCTCTGTTTTAAGTCCAACTCTACGTGGAATTAGACGATGGAGGGAAAGGAGGGAGAGAAAGCATTAGGAGAGTATCATGGGGTTCTGATCTGCCCCCTCTCTCAGTATCCTTCATTACTTAAAGAATCCTCATTCATCTTCTTTATTAAATAAAAGGCAGTATAGCATGATGATTAAGAGCAGAGGCTCTAGAATAAAACTGCCTGGATTATACTGGTGAATAAAACCAAATGCCAAAGTTACACAGCAATCAATACAAATCAGGATCAATCATCTTTTTCCCTTAATTTTCTCGCTATTTTAGAAATAACCATAAAAGACTACTTTAAGTGTAACTGATGCATGTGTGTGTGTGTGTGTGTGTCTGTGTGTGTGTGAGAGAGACAGAGAGACAGAGAGGGACACAGGGAGAAGAGAAAGGTAAGAAGAGAAATGATTTGTGAAACACTCCTATTTGGGTAATTCATAGCAGATTAGCAAAGATTGATAAGCGATGGGTGAAAACTTTGTTCAGGCAAATCATCTTTTCACTCACATCAAGGAACTCATATCCTGTTACTGAAATGCCAGGAGCAAGTATTATTACCTAGTATTATCTCTTATTTCCAAACATTTGCAAAGTATGTTCCTGTTGTGCTCTAGGGTTGAGTCAGAAGTTGCAGCCATTACAAAGCCCTCTGTCAAGGAGAAAATGTGATTAGACCAACTGCTTGCACTGACACTTAAAAATTAACTGCAAATCTGTTTGGGGCAGCTAAGGCATTCCCTGAACACTTGCTGGTTGGGAATGTCGGCTTTCAAATCATTATTTTGTATCCCTTAAAGATACATTTTAACTGTTTTAATATGTGAGGAACAGGCCTGCCAAATCGTGCTTATGGCTTTTTAACACAAGCAATTTACAGATGCAATGAAGCAGATAATAGGACACATGATACCGAATTTGAAAATCTGTGTTCATGACACTGCTGCCGTAGAAACATTTTTGGAAGCAGCCCTGTGTCCGGTTGCCTGGATAAGAAAAACGACGTTTCTCATTTCACAGGTGGCCTCTTCCACCCAATGGTGAGTTTAGGGTCATGTCCTTGAGCACAAATCAGTCTCTCTCATGCTAACAATATTCTACTTGAAATCCTCTAGAATTCGTGCATTCAGCAAAATACAACAAACAGTAAAAATCTCGCTCAGCATTAAAAAAAAAAATCTGTTCCAGTAACAGTCAAAACTAAGTGTTTTCCTTTTAAAATGAAGGCTTCCATAGTAAAGTATAAGTATGTAGTTTTATTTATAAACATCTATATATTTGTCAAGAATGCAAAAGGACATTTAACACTGGTTCTGGTTATTTATAAATACAATAAATTTTTCATTAAAAAAAGTTTACGAGAACAATTTTTAAAATAATGGAACAGGAGTCGTTTAAATTTCTTACCTTTTTATTGAAAAAAAATTTTTTTGCTAAAACAATGTTTCCAAGCTGTGACCTGATAGGCAGGCTCATTTTAGTTCTGAAGTCGACTAAAGGCACAGTGTGACTTCCTGTCACATTCATTCTCCATCACCAGTGTCCACTTACAGTGAATATTAGGATCATACCTTTAAGCTCAATACAAAGGGATGCCCGGTGAGGCATAACATAATTTTTAAAATTATATTTATTTATTAGTAAGAGAGACTGTCCACTACTTCTCTGTATAGACAGTATCAAAAAGTCATCTTGGAATTATCTTTGTTCTTCAAAAAGTCACTTGAGGGACCTCTCAGTTATGAAAATATGGTTCTCTCCCTTCCTCATATCCCTTGGGATGGGAAGACTAATTAGCTTTAAGAGAAGGAAGGGACAAGAACTGAATTTTTCTCCTTGAGATTTTAATTTAGGACAGAACAGACTGACCCTGAACTAGGTCTATAGGCCAAAAGGAATACAAATACCTTGAAGGCAGAGACTGGGCTGTTGTCCTAGGCTTAATAGAAGGGTCTAAGAGTAGGGGCTGCATTCTGATACTAGCCATGCTTTGAGGAGAAATGGCTGAGCATGGTATAAAGACTTAAAAAACTATAGTCTTGGATCCTAGTGTAGGAAACCACTACAAGAGTGGAAGGATCCAGATGAGCAATTCACTAAGAAATGATCCAAATGGCACCAACCAAAACATCAGAGCTCCAGTAGACTACAAGGTCTTGCTCTCCAGTGAGAAACTGGAAATAAGACTGCCCCCTCCTGGACATTTCGGGGCAGGCCAGGTCAGGGTAAAGAATGATATGCTGGATACGTATCATTCTTGCTATGAACGCAATGAATGGAAAAGTAGATGTGTGACTGTATTGCTACCCCCAGACAACGCACATGTACTTTAATACCAGAAATGCTGTGGTCAAGCTGGACTACATTTGATTTTTTTTTAATTAATTAATTTGTATTATTTTTTTTTGGCTGTGTTGGGTCTTCGTTTTCTGTGCGAGGGCTTTCTCTAGTTGAGGCAAGCGGGGGCCACTCTTCATCGCGGTGCACGGGCCTCTCACTATCGCGGCCTCTCTTGCTGCGGAGCACAGGCTCCAGACGCGCAGGCTCAGTAGTTGTGGCTCACGGGCCTAGTTGCTCCGCAGCATGTGGGATCTTCCCAGACCAGGGCTCGAACCCGTGTCCCCTGCACTGGCAGGCAGGCTCTCAAACAATGCGCCACCAGGGAAGCCCTACATTTGATTATTAATTCAGCCATTTTGTTTATTCTCCACCTCACTCCATGAAGGATTTAAGACTGAATTATGTAAACCTCCTCCTTTCTGTACTTGGTACTCTCAGTTCCGCTGTTTCCAGTCGACCCATGATGGCCTTCCTTTAATCCTTTGCACTGATCTATAAATTACTTGCACACCAAGGCCCTTTACTGGTATGTTTTGCCTTGGTTCATTCTCTATTAGAGAAGCAATCCCTAACCTCACTAAATTCAAGAAACAGGGATGCAGACCCCACCTCCTGATGAAAGGAATGGCAAAGAGTTTGCAGCCATGTGTTAAAACTACTATAGTTCAGCCTGTGGCTGCAAACTTTTTACATTCCCTCCACAATCAAATATGCTTTTACTCTCCCAGGATCCCCAGAAGCCTCATCCAATTAAGGCATCAGGCTCAAGCTAAAGGTCTGAATCTCATCACCTAAGTCGGGTCCAGGGGTTGATGAAGCCCTTGAGGGTTGGTTCCTCTTGTAAGGATGGTGTCTTTAGCTAGATCATTGAATTCATTAGGTATATTTCCTAATTACCATTGGCAACAGTGTTGCCAAACCTTCACCACCGCCTAACAAAGTGCCCTTCCCTCCTGCTTCCAATTACATTTCCTCCCTTTCCTTCAAACTCTCGCCAACAACCCCTTCAAAATCCACCTGGCTTCTGAACACCACCTGGTCTCCAAAACCAATGCCCATATTTTAGGTTTTGTTAAGCCAGCATGCCACTTCTGGATATCAAGTTTTGTCCTGCTTATCTATTATTGCACCCCCAAACCCACTGGCTTAATACAACCGTTTTATTTTGCTCATGACTTTGGGAGTTAGGAATTTGGGGAAGGCTTAGCTGAGCCCCTTGGGGCTCTCTCACGCAGCCAGATGTTGAGTGGGGCTTCAATCATCTGAAAACCCTCAGGGCTGACAGTAAACACTATCTATCCCTGGGAGCTCAGCCCAGCCTATTGACTAGGACCCCTATACAGGGCTTCTCCATGTTGCTTGGGTTTCTCACAGGATAGTGACAGAGTTCTAGGCTTGTCTGCATAAATTTACTTTCTTATTAACTTCCTATCTTCTCAACTAACAGGAATAATTATTCCAGAGGAAGATTAAAAAACAAAACCAAAAACAAACTTTAGACCCTAACTGTAAGTGCTTCCTGTGTAAATACAACAATGAAATAACTAACTCTCTCAACTGGAAATCCATTTGAAAAAAAAAAGAAAGAAAAAATTATTGAATGTTAAAATTGCGCTATTGTATACATAATGTTAGCACAAGGACAGCAAGAACAATTTGCATAATAAACATTCCTATTCTTTTTTTCTAGCTACCACAATTGAATAGCACCCATCAGTGAAGTAGGACAAAAGAGGGCTATTACCATAAATGTTTGATCTTTCAAGGAGATTTGATTACCTTCTACCCAGACTCCACTTCACCCACTTGAACGGAAGTTCTGCCTTTCATCAGTCGAATGTCAAGTGCCTTTGTTGCATCCAAGTGTTACCCTAGCTGGCCATATTCTACATAAAGGGCAAAGAACAGTTTTTTTCTTGGGAGAATTTGTAAGAAACATGGCTCTTTCATGGGAGCACTTCTTATGAAAAGAGCATGGATGAAAGTAAGCCTAAGAAGGTCCTGATCTAACAAAATGGCAAAAGATGCAAAACTACTTACAGCACATCAGTAAAACTGACTTAGCTTCACCTTTCCTCAGGTGAAGGTACACATTCTTTCATGTTAAAGAAATTCTTAACACTCCTACTAACCTCTGCCAAGCGTTTTCCTTCATTCTTCTTTTAGTCCAACATTGTAAGAGTTAAATTTATCTTAGAAACAGGCAAGTACGGCTATTTGTAGTTCAGGGATGAGAAATATACATATATTAAATTTTGTGAGTCGCTCATTTTAATCAGTGGCATACGGATTAATTTAGAGGAAACACTAAATTAATCCAATATTAAACACAGTTTTTCATTGAGGAATCTTTATCTTCCAATTTCCTTATGTGAATTAAGGCATTTAAAAACTGAATCTGGAGATATTGAACAAAAAGGCAAATTTCTCATCTTGCTCCGGAGGGAATGACAGTACACACTCCCGTTTCTTCTACCGTGCTGACAAGGGGGTGAGTGGCAGTGGCTTTCCCAGCTCTAGATAAGGACAGAAGCCATTTCTCTATGGATTACAAGAGACTGGCTCTGAGATACAGAGGAGAGACTTACTCAATTATGCCATAAGGCCTCCTAAGGGAAAGATTTTGGGCACAATAAGAGATCCTTATGAAGTCCCTGTGTGCATTCGAACTTTAATAACCAAAATTATGGGTTGCTATAGAAACAATATAGTAAATTACATTTAAAAGCAATTTATTAAAATTCAGAACAGCTAGATTATACAATGGTAGCAAATGAAGTACTGCCTCTTACTATTATGTAGCATTATTGGCGTAGCTGGATATTATTTCATTTACTCCTCATAACAGCCCTGCAAAGTAGGTAGTGTTTCCATATTTTTACAGGTGAGAAAACTACTGAGATTTAGAAAGTAGCTCAAGTCCACCAAATAATATGGGGAAACCCTAGATCTGCTTGACTCCAAATCTTTTTTTCTCTCATGCAACATATTTCAACTCGATGACAAAAAGTAAAAACAAAAAAATTACAGAGACAGACAGGTGTCCCAAAGTTGGAGAAGCTAAAATTCTATTAGTTGTATAATAAGAAAATGCACTGTATTATAATATTCAATTTATATATTTATATATTGTGCTACTAATGCATTAACGTTTAGAAGTTCAAATACACTGAAGAAATAACAAAGGAATCTTCTGAAGACCTAAGAGCACATTATTTGGTTTTGTGGTTTATACTCCTTTCTTCTTCTCTCCTTCCCTATCTTCCGGCCTTACTTTTTTGAATTCTCCATTTATGTGTAGTTTTCACCTGGTATTACTCAGATGATCTTTTGGAAATCACTTTCAATTGCTGTTCTCAAAGTATTTCTCTTTACTGGAAGATAAAACTGAAGACCAGAGAAAAGTATTTTCCATTGTTCTCTAGGTAGGCACTGCCTTCTCTCTGCTGATAAAAATCTATCCACATTAACTCTAGGCATTAATTATTGTTACTAGAAGCTATTATCTGACTTTTACAGCCCCCCCCCTCCCAATAATAATAAAATTTCCTAAGTCAGCATCTAAGGGATAGGACTTAAGTCTCTGTGGATAATGTGATACATTCATATGCAATGGTGAAATCTTTTTACAGAAAATATTCACACCAGTTCCTTTGGTAGTTTTTTCTTAAATTGAAGTATAGCTGATTTACAAATCTCTATTTTATTTATTTCCTCTCTGTTCTTTAATATTTCCTTCCTTCTGCTGACTTTGGGTTTTGTTTGTTCTTCTTTTTCTAATTCCTTTAGGTGGCAGTTTAGGCTGTTTATTTGAGATTTTTCTTATTGCTTAAGGAACACCTGTAACTGTTTATTATAGTTATAGTTGCTTTAGAATTTTCTGTCTTTTAGTCTGTAAGTGGTTGATCATCAGTCCTTATTATATATTTGCATTTCCTAGTGAGATTTTCCCTTTTAGTTTCTTACTTCCTTGCCACTTAGATAAGACCCTTTAACATTTCCTCTAGTCAAAATGATAATCTTGCTGGGTAGAGTATTGTAGGTTGCAGGGTTTTCCCTTCAGCACTTTGAATATATCATGCCACTCTCTTCTGGCCTGAAAACTTTCTTCAGGGAAATCAGCTGATAGCCTTACAGGGATTCCCTTGTATATGACTCCTTGTTTTCTCTTGCTGCCTTTAGAATTCTCTTTAGCTTTGACTTTTGCCATTTTAATTATGTATGTCTTGCTGTGGGTATTTTTTGGGTTCATCATGTTTGGGACTCTCTGTGCTTCCTGTACCTGGATGTCTATTTCTTTCTTCAGGTTTGGGCAGTTTTCAACCATAATTTCATCAAATACATTTTCAATCCCCTTCTCTCTCTCTTCTTCTGGGACTCCTATAATGTGAAGGTTCATATGCTTAATGCTATCTCAGAGATCTCTTAAACTGTTTCAAGATTTTATTTATTTATTTTGCTGTTCTGATTCAGTGATTCCCATTATTCTATCTTTCAGATCACATATACATTCTTCTGGATCACTCAGTCTGCTATTCATTCCTTCTAGTGTGTTTATGTCAGCTATTGAATTCATTTCTGATTGGGTCTTTTTTAAATTTTATAGTTCCTTGTTAAAATTTTTACTGTGTACATCTATTCTTTTTCCTAATTCAGTAAACATTTTAATTACTAATGCTTTGAATTCTTTATCTGGTAAATTGTTTATTTCTATTTCATTATTTTTTTCAGAGTGTTTCTTTGGCTCTTTTAATTGACAGCAGTTCCTCTGCTTTTTCATTTTGCTTAACTTTCTCTGCCTCTATGAATTTAGGTGAAACAGTTACCTATTGTCGCTTGAAGGGTTGTTCTTATGCGGGGCCATTCCTGTACAGGTGCAGTGTGTCCACTGCCTTTGGTGGGAGAGCTGGATTTGATATGGATCCAAGTCACATCTTTCCTCAGGGTTTGCTGGCAGCTATCACCTTGGTAGGCGGTGGGGCTAGAGATGGAGAGGCTAGAGCTGGAGCCCAGTGTGAGGCAGGGCTTCCTTTCTGCTCAGTGGCTGTCACTGCCCTATCAGGGGTGGGGTCTGAGCCCAAGTTGCTGGAGCAGAAGCCCTGAGGGGCGGGCTCGAGCTGGCTCTGTTCCCCTTAAGTGTGTGTTTTCCCCTCTCTCTGAACTGGCACCTTTGCCCCAGAGTGGGGGAGTGCTGAAGCGAGTGGGGCTTGTGAGGGGGTCTCTGCTCATGTTGTCTGCAGACAGAGGTCCAAGCTGTCTCTAATGCACTGCCTGTGCAGGCACGCACAACCGTTTTCCTTGTTCTGCTCAGACACAGACTCAGGTGCAAGTCCCCTTTGTTCCTCACAGCGGATCAGTGTCCTCAGCCTCCAGCACCCCCGCCCTGTTGCTGAGCCATATCACTGGGCAGGTGAGGCCTATGTGGACACTTGGCATGTGATCAGGGGGTGAGCTGTGGTGGGGCAGCTGCTGTCAGAGGTCGGGGCCACTTCAGATGCACTGCTTGAGTAAGCTCAAGAGTGGCTGCCACCATCCCACCCAGGCCATGCCCAGGGACTAGCTCATCTCTGCCTCCCACAGTCGAGTCTTCTCCCCAGTCGTGGCTGCCCCAGATCCAGTGCTGCTCTGTGACATGGAATGAGCAGGATCAGAGCCTCTGCTTGGCTTGGGTGCATGCCAAGGCAGTTATGGGAAACCCAGCAGCCACTGCAGCAGACCTCTCTCCACCCTGCCTCAGGGCAAGACAGCACATGAGTGTTCCTCACAACTGGAGTCCAGGCTTCCCACAGCCCTCCTGTTAGGCCCAGCAGTCCTCCAACCAGCTAAGGGGGCTCGTCTCCTCTGTATAGGACCCCAGGACTGGGGCACCCAATCTGTGGCTCTCACTGCTTACTCCCCAGGGTGAGTGTCCAACTGTGTGATCTTTCTTGCCCTCTGAAGTCCCCTCCCAGGAGCACAGGTCCTAATCTGATTGCTTTTTTTTTTCTTCCTACCCAATTATGTGTGTATCATTCTTACAGCCTTGGAGTCTTTCCGCCAGTTTCCAGTTAGTTTTCAGTGAGAGTTGCTCCACATGTAGATGTATTTTTGATGTGTTTGTGGAGGGAGGTGAGCTCCATGTCCTCTTACTCTGCCATCTTGACTGATCCCCTTTGGTAGTTTTTAAAACAACCCAAATAAAGACCATCTATATTCGCCCTCTTTATTTTCACTTCCATAGAAAAATCTTTAATCTAACAATGAACAACAGGATATCTCTTTCTGGTAGGCAAAGACAGTAGGATTTCCTATATGTCAATGAACTATTTGGTGAAATTCTTAATAATTGTTCCTTCTTTTTAATTTACTTATAAAAAGAAAAGGTTATGTATTACTTAAACTTATCTAGGCCCTAGTTCTTATTAGTAAATAGCAACATGAACTTTATTAGCTGCTTAATAAAATTTCAAAAGTAAAAATGATTAAAAAGCAACCATAAGGTTTTTTTCATTCTTCTGTATAATTATATTTACCTAAGTAATTTAGGCTTGCTTTTGGATAAACTGCTTTGTGTTTATTTTTCATTGCGTCTTCTACCCAATGAGTCCTGGTGAGGTACATTCCCTCCAGAAAATATAATAATCGATAATAAGAAGGATTTTGGAAGAAAATGATTAATGTTAACAATGTGACATTGACTTAGTTATTTAATTAGCAAATGTTAAATATCTTCTATACCTGTATTTACTCACCCACAAGTCCTAAAAGAATGTAGGCAATAATGAACAGTATGAAGATCATGCAGCACAGCACATCTGTACAACTCCTAAAGACAAAAAGGAATAAAGAGTTAAAAGCATCCTGAGAAGACTCACATAGCATCCATTTTCCTCCCTCTTTTGGACTTAATGTGTCTCCCCCAATTCCCTATGTTGAAACCTAACCCCCAAGGTGATAGCATTAGAAGGTGGGGGGGGGGAGAATTAAAAGGGGTACAAAATAACTTATTGTTCAGTGCAAAAAAATATAAGAAGGGAGAAAAAGACAATAACAACAGTGATGTGCCATTTTATACCTAATAATTCTGAAAGGTAGATCGGATGCATTTCTGCAATCAAAGACTTTAGCAGCAGGGAGTGGTTATAGTTCCATGATTCAGGAAGTTTCCCCAGAGCTGTTAGTATTTATTTTCTTGATTCTTTATTTGTAAAATGTTTTTAGAGGTTAGAGTACACCAACATCAAGAAACTATTTTTTATTTGAAATTGTAATTTAAGCTATTTGATTTTCTTCATGCTTCCCAATACATGGTATAATAAAAAAAATTAGCCATTTCCATTCCCCTCTCTCTCCATTATCTTTCTACATGCACATTTAAAGGGTACTATTATTAAATAAAGGATTGACTACATAAGCTTTCTATGAGGAATAGAGTTGCACTATTTGAACAACAATGTCTATAATGCATTAAGAAATGAAATGCGTCTAAACGGTAATTTTCCAGCTATTCTGAAAGCTGGATATTGTGAAATGAGGTTTAGAGAAATTTTAGCTCATAGAGACTTGGTTATTTTCTAAGGGATCACAAGTCAAACCAGTATCCAGTAGGATACTCAGGTTTTCAACTAAAGTATTTCCTATTTCTAATATTAAATTTTGTTCAGCTCATAAGTGGTCTAGAAGGTCAAAACTATGTCTTGAAAGTATGAAACAATACAATCATTCTTTACTTGAAACTTAATGAAGAATCTATTAGTAAAGAAAAAGATCGACCTATTTGACAGGATTAAAAGATGCGCATGAGAATTTTCATAGCAAAAACTTCTTGTTCTAGAGCGCATATGGATATGGTCCAGTCTTTTAGCACAGGCAGGCAGAAGTTACATTCTATTTTTAGTGGTGGTAGTAATAATAATAACGAATGATAATTGTACAGTAACAGACACAGTAATACCTTACACATTGATAAAACCCTGTTATACCTTTACTGCTCTCACAGAAATAACTTTGGTTTTTTAGGGGTAGTGAGGTAAGCTGACTTATGTAAGGTCCATGAGAGAGAGGTAGTTAGAGAGGCAGACAAATATCTACGTCTCCGATGCCTAAACTTTTTCATTTAGTGGCTATTCTAATATGATTACAACTTTCTAGAAAGACTCCAATTAGCCATATCTAAAACTCCACACACATCCTATTACTCTACCTCACAATAGGAAATGGATCCATCATAGGGAAAGCTAATCACAGTCAATGCAGAAACAAACTATCACTTGTTTAAGTCTAATTTCAACCCAGGAATTTTAAATTTCATTGGGACTGAAGAATTATGAGAATAATAAAAAGAGAAGAAAACAGGCACCCTAGTTTTCTTTGGTTAACAACCATTGAAGGCAAAACCTGATGGAGGTGAGGAGAGGATCTAGCTCGTGTGCATTTTGACACATCCTACTCAAGATCAGGTTCTCATCCTGTCAGGGCAGTTGCTAAATAGCCGGATACCTAATAACGAATGCCTGCAGGTGAGGAACTAAAGGAGAGAAAACTAGAACAGTGGTATGTTTTTACTAGAAATCTTGAAGTTGTCAAAGCCCTGTACGTAATGGTAACTACCAAGGAGACAGGGATGTAACCAGAAGCCCCAGACAGGCTGGCCAGCATCCTGTAATATTATATCTATAATATGTTTATATCTACATAGTTACATTGTATATAATATATACTATAATGACAATATCATACAGTATTATAACGTTTTCTTCTCATACTATGTAGTAAGCACAGAGAGAAGCACAGAGAAACTTAAAAACATACTAGAAAGATGAATAAAAGAAACTTAAAAACAGAGCACGAGGAAAGAAGCAGAAACACCCCCCCCCCCCCAATTTCTAAAAAGTAAAACCCACACTCCTCGGCTACTGGCCCTGATGAATGGCATCAGTCAGGGTTTGGTTCCATGTGGGGTTTTACATTATCATTTCTCTTTCTTTTTGGTGCCAAGGACACACTACAGCCCCAGGGGCTACTGTGTACCCACACAACCTCTCTCTACCCCTTCCCCCAGCAGTCTCTCACCACAGTGGGACAGCATTTCTCAGTAACTCACACCTTGAGATGTTTGGGGATTCTATTCTGGGACTAGGCAGGATAACGTATTCAAGTCTGCTTTGCTTTTCTGGAACTCTGCTTTAGAGAAATAGCAGCCGATACCCCATGGCCAGACTGGTTAATTTCATCTTATTTAAGCATGGAATAATGTTGAACAAAGTGAAAATTATGGAGAATTCAAGAGTTTCAAAAAGTAGGAAAGTTTTTCTAGATGAAACATTCTTATTTCTGAAATTTTTCCTATAGTGATTTGATTCCCTTTGCTGTTTAAAAATTTTTCTTTTAAAAATAGGTGTGTGTGTGTGTGTGTGTGTGTGTGTGCGCGCGCGCGCGCGCTTTCAGATAATTACAGTTATCTGTCATTTTTTTCCCCATTAACTCATCTATTTCTCTCCACTTCCTCAGATATATTCCCTACTGGAAAAAATTCACTGCTTAGAAAATTCTTGGGAAATTGAATATGAAGAAAATATAAAATATAGCTTGGGCACCATTTTGGGAGTCAGAAACATAGCAGAAGCTTAATTCAAATTTTAGAAGTTACAGCACATCATCATTGATTCTTTGATTTCAAGGTATCTTTACAATCCCAAGTATTCTGTAGAAAATGAGTTATTTTTTAAAAACCAAGTACTTAATTTGGATAATTTTGAATACTCTTAAGATAGCTATTGAGGTAACTGGGTGATACAAGCTCATGGTTTAAAATCATTCTGAATCATGTTCTAGCTAGAGGCCTGTCATAGCTGTACATTTTCCTCAGTTGGGTCCATTTTCACTTTTACAGTAAGAACCACTATAAGAACCACTGTACTAACCTAAAAATGGGTTGCATCCCACTGAGTTCTAGAAAGAAGATTAAATATACCTGAACCCTCTCCCCTACCCTCCCTCCAAATCAAAGTCCAATTTTTTCAGAACAAGCTGCTTACACTCACGTTATAAGAAAGTTATTCAAATTTTTATTCAGATTGAGCTGTCCTGGCGTAAAAGTATTTTCAAAAGTTAAACTAGAAGTACCATTGCTATCTTACATCTATTTTTCCAAATTGCAATATGAATAGGATCCCAATTATATAATCATTTGCAGATTTCCCTTTCCTTCCTATCTCTAACCCACAAGTACAGAATGCCTACAGTCACCTCAACTTGAAGTCCTGGGAGTTTCCTTTGACTTTCTCTTTTTCATTGCTTATCTTTCATATTCAGTTGATAAGTTCTCTTGATTCCTTCTCTCTGATGTGTCTTTCATCCACCCCTTCCTTTCTATTCCTGCTGCCTGGACTTGGTCCACATTCTCTTAACCTCTCTTCAAACTATTACTGTGGTCCCTTAATTGGGCTCCTGCATGTAGTCTCTGCCTGATCCAAATCATTCTGCACATCACTGATACCACTGATAGGGGACAATGTCACTTTATTATTTTAAAAATTGCAGTGCTTCTCCACCACCTGTTCAATAATTTCCAAATGTCTTAGCTTTATGTTTAAGAACCTACAGATTTAATCCTAGTTCAAGCCCCAGACTACCTTTCTAGCTTTTCTCCCTCTATTCATCTCAATGTGCTTCAACCAACTTGGACTTTTTCACTCATTGAATACACCATGAAATCTCCCTTGACCACACTCAGGGCTCTCTGTTCATGGTCCTTTTAGACTCATCCTCCTGGGATATCATATGTCCCAATTTGTAGGAAACAGCCAGGGTTTACACCTATTACCCTGAAGTAACAATTAGCAATGCTCCCTTTTACTATGAAAAGTGCCCCAGTGTGGATCTCAACCCCATCTACTAAAATCCCATTCTTCATATGGTCGGATTCCCTTCCTCTTCTAGGGCTGAATAACATTCCATTGTATGTATATGCCATGTTTTTTAACCCATTCATTTGTCAATGAACATTTAGGTTGTTTCCACATCTTAGCTACTGTGAATAGCGCTGCAGTGAACATGGGAGTGCAGATATGTCTTTGAGATCCTGATTTCAATTCTTTTGGACAACGTGGATAAACCTAGAGAAACTTATGCTAAGTGAAGTAAGCCAATCACAGAAAGACAAATAACTGCAGGATTCTACTAATTTGAGATATCTAACCCCTGGTGGTTGCCAGGGGCAGGAGAGAGGGGCAAATGGGGAGTCACTTATTCAACGGCAATAAGTTCCAAGTATGCAAGATGAATAAGTTCCAGAGATCTGTGGTACAACATTGTGCCTATATGTTTAACACCACTGTATTGGGCACTTAAAAATTTGTTAAGAGGGGAGAGCTCAAATTAAGTGTTCTTACCATAATTTAAAAAAAAAACACATAGCATGGAAGACATGATAACCACTGCAAGGCTGCAATATATAGGAATGTATTTGTTCAAGTTCATAAGTTATTTGCATTTAAAATTTTGCTATGAATAAGCTTAATACAGGTATTAAATACATGATTGTAAATGTAAAATTTTTTTAACTTAAAAAAATTAAAGGAGGGGCCTGCAAGATGGCGGAAGAGTAAGACGTGGAGATCATCTTCCTCCCCACAAACACATAAAAAATAAATCTACATGTGGAACAACTCCTACAGAACACCTGCTGAACACTGGCAGAAGACCTCAGACTTCCCAAAAGGAAAGAAACTCCCCACATACATGGCTGTGTGGCTGACAGGGTCTTGGTGCTCTGGCTGGGTGTCAGGCCTGAGCCTCTGAGGTGGGAGAGCCAAGTTCAGGACACTGGACCACCAGACCTCCTGGTCCCACATAATATCAATCAGCGAGAGCTCTCCCAGAGATCTCTGTCTCAATGCTAAGACCCAGCTCCACTGAACGACCAGCAAGCTCCAGTGCTGGACACCCCATGCCAAACAAATAGCAAGACAGAAACACAACCCCACCCATTAGCAGAGAGGCTGCCTAAAATCATACCAAGTTCACAGACACTCCAAAACACACCACCGGATGCGGTCCTGCCCACCAGAAAGACAAGATCCAGCCTCATCCACCAGAACACAGGCACCAGTCCCCTCCACCAAGAAGCCTACACAACCCACTGAACCAACCTTACCCACTGGGGGCAGACAACAAAAACAACAGGAACTACGAACCAGCAGCCTGCGAAATGGAAACCCCAAACACAGTAAGTTAAGCAAAATGAGAAGACAGAGGAATACGCAGCAGATGAAGGAGCAAGCTAAAAACCCACCAGACCAAACAAATGAAGAGGAAATAGGCAGTCTATCCGAAAAAGAATTCAGAATAATGATAGTAAAGATGATGCAAAATCTTGGAAATAGAATGGAGAAAATACAAGAAAGGTTTAACAAGGACCTAGAAGAACTAAAGAGCAAACAAACAGTGATGAACAATACAATAAATGAAATTAAAAGTTCTCTAGAAGGAATCAATAGCAGAGTAACTGAGGCAGAAGAACGGATAAGTGACCTGGAAGATAAGATAGTGGAAATAACTACTGCAGAGCAGAATAAAGAAAAAAGAATGAAAAGAATTGAGGACAGTCTCAGAGACATCTGGGACATTAAATGCACCAACATTTGAATTATAGGGCTCCCAGAAGAAGAAGAGAAAAAAAAGGGACTGAGAAAATATTTGAAGAGATTATAGTTGAAAACTTCCCTAATATGGGAAAGGAAATAGTCAGTCAAGTACAGGAAGTGCAGAGAGTCCCATATAGGATAAATCCAAGGAGAAACACGCCGAGACACATAGTAATCAAATTGGCAAAAATTAAATACAAAGAAAAAATATTAAAAGCAGCAAGAGAAAAACAACAAATAACATACAAGGGAATCATCATAAGGTTAACAGCTGATCTTTCAGCAGAAACTCTGCAAGCCAGAAGGGAGTGGCAGGACATATTTAAAGTGATGAAAGGGAAAAACCTGCAACCAAGATTACTCTACCTAGTAAGGATCTCATTCAGATTTGATGGAGAAATTAAAACCTTTACAGACAAGCAAAAGCTAAGAGAATTCAGTACCACCAAACCAGCTTTACAACAAATGCTAAAGGAACCTCTCTAGGCAGGAAACACAAGAGAAGGAAAAGACCTATAATAAAAAAACCCAAAAAATTAAGAAAATGGTAATAGGAACATACATATCAATAATTATCTTAAATGTAAATGGGATAAATGCTCCACCCAAAAGACATAGATTGGCTGAATGGATACAAAAACAAGACCCATATATATGCTTTCTACAAGAGACGCACTTCAGACCTAGGGACACATACAGACTGAAAGTGAGGGGATGGAAAAAGATATTCCACGCAAATGGAAATCAAAAGAAAGCTGGCGTAGCAATTCTCATATCAGACAAAATAGACTTTAAAATAAAGACTACTGGGCTTCCCTGGTGGCGCAGTGGTTGAGAATCTGCCTGCCAATGCAGGCGACACGGGTTCGAGCCCTGGTTGGGGAAGATTCCACATGCCGCGGAGCAACTGGGCCCGTGAGCCACAACTACTGAGCCTGCGCATCTGGAGCCTGTGTTCCACAAGAGAGGCTGTGACAGTGAGAGGCCCACACACCGCGATGAAGAGTGGCCCCCGCATGCTGCAACCAGAGAAAGCCCTCGCACAGAAATGAAGACCCAACACAGCCAAAAATAAATAAATCAATTAATTTAAAAAAAAATTTAAAAAAAAAAGACTATTACAAGAGACAAAGAACAACACTACATAATGATCAAGGGATCAATCCAAGAAGAAGATATAACAATTGTAAATATTTATTCATCCAACATAGGAGCACCTCAATACATAAAGCAAATGCTAACAGCCATAAAAGGGGAAAGCAACAGTAACACAATCAGAGTAGGGGACTTTAACACCCCACTTCCACCAATGGACAGATCATCCAAAATGAAAATAAATAAGGAAACACAAGCTTTAAATGATACATTAAACAAGATGGACTTAATTGATATTTATAGGACATTCCATCCCAAAACAACAGAATACACATTTTTCCCAAGTGCTCATGGAACATTCTCCAGGATAGATCATATCTTGGGTGGCAAATCAAGCCTTGGTAAATTTAAGAAAATTGAAATCGTATCAAGTATCTTTTCTGACCACAATGCTATGAGACTACATACCAATTACAGGAAAATATCTGTAAAAACTACAAACACATGGAGGCTAAACAATACACTACTTAATAACCAAGAGATCACTGAAGAAGTCAAAGAGGAACTCAAAAAATACCTAGAAACAAATGACAATGAAAACATGATGACCCAAAACCTATGGGATGCAGCAAAAGCAGTTCTAAGAGGGAATTTTATAGCAATACAATACTACCTTAAGAAACAAGAAACATCTCAAATAAACAACCTAAACTTACACCTAAAGCAATTAGAGAAAGAAGAACAAAAAACCCCCAAAGTTAGCAGAAGGAAAGAAATCATAAAGATCAGATCAGAAATGAAAAACAAATGAAGTAGACGGTAGCAAAGATCAATAAACCTAAAAGCTGTTTCTTTGAGAAGATAAACAAAATTGATAGACCATTAGCCAGACTCATCAAGAGAAAAAGGGAGAAGACTCAAATCAACAGAATTAGAAATGAAAAAGAAGTAACAACTGACACCGCAGAAATACAAAGGATCATGAGAGATTACTGCAAGCAATTATATGCCAATAAAATGGACAACCTGGAAGACATGGACAATTCTTAGAAAAGCACAACCTTCTGTTCCTGAACCAGGAAGAAATAGAAAATATAAACAGACCAATCACGAGCAGTGAAATTGAAACTGTGATTAAAAATCTTCCAACAAACAAAAGTCCAGGACCAGATGGCTTCACAGGCGAATTCTATCAAACATTTAGTGAAGATCTAACACCTATCCTTCTCAAACTCTTCCAAATTATAGCAGAGGGAGGAACACTCCCAAACTCATTCTACAAGGCCACCATTACCCTGATACCAAAACCAGACAAAGATGTCACAAAAAAAGAAAACTACAGGCCAACATCACTGATGAACATAGATGCAAAAATCCTCAACAAAATACTAGCAAACAGAATCCAACAGCACATTAAAGGGATCATACACCATGATCAAGTGGGGTTTATCTCAGGAATGAAAGTATTCTTCAATATACGCAAATCAATCAATGTGATACACCATATTAACAAAGTGAAGAATAAAAACCATATGATCATCTGAATAGATGCAGAAAAAGCTTTTGACAAAATTCAACACCCATTTATGATAAAAACCCTCCAGAAAGTAGGCATAGAGGGAACTTACCTCAACATAATAAAGGCCATATATGACAAACCCACAGCAAACATCATTCTCAATGGTGAAAAACTGAAAGCATTTCCTCTAAGATCAGGAACAAGACAACGTTGCCCACTCTCACCACTATTATTCCACATAGTTTTGGAAGTTTTACCCACAGCAATCAGAGAAGAAAAAGAAATAAAAGGAATACAAATTGGAA
Source organism: Eschrichtius robustus (assembly GCF_028021215.1). Classification (NCBI taxonomy): domain Eukaryota; kingdom Metazoa; phylum Chordata; class Mammalia; order Artiodactyla; family Eschrichtiidae; genus Eschrichtius; species Eschrichtius robustus. The sequence continues at coordinate 65,746,752 of NC_090826.1, forward strand.
AAGAAGAAGTAAAACTGTCACTGTTTGCAGATGACATGATACTATACATAGAGAATCCTAAAGATGCTAACAGAAAACTACTAGAACTAATCAATGAATTTGGTAAAGTAGCAGGACACAAAATTAATGCACAGAAATCTCTTGCATTCCTATACACTAATGATGAAAAATCTGAAAGAGAAATTAAGGAAACACTCCCATTTACCACTGCAACAAAAAGAATAAAATACCTAGGAATAAACTTACCTAAGGAGACAAAAGATCTGTATGCATAAAACTATAAGACACTGATGAAAGAAATTAAAGATGATACAAATAGATGGAGAGATATACCATGTTCTTGGATTGGAAGAATCAACACTGTGAAAACGACTCTACTACCCAAAGCAATCTACAGATTCAGTGCAATCCCTATCAAACTACCACTGGCATTTTTCACAGAACTAGAACAAAAAATGTGACAATTTGTATGGAAACACAAAAGACCCCGAATAGCCAAAGCAATCTTGAGAAAGAAAAACGGAGCTGGAGGAATCAGGCTCCTGGGCTTCAGACTATACTACAAAGCTACAGTAATCAAGACAGTATGGTACTGGCACAAAAACAGAAATATAGATCAATGGAACAGGATAGAAAGCCCAGAGATAAACCCACGCACATATGGTCACCTTATTTTTGATAAAGGAGGCAAGAATATACAGTGGAGAAAAGACAGCCTCTTCAATAAGTGGTGCTGGGAAAACTGGACAGCTACATGTAAAAGAATGAAATTAGAACACTCCCTAACACCATACACAAAAATAAACTCAAAATGGATTAAAGACCTAAATGTAAGGCCAGACACCACCAAACTCTTAGAGGAAAACATAGGCAGAACACTCTATGACATAAATCACAGCAAGATCCTTTTTGACCCACCTCCTAGAAGAATGGAAATAAAAACAAAAATAAACAAATGGGACCTAATGCAACTTAAAAGCTCTTGCACAGCAAAGGAAACCACAAACAAAACGAAAAGACAACCCTCAGAAAGGGAGAAAATATTTGCAAATGAAGCAACTGACAAAGGATTAATCTCCAAAATATACAAGCAACTCATGCAGCTCAATATCAAAAAAACAAACAACCCAATCCAAAAATGGGCAGAAGACCTAAATAGACATTTCTCCAAAGAAGATATACAGGTTGGCAGCAAACACATGAAAGAATGCTCAACATCATTAATCATTAGAGAAATGCAAATCAAAACTACAATGAGATATCATCTCACACTGGTCAGAATGGCCATCATCAAAAAATCTACAAACAATAAATGCTGGAGAGGGTGTGGAGAAAAGGGAAGCCTCTTACACTGTTGGTGGGAATATAAATTGATACAGCCACTATGGAGAACAGTATGGAGGTTCCTTAAAAAACTAAAAATAGAACTACCATACGACCCAGCAATCCCACTACTGGGCATATACCCTGAGAAAACCATAATTCAAAAAGAGTCATGTACCAAAATATTTATTGCAGCTCTATTTACAATAGCCAGGACATGGAAGCAACCTAAGTGTCCTTCAACAGATGAATGGATAAAGAACATGTGGCACATGTATACAATGGAATATTACTCAGCCATAAAAAGGAACGAAACTGAGTTACTTGTAGTGAGGTGGATGGACCTAGAGACTGTCATACAGAGTGAAGTAAGTCAGAAAGAAAAAAACAAATAATGTATATATTTTTAAAATCATTAGACATAAAATGTATCACAAACTATACCAGTAAGTCTCTTTCATTTCAATATGCGATACTCAGAACAGCATCTTAATAGTAAGTCTGGGAGATATTAGGCAATTCTGTTCAGGAATTGTCCCTGTTTTTTTTTTTTAATAACAAAGTATTACAACGCAGCATACATAATGGGTGTCAGTTCCTACTACTATCCTCTTTCCTTCCATTCTGAGATAAAAGTTCATGGAAAACCCAAATTTCCCCCCAGATGTAAGTCCTTCCTCCTCAGGGTTTCACAAAACCTCCCCAGCAATTTTTTCAATGGCTATTTGTTAAGTGTCTGCTATTTGCTCCTATGGTGAGATATGTGTATGGGGGGTGGGGGGCAGGATGGATGGGTGGTAAACCAAGACTGTTAGGGGGAGGAAGGAGATATTAAAAAAAAAAGAAGAATATGATCCTAGCCCTCAAATACTCATTTCATGATTTAAGGGGAAAAAAAAGATAAACACATCTAAAAGATTAATGTTAAAAAATACAGTTTAAAATGCAGAGGCAAAAATAAGTACTACAAGTAGGAACGTTCTAGATGGTTAGAGTAGAAAAAGCTCAGTGTGAGCTAGAGTATGTGAGCACTTTAATTACAAGGGATGGGTTAAACTTTTGAATTATGGAGAAGATTATGACTGGCTGGGGAGAGAGGTCCATTCTAGGCAAAAAGAAGTATAAGAACAAAGGTGCAAAACAAGTATGGCTGATGGGGATGAGAAAGAGACCAGGCTAGCTAGAATCCTTATTCAGTAGAAATTATAAAACAGACCAGATTAGTATTACAGAGTCAAAAATATTAACCTGTTCTTTTATTTTCATAATATTTATTTGGTACCTATTTTGTACCAGGTAGTACATACTATAAATACAGTAGTGAGCCAGACAGATAAGGTGCCTTCTCTTATGAAGCTCACAATTTAGTGTGGGAAGCTAGCAATAAATAAGTAAAGGTCAACACATAAAATAATGACAGATTGTGTGGTAGTGACAGAAGTGCTAGGAAGGAAACAAACATGATACTATGAAAGAGTATAATAAGGACACTATGAAAGAGTAGGGAAGGACTCTCTAAAAAGGTGGTGGGTACCATACTTTTTTGATTAAAATTCATATGGAACCACAAAAGACCTTGAATAGCCAAAGCAATCTTGAGAAAGAAGAACAAGGCTGGAGGAATTATACTTCCTGATTTCAAACTATACTATTACCAAGCTATAGTAATCAAAACAGTATGGTACTGGCATAAAAACAGACACATACACAAATGGAGCAGAACTGAGAGCCCAGAAATAACCCCCCAAATCAATGGTCAACAAATATTTGACAAGGGAGCCAATACTACTCAGTGAGGAAAGGAGAGCCTCTTCAATGAATGGTGTTGGGAAAATGAAATAACCGCATACAAAAAAGTGAAATTCGATCCCTATCTTACACCACTCACAAAAATTAACTCAAAGTGGGTTAAAAACTTAAATGTAGGACCTGAAACTGTAGAACTCCTAAAAGAAAACATAAGGAAAATACCTCCTTGACACTGGTCTTAGCAACAATTTTTTAGATATAACATCAAAAGCACAAGCAACAAAGGCAAAAATAAGTGGGACTACATCATACTGAAAACCTTCCCCACAACAAATGAAACCATCACAAGATGAAAAGGCAACCTACAGAATATGAGAAAATATTTGAAAATCATATATTTGATATGGGATTAACATCCAAAAAATATAAAGAACTCATACAGTTCAAAAGCAAATCCAAACAATCCAATTAAAAGTGAGCAGAGGATCTAAGTAGACATTTTTCCAAAGAAGACATACAGGTGGCCAACACATATGTGAAAAGGTGTTCAACATCACTAATCATCAAGGAAATGCAAACCAAAATCACAATGAATTATCATCTCATACCTATTAGAGTGGATACCATCAAAGAGGCAAGAGATAAGTGTTTCTAAGGATTTGAAGAAAAGGGACCCCTTGTGCACTGTTGGTGGGGATGTAAATTGATGCAGCCACTATGGAAAACAGTATGGAGGTTCTTCAAAATATTAAAAAAAGAACTATCATATGATTCAGCAATCTCACTTCTGGGTATGTATCCAAAGGAAATGAGACAGGATCTTGAAGAGATATCTGCATTCTCATGTTCATTGTAGTATCATTCACACTAGCCAAGACACGGAAACAACCTGTCAGTTGAATTAATGGAAAAAGATATGGTATAATTCTATACAATAGAATATTATTCAGCCATCAGAAAGAAGGAAAACCTACCATTTGTTCCAACATGGCTGGAGCTTGAGGACATGATGCTAAGTGAGAAAAGTCAGATAGAGTAAGACAAATACTGTATGATATCACTTGCATATGTAATTTAAAGAAGCTGAACTCTTGGAAACCAAGTAGAATGGAGGTTACTGAGGGCTGTGGGTGTGGGGAGTGGGGAGATGTTGGCCAAAAAGTACAACTTGCAGTTAGAAAACGAAAAAATTCTGGAGATCTAATGTATAGCATAGTGATTATAGTCAACAATACTGCATTATATACTTCAGAGTTCCTAAGAGACTAGCCTTAAATGTTCTTATCGCAAGAAAGAAACAGTAATTGTGTGATAGGAAGGAGGTATTAGCTAACACTTCAGTGGTAATCATTTTACAACATTTAAGTGTATCAAATCAACACATTAGACTTATACAATGTCATATATCAATTATATCTCTCTTTTTTCTTTAATAAATTTATTTATTTGCTTGTTTTTTATTTTTGGCTGTGTTGGGTCCTCCTTGCTGTGCACAAGCCTTCTCCAGCTGCAGCGAGCGGGGGCCACTCTTCACTGCAGCGCACGGGCCTCCCATCGCCGTGGCCTCCCCTGCTGCAAAGCACGGGGTCCGGGAGCGCAGGCTTCAGTAGCTGCAGCACGCAGGCTCAGTAGTTGTGGCTCATGGGCTTAGTTGCTCCACGGCATGTGGGATCTTCCCAGACCAGGGCTCAAACCCATGTCCCCTGCATTGGCGGGCAGATTCCTAACCACTGCACCACCAGGGAAGGCCCCAATTATATCTCAATAAAGCTGGATTGAAAAAATAAAGAGGTGGTGGGGGTTGTGTTTTAGGCAGAAGAAACAACAAATGCAAAGGCCCTGAGGGCAGGTGAGACCAGGATTGCCCTGGGAACTGACAGATGGTCAATATGAACAAAACATAGAGGAGATTGTGTCCACCTAGAGGGGTGGGATAGGGAGGGTGGGAGGGAGACGCAAGAGGGAGGGGATATGGGGATATATGTATACGTATAGCTGATTCACTTTGTTATACAGCAGAAACTAACACACCATTGTAAAGCAATTATACTCCAATAAGGATGTTAAAATTAAAAAAAAAAACAGAGGAAAAGGGAGATAGCAGTACAAGAGGAGGTTGGTACAGCAGAATGACTGACTAGTCCTCAGTTTGAACTTGTTTATCAAGGAAATCCACAGTTACAGTATTTTATATGTTTAAGGACTTGACAGTTCATGACTCATTTTGACGTTTATATCTCATCTGGATTGTTACAACCACTCTGTAAAGTTGACACAGAGCTGTTACTAACACATCATTTTACAAATTAGGTAACTACTGACTACAATTTCAGTTTATTTTCTACTGAAAGTTCTTGAATAGAGTAGTAACATATCAAAAGCAGTATCTTAGTTAGATATATTTGGCACCAGAAAGGGGAACAAATTGGAATGAAGTATGTGGTAAGTGCAGAAGGATGAGTTAGGGAAATGAGGGCTGAAATAGGATGGTGGCAAGACAGAAGAGAATGAAATAGGGCCAGTCCTGCTCCATCAGCACCACTGGTCTCCCACGAACATCTGTTTTCCTGGGTCGCCAGGATACTGTGAAGATAAATGCCACAGCATGGAGAGAGTTTACGGCTCCACAAAGACGCTTCATAGACTGGAATAGATGTGAATGAATTTCTCCCTAATGGTTTCTAACACAGAAGGAGAAAGGGATGCTCACACATCTTTGAGCAACAGATCTTATATTTATCTCTCCTACGGTCTTCAAAGCACTCTGTTCCACTTTTTTATTATATCAACTTGATAAAAGTATATTTTCTCTGAGCTTTGGGAGATCAAAGATCTTATTTTTCAGTTTTCTGCTGTGAATGTGGTTAGGTAACATCTGTCTTTTCTGTAACGGACATAAAGGGTTGCTCTATTGTTGGTTTTAATCCCCAAGGGCCACATCAAAAGAGAGCTGGCCTTGAACGCTCCTAGGTGTGGATGTCCATTATTAACAAACTATGTGACAAGTTAGTGAACTGTGTTGTCTCTAGCTCTTGTCAATTGCATGCAATAAGCGGGCAAAGACAGGGTAAAGGACAAGGATGCAAAGAGAAAAGTGACAACTGAAGGCAAGAAAAAACCAAGAGAAAAATAAGCTGGAGAGAGATTTAAGGAAGAAAAAAATGAGAGGAAGGAGTAGGCTCCTGGTTAAAATCAGAAGAATCAAGGTAAAGGTTGAAAAGGAAAAAGGTAAAAGGGAAAAAAATCAGAGAAACAGGATCAAGAAAAATGTAGAGAAAGAGCCGTTATGGTATAAGAAAAGGAAAACAAAGTATACAAAGGTCATACATGAGAAAGTTTACTGAAATCTGCTTGAGTTTGAAGAAAATCTAAAAGCAGATACACACATCCAATTATAAAATTAGTATTTCATATTCTGTGAAAGGAGGTAATGAGGTGGGTGATGGTTATTAAATAACCTGAAATTTAATTTCTCTACTTTTACTTTTTAGTTTAAGTAATTCTAACAGTCAAATAATAAAGGTTGTACACCAGAGAAAAGTTTAAGGACATTTGTTCTTTGTATCTATTGCTCCCCTCATTTTAAAACACTTATAGTTAATTCCTTTCTAATACAACTATTATCTGTCAGTTACCTACAAGCCACTCAACAAACCTAATATGTCTCTTTCTGTGTCTCTTATTAATACACTTGGCAAGCCTACCAAAACTTCATGTCTGTGCAGGCTAGTCCCAGAAGAGTCACAGTTAGGACAACCTCCAATCTAATGCTAATTAACTCTGGATAACAGGAAACATGCCAGCATTATCGTTCATACTTCGCTAGGAAAGCTGTGTGTGTTCAGTAGCTCTTTGTTTCAAAGGCTGGAAGATTTTCAGACTTTCACCCTTACTTTATCTTTTAGCGCCTGGATAAATGTGCCAGAGTGTGTGGAGAAGCAGCCTGTCTTTAGATTTTAATCAACTCTAGGGTTGCAGTAGCAGCAATAACAGCAGCTGAGATACTCTCTAAAGACTTACGAAGGCTAAAATGAAATATGCTGGGCACAAAAAAGGCTTGAGTTCACCTAAACTAATGCAAATATTTGGGACGATAACTGGGAATCCTAAGACTGTCTTAGCAATCATCAAATAACTGAACCATCCCGGATTCTTTTATTTTTTTTTTTTAATTTTATTTACTTATTTATTTATTTTTGGCTGTGTTGAGTCTTAGTTTCTGGGCAAGGGCTTTCTCTAGTTGTGGCAAGCGGGGGCCACTCTTCATCGCGGTGCGCGGGCCTTTCACTGTCACAGCCTCTCTTGTTGCGGAGCACAGGCTCCAGACGCGCAGGCTCAGGAGTTGTGGCTCACGGGCCCAGTTGCTCCGCGGCATGTGGGATCTTCCCGGACCAGGGCTCGAACCCGTGTCCCCTGCATTGGCAGGCAGATTCTCAACCACTGCGCCACCAGGGAAGCCCCATCCCGGATTCTTGATCATCACTTCTGTTGAGCTCAATGGTAGCTTTTCTGAATTTTGATCCATCAAATTGATCTTAAATTTAGACAGCAAATTACTATTATTGCTTCATCTTAGTTTGTGTTCACTAAGAGCTTTTCTAGAAGAATAAAGTTGCTGAACTGCAGCTTTTAGTCATTCTTCCCTGCTTCATCATGCTGCAAACAGAATCACAGTCTGGGAATTTAGGTTCTATCTAAAGTTGTCTATCTGGCAAGTCTCTTAACAACCCCTTTAACTTAGTTTCCAGCACAAAGTTATTATTTCTATCCACAACACAGCACTGAGTGTAGAAGATGAATTATGCAACATTTGTTAGAGGATTTGTGGGGTTTTTTGGCCACACCATGCAGCATATGGGATCTTAGTTCCCTGACCAGGGATGGAACCTGTGCCCCTTGCAATGGAAGCACAAAGTCTTAACCACTGGACCACCAGCGAAGTCTCTATGCAACATTTGTAAAGCATGTAGAACTCCCCATAGAAAAGGGTGAGTTTGGAGTCTGTCCTGTGAATGTATGTTTAGAAAGGCACAAGGAGAAGCAGAAAACTGGAACTTTGACATAGATGAACTATAAATTATTACCACCATTATATATAAATCCATATGCAAAACTTAAATTATAAAAAAATAAGGCTTGGGACTGGAAAGAGTTTATACCAGTCTAAAATATCTTCGTTTTTCTAGTATCTAGAGTCTGAACTCTCCCAATAACATTTAATATTGGTTCTCATTTTACTAAGCAGAACACTAACATACATGATATACTTTCACTGTACCCCCAAACATGAATTTCCCAGGAAACCATAATTATTAATGGCTCCATCCTTAAACTCCTCTCTCACTTGGTCTTCCAGAAAAAGCTCTTTCATATGCATACCTCTTTCAACTCTTCTGTTCCTTCTCAGTCTTCTTCATGGACTCTTCTTTGTCTGCCTTCATCTTAGTGTTGGCATAATCTCAGTGTTCTCTTGTGATCCAGCTCATCTTTCAATTCTATCTGCTTATCTAAGGGGATCTCATCTGTATCATCGTTTCCAAGGCTTCAGCCATGAAGAGCCTTAACCTTTCTCCTGAGTGCTAGCCCCTTATTTTTAAATTCAAATGTCCAAAATTGAATTTACTATCTATTGCTCCCAGAGGTCTAAAAATTTGCTCTTTTCCTTATCTATTATCTACCACCCACTCTTTCACTCAAACTACAAATCCTGCCATTCTCGACTCCTCTCTCATCCTCCACATCTGCTTGATTGACAAGTCCTAAAATTCTCCATCCTACAATGCTCTGTTTCTTTCTCTCCAATCTCACTGCCACTGTCTAGGCGGAAGCCTCATTATCTCTTATCTGGACTGATACCACAGTCTCCAAACAGCATCTTGCTCTCACTGACCCACCGTCCACACCTTATAAAATACAGAACTTGACATATAAATCCATCGGCAAAACCTTTTAAGATTCTCAATTGCTTACAAAATAAAATCTAGACTCCTTAATCTGGCCCCTACTAAGCTGCTCAAAATACTTTCCATCCTCTATCCACTCTCACAAATAACCCCTGCTCTCTCAAATCTTAGTGGCTTTATATTTGGCTGAACCATATGAAACTGCTGATATTTAAATGATTTTGACATAAAAATGGCAATTTCATATGGCTCAACTAATAATGCCTTTTGTCTCTGGCTTGAATGCTCTTTCACTCTTACTACCTGTCAAAACATCAAGACTCATCTTAAATGTTACCTCCTTTGGGAAGTAATCACTGACCACACTAGGCTAGAGAACTGGTCCCTCCTCTGTGCTCCCTAACCACTTTGTCATATCTCTGCCACAGCACTGTGTTTTCATTATTTGTACATACTTGTCTCTGCCGCTGGAATATGGGAAACTTGAGGGTAGGTAGAACCAAGGACGTAATTATCTCTGTATCTTTACTTCTAGTACAATGTCTAACTAGGAGTTAATAAATATTTGTTGAATGAAAGATTAAATTTCCTTTTGAACTTGCTATACAAAGGAGCTGATATATTTTTTGGTTAAAAATGAGAGGTGGGTTAGTATTATGCTTTAATACATTGTATCACTAGAATATCTCTTTCGTCTTTTTATATCACCTTCCCCCTTTTGCTTCTTACTAGCTATGTATTTGTTTTGTTTTGTTTTTAACATCTTTATTGAGGTATAACTGCTTTACATTATTGTGTTAGGTGCTGCTGTATAACCAAGTGAATCAGCTATATGTATACATATATTTCCATATCCCCTCCCTCTTGTGTCTCCCTCCCACCCTCCCTATCCCACCCCTCTAGGTGGTCACAAAGCACCAAGCTGATCTCCCTGTGCTACACAGCTGCTTCCCACTAGCTATCTGTTTTACATTTGGTAGTATATATATGTCCATGCCACTCTCTCACTTCGTCCCAGCCTCCCCTTCCCCCCGTGTCCTCAAATCCATTCTCTATGCCTGCGTCTTTATTCCTGTTCTGCCCCTAGGTTCATCAGAACCATTTTTTTTAAGATTCCATATATATGTGTTAGCATACAGTATTTGTTTTTCTCTTTCTGACTTACTTCACTCTGTATGACAGACTCTAGGTCCATCCACCTCACTACAAATAACTCAATTTTGTTTCTTTTTATGGCTGAGTAATATTCCATTGTATATGTGTGCCACATCTTCTTTATCCATTCATCTGTTGATGGACACTTAGGTTGCTTCCATGTCCTGACTATTGTAAATAGAACTGCAATGAACATTGTGGTACATGACTCTTTTTGAATTATGGTTTTCTCAGGGTATATGCACAGTAGTGGGATTGCTGGGTCATATGGTAGTTCTGTTTTTAGCTTTTTAAGGAACCTCCATACTGTTCTCCATAGTGGCTGTATCAATTTACATTCCCACCAGCAGTGCAGGAGGGTTCCCTTTTCTCCACAACAGATGGATTTAATACAGCTATGAACGATATGATTATATGCTACCGGAGCATATGGTCACCATGAGCTATGCTACGCACATGTAACCCACATGTAACGTCCAATCAGCAAAGCTCCAGGAGGCAGCAAGCAGACAGGTATCAGCCACAAGGTAAAGATTTCCTAAGCAAATCCTAAGATGGTTTCTGGTAACAGTAAAACCAAAATTGTTTTCTACCCACCAAAAACCGTGGGGATCAACGAAACCCCTCCCTGAAAATGCAGGGAGGACATTCATAGAAACTGCAAAATGTACAGGAGGCATTTTATAGCAGATATTTTTGCAGAGCTTATTTATGTTGAAAGAAGCTGCAGATCCAGAATTTTATAAATTTGCGGAGTTAGTGATTAAGAAAATCCCAAGAGCAATAGAAATAGAAGAGATGACGCCTGTTATTTTAAAGACTGGATTTTATATATGACTGCAACATTAGATCTTCAAAAAGTATGATTTTAGACTGAGAGACTGTGAATGCTCCAATTTTTCAATCATCTCTGAAAACAGGAAGATGTCTACTTAGCTTGGATTAATCTAGGCACAGACAGGATATGCATATCACAAGCAGATCACTGAGAGACCCAGGAAGGACCAGGACCACAGCAGGGCTTAGACATTGGAAGGACTCAAAGCAGAACTAGGACAGACTCTTCACCAAACCACTTTCCCCACCAATTAGCAAAACCAACTGGGAATTAATACCAGAATCATAGTGTTTGATGCCTACATATTACTGGTTGCTGAAACTGATCAAAAGTAGTTGGAAAATTATACACTAAGTAACACACTTAGTTGTGTTCAATCACTTATTCTCAATATTTCTGTAGTTGTCATAAAGTGTCTTTCACACACGATTAAGAATAGAGTCTTAAACAAGGGAGATGCATCCATCATTTAAAAGTGCTATCCTGGTAGACAAAGTGAGCATCCCAAGTGTCTTAGTCAGCTTGGGATGCTGTAACAAAATAACATAGACAAGGTGACTTAAGCAACAGGCATTTATTTCTCATTCTGGAGGTTGGAAAACCTGAGATCATAGTTCCAGCATGGTCAGGTTCTGGTGAGTACTCTCTTCCTGACTTGCGGATAGCTGCCTTCTTGCTGTATCCTCACATGGCAGAGAGAGAGAGAGAGAGAGGTCTGTTCTCTTCTTATACGGGCACTAATTACATTATGAGGAATCCACCCTAATAACCTCCTCTGAACCTGATTACCTCCAAAGGCCCCACATCTCCAAATATCACTGTGGAGGTTGTGCTCATCATATGCATTTCGGGGGAACACAAACGTTCAGTCCATAACATCAGGTAAGTGGCATTTCTCATAGTGCAGTGCCAGGATAGAACCTATTCCAGTTTGGGTGCGGTATCCCTTTTTATACATAAACCTCTTTCTAAAAACGTAGCTGATGGAAGTCATTTAAATCTGCCACATAGACTAAAAGTAAAATGTATGCTTAAGCATCTGACTTTTGTGAGTATATATTTAATTTGAAGCAAGATGATCTGGTTTGTTTTATCCAAAAGTACAGATAAACAAGTCATACCAAAATGAGGTTCTATGACAGGCACATATGGGTTTCATATAGTGACCTGAGGCTTCATGTCCTTGAATCTCAAGATAAATAAAACCCTGGAAGAGACGAAAGAATGCCAGACAGAAATGCCAGGTTAACTACACTGTCCTCTGGATTTCGATGCAGAAGCATCACCCTCGGCTACCTCTTGAATATTCTACTCTAAGCTTCATTTTTGGTCCAGAGGGGTTTTTTTGGCCAGCATCAGTCTTTGTGGCTCCCCTGTTGCACTGTCTCCTTGGTATTCTTGGCAGCTGTCTTAGATGGAGAGGTGAACACCAGAATAAAGTGAAAGACAAAAGCCTGCTTCTTATTCTCCAGCTCCAGTATCCAAAGTTGGTTTAGCATTATTCATTCCAAATATCCAGTCCAAATCTCAACCCCCAACACACATCTCTCCGTCCCATATTTTCAAGGCCCTTCTGGATCTGAAAATCTTCAGAGATGTGTGCTTAGTTGACAAAAGCACATCAAGACTATCAAATAAGAAGGGCCCCATAAAAATCTAGCCAAGCTGACATTTAGATGCTAGGTTGGTAAACAGTGCATTATGTTGATTTTTATTTAGCTCCATATGATTCCATAGAGACTTCTATGTGCTTTGGGATGCATTAATATTTGTACGAAACAGAATGTAATATTTCCTTTCCCTCTCTACCCCCAATCCTTAGGCAAATACATCCTCTCTGAATATATAAGCAGCAGACAGGAAATAGCATTTGTCCTAGATGCCATATCAACTCAAATGAGAAAAATTTATAACCATCATCCCAGACTCATCGGGTTCTTAAAATTTGTTATTAAGCTTTTTTAGTTTGATTTTATTTGCAGCATGGACCTCAATAATACCTCTCTATCTACTTTCTCAGACGTGATACTAAGAGGTAAAGAAAATTCTTAACTTTATTAAAATATTTTTATTATTGATTTATTTAAATCATTACCAATTCTTCTAAAAGCAATGAAAGAAAAGGATCTTAGGCTCAAGGCTTAAAATCGACCCTTTATTCTTCTGAATTGATTCTATAGACCTCAATAGAAGTAAGCCGCCAGTGTATTCCTGCCTCCCTGCTCTCATCCTTCTGGCAAAGAGAGACAAAGGTGTGTGTATTTAATAATGGGTTCAGTCTGGAACTGTCATGGATCATGCATGCCCTAACTTTCTTACATTAGAATGGGTCACAGGGAACAGAAGGTATAATGATTACAAATCATGAGAAGCTCAGAGGAAGGCTTCAAAATATAACAGGCAAAATAATAATGTATCCTAGAAAAAAGAAAGAATATAGTCTTTAAATAAAGGAAGCAGAAGATAAAATAAATTACTTAAATGCAGAAAAAACTTTGAACTTTTCTCATTTCATCTTCCCAGTAATTGTGTTAAATACTTACTTGGCTTTTGCACCTGAGTTGGAAAACCTATTCTCCTCCACTTCCCAAATCCCCTCCCCTCTACCATTTTTTACTCTGATCTTTTTCAAAAGTTTTAGACCCTTCTAGACTAAAGAAGAGATCATTACTTATAAACAGAAAACAAACATTCTTTATTTGGAATTCAAATATGCTGGAAAGTCAAGAATGTATGGCATCTAAGTTTCAAGTGTAATAGGGTTTATATAGAAGCTTATATTTAAATTTAGTAAAAGCTATCCACTAGCAGCCTCAAAAAGAATTGATTCCTGAAAAAAATAATAAGAGAATGCTATCAAGCTGTATCTGACTAGCAAAATAAAATCCATAAGAGCAATCAAAGAAATTCATAGAAAGAAAAATGAATGATAAATGACAAGGGAATTCTTCATGCAAAACCTAGAAATGAAAGGTATTTTAAAAACATGATTTTTATAATTCATTTGCCCTGTAGCAAATATCAAAATTCTGTGATAAGTCTTTAGAGACTGAATACAATGACATTAATTTGTATGGAAAGAAAGAACCACGTTTTGTGCTCCGAAAGACAACATAACCAAAGAAAAAGCCAAAGATATGTACATACTTTTTCTTGTAAGTTGAGGGAGGTCAAAACCATTCTATGTGCCTAAGGATAAAAGTTCACCTTTAAGTTATAGCCCAAAGGGCTGTTTACTAATAGTTGTCACCTTTCCCTGATGGGAACAATATTTTGAATGACAAATAGATATTCATTAGATACTACGGATCATTTAATTATATGTGTGTCTTCCTAACTGCTTAATATTAGAGAGGTATGTGACCTAAATAATGGTTTTTGTTAGGTGACCTTGTACTTAAGGGTCTCTTTCTGTCCAATTACCAGGCAAGCTTTTCAAATGCACTCAAAGATTTAATTCACAAACCCCATAAGAGCCTTCTAGTAAAAGGTTGGGGCAGCACAAATAAGCTAGTGATACATGACCTTGTTTCAGAAAATCAGGCTGGAATTCTAAGCAAGTATGCTTATTTATCATTGTTGGATTGCTACAGTAAGGCAAAAGACAAAGAAATATGAATATATTTATCATAAATATATAGGAGAAAATGAAAATTAGAACAGTATCATAAAAAGATGCTTATGGGGCTTCCCTGGTGGCGCAGTGGTTGAGAATCTGCCTGCCAATGCAGGGCACGCGGGTTCGAGCCCTGGTCTGGGAGGATCCCACACGCCGCGGAGCAACTGGGCCCGTGAGCCACAATTACCGAGCCTGCGCGTCTGGAGCCTGTGCTCCGCAACGGGAGAGGCCGCGATAGTGAGAGGCCCGCGCACCGCGATGAAGAGTGGCCCCCGCTCGCCGCAATTAGAGAAAGCCCTCGCACAGAAACGAAGACCCAACACAGCCATAAATAAATAAATTTTAAAAAAAAAAAGCTTATGTATACCTTTATGATATTAAAGAAAGCATTTATTTCTCAAAAATCTTTATCTATAAATAATTATAGATACTCAGTTTTTTGTTTTTTGGTTTTTTAATAAATTTATTTATTTATTTATTTATTTATTTTTGACTGTGTTGGGTCTTCGTTTCTGTGCGAGGGCTTTCTCCAGTTGAGGCGAGCGGGGGCCACTTTTCATCGAGGTGCGCGGGCCTCTCACTGTCGCAACCTCTCCCGTTGCGGAGCACAGGCTCCAGACGCGCAGGCTCAGTAGTTGTGGCTCACGGGCTTAGTCGCTCCGTGGCATGTGGGATCTTCCCAGACCAGGGCTCGAACCCGTGTCCCCTGCATTGGCAGGCAGATTCTCAACCACTGCGCCACGAGGGAAGCCCCAGATACTCAGTTTTACCAGAGAAAGTTCACTTGCCTTTATTTACTGGCATTTCCTTTCTAGTGAATACATATTCCATTCTAAACGTTTACCCATTTCCATTTCATCATCTTGAGAACTAACAAATCTTATCTTTCTACACATACTAATTTGATAATTGGATTATTTAAAGGGAAAAAGCCAGAAACAATATTATATACCTAGCATTACAGCCCCAGATGTATGACAAGTTCCTGTCTCCCCAGTGAGAAGATTAAAAAAAGGGGGCGGGGTGGAGCAGGGTTCAAGCAAGATACATTTAACTGGATTAAATAATCAAAGATCTACTTATATATTTGACTTATACGTTTATTTACACATGCATTTGTAAAATCATGTTATATAAATATAAATGATATATTAATTTGGAATTAGTGATTTTTTTCTTTTAAATTTCATGAAAAAATTATTTTTTATTGAAGTATAATTGACTTACAATTTATATTAGTTCCAGGTGCACAACATAGTGATTAGATATTTTTATACTTTACAAAATGATCATCACTATAAGTCTAGTTACCATGTGTCACCAAACAAAGTTGTTACAATATTACTGACTATATTCTCTATATTGTGTATTACCTCCCCATGACTTAACTTATTTTATAACTGGAAGTTTGTAGCTTTTAATCCCTTTCACCTATTTCACCCATTCCCCCACCCCTCTCACCTCTGGCAACCATCAGTTTGTTCTCTATATCTATGACTCTGTTTCTGTTTTGTTACATTTGCTCATTTGTTTTATTTTTTAGATTCCACATATAAATGAAATCATACAGTATTTATCTTTCTCTGTATGACTTATTCATTTAGCATAACACCCTCTAGGTCCATACATGTTATTGAAAATGGCAAGGTTTCATTCTTTTTATGGCTAATATCCATTTTATATATATATATAAATGTAGACACACACCCCTCATCTTCTTTATCATCTATTAGTGGGCATTCAGGTTGCTTTCATACCTTGTCTATTGTAAATAATACTGCAGTGAGTATTGGGGTGTATATATCTTTTTGAATTAGTGTTTTTGTTTTCTTTGGATAAATACCCAGCAGTGGAATTGCTAGATTGCATGGTAGTTCTAATTTAATTTATTTAGGAACCTTCACACTGTTTTCCATAGTGGCTGCACCAATTTATAGTCCCACCAACAGAGCATGAGGGTTCCCTTTTCTCCAAACCTTTGCTAACATTTATTTATTGTCTTTTTGACAATAGCCATCCTGGCAGATATGAGATGATATCTTGTCATTTTGATTTGCATTACCCTGATGATTAGCCATGTTGAGCACCTTTTCAGGTACATTTTGGTCATCTGTTTGTCTCCTTTGCAGAAATGTCTGTTCAGGTCCTACCCATTTTTTCATTGGGTTGTTTGGTTTTTTTGCTATTGAATTGTGAGTTGTTTATATATTTTGGAAATCAACCCCTTATCTCATATATCATTTGCAGTATCTTCTCCCATTCAGTAGGTTGCCTTTTTGTTTTGTTGATGGTTTCCTTTGCTGTGCAAATCTTTTTAGTTTGATATAGTCCCATTTGTTTATTTTTGCTTTTGTTGCCCTTGCCTGAGAGGGCTACAAAAAAATATTGCTAAGATTATTGTTTTCCCTATGTTTTCTTCTAAGAGTTTTATGGTTTCAGGTCTTATATTTAAGTACTTACTCAGTTTTGAGTTTGCTTTTGTATATGGTGTGATAAAGTTGTCTAGTTTTATTCTTTTGCATGTAGCTGTGCAGTTTTCCCAACACCATTTATTGAAGAGATGTCTTTCTCCATTGTATATTCTGGCAGTCTTTGTCATAGATTGATTGACCATATAAAGTTGAGTTTATTTCTGGGATTTCTATCCTGTTCCACCAATCTACATGTCTGTTTTTGTGCCAGTACCATACTGTTTGATTAATTTTGTAGCATAGTTTGAAATCAGGGAGCATGATCCTCCAGGTTGGTTCTTCTTTCTCAAGATTGCTTTGGCTATTTGAGGTTTTTTTTAGGTCCATACAAATTTTAGAATTATTTGTTCTAGTTCTGTGGAAAATGTCTTGGGTATACTGAAAGGCATTGCACTGAATCTGAGGATTGCTTTGGGCGATATCGATATTTTAACAATTTTAATTCTTACAATCTATGAGCAGAGTATCTTTCCACTTATCTGTGTCATCTTCAATTTCTTTTTTCAATGTCTTAGTTTTCAGAGTACAGGTCTTTTACCTCTTTTGTTAAATTTGTTCCTAGGTATTTTATTTGTTGATACAATAGTAAATGGCATTGTTTTTTTCATTTCTAATAGTTCATTATTACTGTGTAGAAATGCAAAGGATTTCTGTATATTAATTTTATATCCTGCAACTTTACTGAACTCTTTTATTAGTGTTGATAGTGTTTTGGTGGAGTCTTTAGGGCATTCTGTGTATAGTCATGTTTTTTGCAAATAGTGTCTTAGTTCTTCCTTTCCAATCTGAATGCCTTTTATTCCTTTTTCTAGTCTGGTTACCATGGCTAGAACTTTCAATACCATGTTGATAAAAGTGGTGAGAGTGGGCATCCTTCTCTTGTTCTTGATCTTAGAGGAAAATTTCATTTTTTCACTATTGAGTATAATGTTGGATGTGGATTTGTCATATATGGCCTTTATTGTGTTGAGGTATGTTCCCTCTGCACTCACTTTGTTGAGAGTGTTTATCATAAATGGATGTTGAATTTTGTCAAATGCTTTTTTTCTGCATCTATTGAGATGATCATATGATTTTTATCATTTGTTTTGTTAATGTGGTTTATCATATTGATTGATCTGTGGCTATTGAACCATCCTTGAATCTCTGTAATAAATTCCACTTCATAATGTATGATCTTTTAATGTATTGTATTCACTTTGCTAATATTTTTTGAGGATTTTTGCATCTGTGTTCATGAGGGCTATTGGCTTGTAATTTTCTTTTTATGTGTGTGTGTGTGTGTGTGTGTGTGTGTGTGTGTGTGTGTGTGTCTTTGTCTGGTTCTGGTATCGAGGTAATGCTGGCCATGTAGAATGAGTTTAGAATTGTTCCCTCCTCTTCAATATTCTGGAATAGTTTGAGAAGAATAGATATTAACTCTTCTTCAAGTGTTTCATAGAATTTCCCTGTGAAGCCATCTGGTCCTGGGACTTTTGTTTGTTGGGAGTTTTGTTGTTGTTGTTTTTATTACTGATTCAATATTATTACTAGTGATTGGTCTGTTCAGATTTTCTATTTCTTCCTGGACATAGAGTTTCAGAAGTCTTGGAAGACTGTATGTTTCTAGGAATATACCCATTTCTTCTAAGTTGTCCAATTTGATGACATATAAATATTCATAGTATTTCTCGATTGATTTTCTATCTGGATGATTTATCCATTGATGTAAGTAGGGTATTTAACTCCCCTACTGTCATTGTATTGCTGCCTATTTTTTTCTTTATGTCTGTTTTTATTTTGCTTTACATATTCACGTGCTCCTTTCTTGGGTGCATAAATGCCACAAATAAAATGTTATATTCTCTTGTTGTACTGACCCCTTTATCATTATGTAATGCCTTTCTTTGTCTTTAGTTACAGTCTTTTTTAAAAGTCTATTTTATCTAATATGAGTATTGCTACCCCAGCTTTCTTTTTGTTTCCATTTGCATGGAGTATCTTTTTCCATCCCTTCACTTTCACTCTATTTGTACCTTTAGAACTGAGGTGAGTCCCTTGTAGGCAGCATAGGGGCAGGTCTTGTTTTTTATCCATTCAGCCACCCTATGTCTTTTGATTGGAGAATTTAATCCATTTATATTTAAAGTGATTATTGATAGGTATGTATGTATTGTCATTTTGTGCATTGTTTTCTGGATTTTTTTTTTGATAGTTCTTCTCTATTACTTTCTTCTTCTCTTCATCTGTTTCCCTGTAGTTTGATTATTTTCCTTAGGGTTATATTTGGGTTTCTTTCTCTTTATTTTTCTGTGTATCTATTGTATGTTTTTGGTTTGTAGTTACCATGAGGTTACTACACATTGACTTATATACAGCAGTTTATTTTAAGCCTATAGTCACTGCATTTTGAATAAATTCTTAAAGCACTACATTTTTACTAACCCCTCACACATTTTATGTTTTTTTACATCATAATTACATTTTATTTTGTGTATCCCTTAACTACTTATTGTAGTTATAATTGATTGTACTACTTCTGCCTTTTAATCTTCATAATAGCTTTATAAGTTGCTGATCCACTGCCTTAACTATATACATTGCCTTTACCATAGACATTTTTTTCTTTCATATATTTTCTTATTTCTGGTTATGGCCTTTTCCACTTAAATAAGAACCTTCAACATTTCTTGTAAGTCCTCTTTAGTGGTGACAGACTCTTAAATTTTGCTTGTCTGGGAAACTCTTCATCTCTCTTTCAATTCTAAATAATAGCCTTGCTGGATAGAGTATTCTAGGTTGCAAGTTTTTTCCTCTCAGCACTTTGAATATATTATACTACTCTCTTTGGGCCCACAAAGTTTCTCGTGAAATATCAGCTGATGTAATTGGTTGTTTTTCTTTTGCCATCTTTAAAGTTCTCTCTTTAAGTTTTCACATTTTAATTATGATATGTCTTGTTCTGGATCTCTTTGGGTTCATCTTGTTTTGGACTCTGTGCTTCCTGGACCTGGATATCTGTTTCCTTCCCCAGATTAGGGAAGTTTTAAGCCATTATTTTGCCAAATAAGTTTTTTGTCCCTTTCTCTCTTGTTCTTCTTCTGGGACCCCATCCATGTGCATGTTAGCATGCTTGATGTTGTCACAGAAGTTCCTTAAACTATCCTCATCTTAAAATTCTTTTTTCTTTTTGCTGTCCTGATTGGGTGATTTCCACTGTTGTCTCCTCCAGATTGCTGATCCACTCTTCTGTATCATCTAATCTGCTGTTGATTCCATCTAGTGTATTTTTTATTTTATTCTTCAGCTCTTTCTTATATTTTCCATCTCTCTGTTGAAGGTCTTACTGTGTTCCTCCATTCTCCTGAGTTTGATGAGCATTTTAAGACCATTACTTTGAACTCTTTATCAGGTAAATTACTTGTCTCTGTTTCATTAGGTTTTTTCTATGGTTTTATCTTGCTCTTTTGTTTAGAACATATTCCTCTGACTCCTCATGTTGTTTGACTCTCAGTGATTGTTTCTATGAATTAGGCAAAACAGGAACCTCTCCTGGTTTTAATGGTGTGGTCTTGTGTAAGGGCATCTGCTGTGTAGACTGGATGTGCCAGGAAGCTTTGGCAGGCTGGCTGGAGCTAGAGTAGGTACAGGCTGGGGCTGTTTCAGGGTGCTCTGCACCAGGGCTGCTCTAGCAGGAAGGTTAGAGCTGGGGCAAGAACAAGCATGGGGCAGGGGACACCTGGCAGGGGGGGCTGGAGCTGATGTGGGCTAGGGGCACAGAGCATGCTAGGGCAGTTTTGGCAGGTAGCCAGAGAGCCTAGACCATGTTCCCGTACCATCATCAAGGCGGAGGAAGAACACAAAAAAACGGTACTTTCCAGGACTTCCAGCCCTGGAGAGAGTTCATGCAGTTCCCTGCCCATTTGGCAGACACTCTAGGTTTAGGAAATGGATTTCCTTCATGTATGGTCTAGGTGCCCTTTAAATCATTGTTTTTTCACTATGCCCCAGAGTGTGTAAGTCTGAACATGAGCCCTTCAGTGTTACCCCTACTACAGATCACTGCATCAGGGGTGGGGTTCCTGTCAATACCACATCTCTGTCTTTCCTAACCATCTCTATGTGGTCCCTCTATTGTTGTACAGAAGCTGTTCAATCAGCCCTCAGTTCTTCTTCAGGAGGAATTGCTCTACATGTAGGTGTAGATTCAGTGTTTCTATGGGAGGAGTGACTTCAGGGTCTTCCTATGCTGTCATCTTGAACTGTCCCCCAGCTATGACATTTGAAGTCACATAGCCCTAGCATCCTTTCCATATACCAGCTTTGCCACTAATGAGTTGTGTGCCCTTGTATAGTGACTTGCTATCCCCAAGTTTCAGCTCCCTAATCTATATTGGCAGTTAGAAATAAACACCTTGTAGAGTTATCCTGAGATTAAACCATCCTGAAGATCAAGTTCCTGATACATATCCTTTGCAAAGAAGTAGTCATCTTATATTTGTATCCTAACAGATTTCAAAAAATGTATTGTGCATGATTACATGCCAGGCAATATACACGGTATTAAAGATACAATGGTGAACATGAGACCCATGGCTTATTCTTGTAGAGCTCATAGTTTAGAGAAGAGACTTATTCAAATAATCCCACAAATAAATACATGTGACAGTCTTTCACATGACAGTCTGGGCTCTTGACACCATCCACTCAGAGGTTATCCTCAGCATTTTAGTCACGTCCATCAAAAGTGAGCCAACGCTACAATGCAGTTGAGGAACAAATGTTTGCTGAAGTGTTCATGGGGGAGGCAGAGAAGAGGACACACACTGTACACCATATGCCAGAAACACGAGTATATTCCCTAATGGATGTTTTTGTGCTCCCAAAGTTCCTCCCATCTTCCAACCAGTCTCACCTTTTTTCTTCTTCCTCCGTCCATTGCATAAATATGGTTTTCCTCTCACTCTCAGCTTGCTTCCCCACCCGCCAAAAAGTAAAACAAAATACTGCCAAGAAATTAAAAGTGGCATATTTCCTGTATGTTGAAGAAATACAGGAGAACTCTAGACTCATAACCTGGAGACCCAGATTCAAACCCCAGCTTTGCCACCAAGTCATCAGGTAATCTTGGTTAAGCCTTTCCACCTATCCAGGCCTGCAATCCCAAAACAGAATGCTGAACCAAATAAACTCTAAAGTTCTTTTAAAGGTAAATGGGAAATTATTATGATTGTTTCAACGAAATTATTAAATGTTACTAAACCTTTTAAATTCTGTAGTTGAATTCAATGTGTAATTATAATACCTGTTTGAACAATTCTTCCTACTTCTACTTCCTTAGATTTGGCTTCATTAGCTCAGTTGCTTAACTGTTAACATCTACATTTATCTGTAAGGTTTAGTTTTCTACAAAATCAGCTAAGCTTATTTTGGGTTTAAAAAAAAAAAAAGCTATTGAACTCATTCAGTATGCTAATATTTCATAGCAACGAGCCAACAACTGCTATTTCCATTGTTTATTTTTCATGTTAGGCTGAGAAGAGTGAAATTTACTGATGTTTTCCCAACCCAAGCTTTCCTACTGTGCAAAATGAAAAGCTAAGCAGAACATTAGCAAAACAGTTTCATTTCTAACTCTAGCAATGAAGACGTCCCACCACTGTGACACAGAAGGGTGCAAAAGACAATACATTTATTTAGTGGATATGAACGTCTTTTGACTAGAAAAAGAAATAATCATCTGCAGTACTTTAAATAGCAAACATCTGTTTTTCCTAACATATTTCAAAAACTTTGAATTTCCTGATTAGTTGTTACACGAGAACTGTATTTCTGAAAGGCATAATGAGGCAGTTTAAAGATAAGTCTTAAATGATCTTCAAAGCAAAATGAAGAAAAATGCTCATGCTTTGGGTAAGGATGTTTAAAACAGAACCACAAGCTCTGTAATATGAACAAATAAAAAATAATTCTTTCAACTATTTGCATTTACACCAAAAGTTCTATTACATATTGCAAGTAAGGGAAGATGATATAAATGAACAGAGCATAGATAGATGAAAATATAGCACTGTAGACTTATAGCATGGCAGCAAAATCCATGATGCTATCAAAGAAGTCTGCTTGACTAAGCCAAACATGAAGATTTTAGAAGTAATGACATGAAGCATGTTTGTGAGCATTACACAAATGCGTGCATACATCATGCAGTAGGTTCAAGAAGTGTATATGCAAACACATCTACAGGCAGTTGCTCCAGGCTGAAGGTTGCAGATTTATTTTGGCCATTATCAGCCTTTCTTCAGCAATTCTTAACACAAATGGAAAGGATCATTTATTTTTCTCATAAAAGTTCATAAAAGGTGCATTGTATAAATATTTCCAGGTGACATATTTGTTTTATTTTTCACCTTAATTCTTTTCCTGCTCCATGGTTTAAAAAAGTTATCATTGGGGAGATAAGTATTCAAGTCAAATACCAAAGAGTAACAACAACAAGGAAAAAATATGGATTCTATGAGCAGCAAAAGGTAAGGGCCTCACACTTTTGTTTTAAATCAGGCAAATATTTATTGAGTACCTATTATATACCAGACTCTGTACTAGGGAATGAGGATCCAGAGAAAGAAAAGTTTAAGGGAACTCACAGTCTATTCATGGATGAAAACAGATAAACAAGAAAACAAAAAATCTTCAGTATGATCAGGGTCATAAACAGAGTATGTATAATATATAAATTATTTAGAGAACACAGACAAGAGAGCAATGGATTCTGCCAGAGAACAACTAGGGCTAAGAGTTAGAAAGGGAATGTGTGGACTAGACCTTTATATGTGAGTAGAAGATAGAGACGGGTATTGAAGACATATTTCTTTGAATTGTATGAATAATAATAAAATGTTAAGAGTCAAATATTTTCTTCAAATTCCTATGACTGCTCTGTATATACTGATGAATTGATTTCCTAAATACGTTGTGTGCATAGAATGCTATTATAGCATGCTTTTATTTATATAAAGAAAGGGATATACAGATACATATATATATATATATATATATGTATGTATGTATATAGACACAAATATATACTTTTAAATGCATACATTTATTTGAAAGGATACACAAGGCATTGATAATACTTGCCATCTCTGAGGCAGGATTCTGAGGTACTAGGGACTCTACGCCTTTTCTGTGCTGTTTGAATCATTTACCCACGCCCCATGTATTACTAATTAAATAAATGAATAAATTTGTTAAAACAAAACACTTTCTATGGTTATTCTAACGAGTAAATAACATATTTTTATTTTACTCCGAACATTCCCAGGGATGTAAAAACCATTCAGCATATGTCATAATGGCTTCTGATTTTTAAGGGAATTAAAAAGTAAGTCTCAGACCAAGGATTGTGGCCAAAGGACTTCTCTCATTTTGGCACACTCGGGCAACAAAAGTTAATCAGGAATAGTGAGAGAAAATTACTGTGTTCCTCATTAAGGATGCTGAGACTATATCTACTCAATATCAAGACAATTATTCAATATGATCAATCCAATGAAAGAACTGGACCAGTTCAAAGGGGGTACAACTCAGTCAAACAAGTTGTTTCATCAATACTTGGGCCAGCTTCTAATGCAAATTGAACTCAAATATGCATATATATTCATATATTATATATATATATCTTCAGATAGATAGATATGTATTCATTCAGGAAACTTAGATGAGCTGAAGCCCTATGCTTAGGACAGTATTCCACATGCTGAATGAAGACTCCTTGCCTTTATTCTGGATATTTCTTAACTTGGAATACTTTGTCCTTTTCTTTAAAAATTCTCATCTTACCCATCTTTCCAGGCTCACTTCAAAAGTTCTCTCCTACATTAAATCTGATTTTTAGCACTTGACTGAGCTTTCTCTTCTATAACTGGAAATCCCATTGGTCTTACAATCACCATCATGGTTAAGCACTAAACAACTCTCTAAAGTTTATGTGTGTTAGTATTAACTCCCCAATTGAATAGCAAATGATACAGATGGCACAGAAGTTTAAACACAGTTTACTAATCCAAAATAGATCACAGAATCAATAAACAGTATACCAACACTATCATAGCTAGTTTAGGGAAACCAAGAGCATTGAATAAAGTCATAAACTCAGTACAAATATTATATACAAACATCAAAATGAGGATTTTAAGGGAGGAATGGATGGCAGTGGGATAGGGAATCAAACCTTTTGCAGGAAGAGGGAGATGGAGTTTCATTCCCTCTTTTATTGAACAGGACAAAATTAAATTATGGATAATGCGTATGCAGATGGCTTATGTGGTTGTAACTTTGAAACCTGAAATTTGAGAAAACAAATTGTGGTATCAAATGCACAACTGTAAAATAACAGTACCTTCGCCACTTATTGCAGGCGGCAAACTTCCCCTTCTTTGTAAGAGGGACCTATAAAATGTTAATGCACATTACAATAGAGTGTTTTCAGGAAGGAAACATTAAGAAATATAACACGTGGAGACCATCAACTCTGGTGTGGATTATTTTTACTTAAATTTTTAGCAAATATTACTTATTTTCTTTTAATTTTTAGCATTGATTTTCAGCTTTATTTATTTTTTTACTATGTCTGACAGAAAGCATCCTGTGAAGAATAGACAACAAATTACCAAAAACATAAGATAAATTATAATTTGCAGGGCCACAACTTTGCCAACATGAAGAAATTGGTTCCTAAAGACATTCACCAAATAAATTGACTTCTAGTCTGAAATAAACTCATAATGATCCGAATTCAAAAGTCCAAAGCATGAAAAGTGATGTCTATGATCAAAAGTCATGAAGCACACTGAGGTCTTGGATAAATTTTTAACAAATAAATGAAATCTAAATGACACTATGATATGTGTTAGGAAGTTTTATCATGCCCATACTTTAAAAATGTACAGCTGTGAGGTTTGTTGTCACTTTATTCATTTGGGTTTATAAGGCTAGTAATAAAAAGTTATTCCTAAAAAAAAAAGTTGTTCCTTTTCTGTCAGACACTATATGTGGAATTTGGGCAAGCTCATATTGAGTGAAGGGTCGTGCCTGAGTGATGGCTTCATGACCAAAATAGGAAAGCATCTCAAGCAACATTTAACTGACAGTTGCATACACTATTTATATAACTCCTTACGTAACTAACCAAGCAAAATAATCATTTGAAAACTAATACACAATTTGGAGAAGATTTAAATTAAATACCAATACCCAGATAAAATTTGATATTATTTCTTCAGTAATTTTTCCTCACAGGTCTAACTAGAAAATAACCTTGGCAGCGAAGCCCTGCACGGTCATTACATTAAGATGCAATTAAAGTGGCATGCTAGTGAATGAAGGGAATTCTTGAAAGGCCTGGCCCTTCTGCTTCTTGATATTATCTTTATACTCTCGAGTCCTCTGCGCTTCTATTTTGACTTGGTAACCTTGTTCCACACTGCTGGTTTCTGAATGACTTAGAAATTCAATAATGGGATGCTGCTACTAGCATTGCCTCAAGGGCCCTCATTTCACATTCTACAGCCCAGTCACAAGTGGGCGCCACACCCCAGGGCCCAAGCCCTTGCAAGCTGCCTGCTGCTTCCCACCCCTGCTGGCTTCCGGACTGTGCCCATTCACTGGTCTCCTGCTCTGGCGGGACACAAACTACCTCTAATTTTTAAATAGAAAAATGGTCTCTCTCTCCCCATTCCCCCTGCCAAAAGAATTCACATTTAAAATATATATAAATGGTGGATTGAGGGCAAATGGAAAACAAATTCATTCAATGGCAAAACAGCCTAAGCGCAACGATATTCGAAGAATATATGCTAATATATGCTTCTGACACAGGTATGTTTTCCTGATACAAGTACTATATATGGTAATAAATTAGCTTCTCCAAAAACAGGGGATATGGGTCCCCTAGAAACATTTTAGTTGTGATCAGAGTAAAGGTGAAGGGTTAGATGTCTGTTCTGAATGAACCATCAAGGACACTGTTATCCAAGAACAAGGGATCCAAATGACAATGGACACAGTGTGTGGTCTTTCCCGCCCTTTGCCCCCACTACCAAATTCATTAGGCAGCTGTGTTCTATGGCAACTATTATTTCTAAGAGGTTCTGCTGCCCTAGGTTCATTACCTGGGGTTCTTTCCTGAAAGCAGAGCACTCGTTCATTATATAGCCCTATTTAATACCCTTAAGATCCCCATAGGGAAAAAAAAAGTCCCAATCCTCATACATGCCTTTCAAACCATAATCCCAAAGGATCTGTCCAGTTTTATTCCCCAAGTGTCTTTTGCCCTAGTCTCTGTTCCAATCCCTCTGGAGCATGATGGGACACGCCATGCACTCACACTCTACAGTCCACACCAAGATGCGTGCCACCCAGGCTCCCCTTCAAGGAAGAACTTGCCGCCTGGCTATGGTGAGTGTGGCTGCAGACAGCTTCTAGCTTCCAGCATCTTCAGGATCCACTTCCACCGCTTCACCCCTCCAGGGAAGCTGACAAATCAGGGACTGAGTCAGGTGGGCTCATAAAGATGCAGCCATTTCAAAGTTACTCCAGATCCCTGGGCAGGACAGTACTCCAGAGCTCCCTGAAATGTGGGCTGAGGTTTTGTGGGGTCTGGTAACAGGCTGATATCCCCCTCTGTGTAATCCCACTTCCTTCCCTTTCTTTTCACAGGTGTTGATCCTTATCAGAGAGCTTGCACCCCAAACTCCATCTCAGCATCTGCCTGTGGAGAACCCAGCCTGCAACACACGCCTCCCTGAGTCTGATTCTCCTTCATTCTCTATCTGATTCTCTTCCTGCAAGGTCCAGCTTAAATAACACCCTCAAGAAACATTTCTTGATCCTTCCAATCAGGAATAATTATTCATTTTACTCATTTTACTTTGTCCCCCTGAATTGTGCTTATACCTCTATTGAGCAGGTCATTAATTTTTTGTATTAAAGCTAGGAGATTAAATTTCAAGTTTACTGAGAGCATAGTCTGTGTCATTCATTTCTGTATGCCCCACAGTGCATAACAGATAAGGGTTATGAATGAAGGAATAAATTAATGTATGAGGGGCTTCCCTGGTGGCGCAGTGGTTAAGAATCTGCCTGCCAATGCAGGAGACACGGGTTTGAGCCCTGGTCCGGGAAGATCCCACACGCCACAGAGCAACTAAGCCCGTGTGCCATGACTACTGAGCCCGCGTGCCACAACTACTGAAGCCCGTGAGCCTAGAGCCCGCGCTCCGCAACAAGAGAAGCCACCACAATAAGCATGCACACCGCAACGCAGAGTAGCCCACACTCTCCACAACTAGAGAAGGCCCGTGCACACCAACGAAGACCCAACGCAGCCAAAAATAAATAAATAAATAATTTTTTTTTTTTTTTTAAACATCTTTATTGAAGTATAATTGCCTTACAATGGTGTGTTAGCTTCTGCTTTATAACAAAGTGAATCAGTTATACATATACAATATGTTCCCATTTCTCTTCCCTCTTGCATCTCCCTCCCTCCCACCCTCCCCATCCCACCCCTCTAGGTGGTCAAAAAGCACCGAGCTGATCTCCCTGTGCTATGCGGCTGCTTCCCACTAGTTATCTATATTACATTTGGTAGTGTATATATGTCCATGACACTCTCTTACCCTGTCACATCTCACCCCACCCCCTCCCCATATCCTCAAGTCCATTCTCTAGTAGGTCTGTGTCTTTATTCCCGTCTTGCCACTAGGTTCTTCATGGCCTTTTTTTTTTTTTTTTTTTTTTCCTTAGATTCCGTATATATGTGTTAGCATACTGTATTTGTTTTTCTCTTTCTGACTTACTTCACTCTGTATGACAGACTCTAACTCCATCCACCTCATTACAAATACCTCCATTTCATTTCTTTTTATGGCTGAGTAATATTCCATTGTATATATGTGCCACATCTTCTTTATCCATTCATCTGTCGATGGACATTTAGGTTGCTTCCATGTCCTGGCTATTGTAAATAGAGCTGCAATGAACATTTTGGTACATGACTCTTTTTGACCTATGGTTTTCTCAGGGTATATGCCCAGTATTGGGATTGCTGGGTCGTATGGTAGTTCTATTTGTAGTTCTTTAAGGAACCTCCATACTGTTCTCCATAGTGGCTGTATCAATTTACATTCCCACCAACAGTGCAAGAGTGTTCCCTTTCCTCCACACCCTCTCCAGCATTTATTGTTTCTAGATTTTTTGATGATGGCCATTCTGACCGGCGTGAGATGATATCTCATTGTAGTTTTGATTTGCATTTCTCTAATGATTAATGATGTTGAGCATTCTTTCATGTGTCTGTAGGCCATCTGTATATCTTCTTTGGAGAAATGTCTATTTAGGTCTTCTGCCCATTTTTGGATTGGGTTGTTGGTTTTTTTGTTATTGAGCTGCATGAGCTGCTTGTAAATCTTGGAGATTAATCCTTTGTCAGTTGCTTCATTTGCAAATATTTTCTCCCATTCTGATGGTTGTCTTTTGGTCTTGTTTATGGTTTCCTTTGCTGTGCAAAAGCTTTTAAGTTTCATTAGGTCCCATTTGTTTATTTGTGTTCTTATTTCCATTTCTCTGGGAGCTGGGTCAAAAAGAATCTTGCTGTGATGTATGTCATAGAGTGTTCTGCCTATGTTTTCCTCCAAGAGTTTGATGGTGTCTGCCCTTACACTTAGGTCTTTAATCCATTTTGAGTTTATTTTTGTGCATGGTGTCAGGGAGTGTTCTAATTTCATACTTTTACATGTACCTGTCCAATTTTCCCAGCACCACTTATTGAAGAGGCTGTCTTTTCTCCACTGTATATTCTTGCCACCTTTATCAAAGATAAGGTGACCATATGTGTGTGGGTTTATCTCTGGGCTTTCTATCCTGTTCCATTGATCTATATTTCTGTTTTTGTGCCAGTACCAAACTGTCTTGATTACTGAAGCTTTGTAATATAGTCTGAAGTCAGGGAGCCTGATTCCCCCAGCTCCATTTTTCGTTCTCAAGATTGCTTTGGCTATTCGGGGTCTTTTGTGTTTCCATACAAATTGTGAAATTTTTTGTTCTAGTTCTGTGAAAAATGCCAGTGGTAGTTTGATAGGGACTGCATTGAATCTGTAGATTGCTTTGGGTAGTAGAGTCATTTTCACAATGTTGATTCTTCCAATCCAGGAACATGGTATATCTCTCCATCTATTTGTATCATCTTTAATTTCTTTCATCAGTGTCTTATAATTTTCTGCATACAGGTCTTTTGTCTCCTTAGGTAGGTTTATTCCTAGATATTTTATTCTTTTTGTTGCAATGGTAAATGGGAGTGTTTTCTTAATTTCACTTTCAGATTTTTCGTCATTAGTGTATAGAAATGCAAGAGATTTCTGTGCATTTATTTTGTATCCTGCTACTTTACCAAATTCATTGATTAGCTCTAGGAGTTTTCTGGTAGCATCTTTAGGATTCTCTATGTATAGTATCATGTCATCTGCAAATAGTGACAGCTTTACTTCTTCTTTTCCGATTTGGATTCCTTTTATTTCTTTGTCTTCTCTGATTGCTGTGGCTAGCACTTCCAAAACTATGTTGAATAATAGTGGTGAGAGTGGGCAACCTTGTCTTGTTCCTGATCTTAGTGGAAATGGTTTCAGTTTTTCACCACTGAGGACAATGTTGGCTGTGGGTTTGTCATATATGGCCTTTATTATGTTGAGGAAAGTTCCCTCTATGCCTGCTTTCTGCAGGGCTTTTATCATAAATGGATGTTGAATTTTGTCGAAAGCTTTCTCTGCATCTATTGAGATGATCATATGGTTTTTCTCCTTCAATTTGTTAATATGGTGTATCACATTGATTGATTTGCGTATATTGAAGAATCCTTGCTGATAAACCCCACTTGATCATGGTGTATGATCCTTTTAATGTGCTGTTGGATTCTGTTTGCTAGTATTTTGTTGAGGATTTTTGCATCTATGTTCATCAGTGATATTGGCCTGTAGTTTTCTTTCTTTGTGACATCTTTGTCTGTTTTTGGTATCAGGGTGATGGTGGCCTCGTAGAATGAGTTTGGGAGTGTTCCTCCCTCTGCAATATTTTGGAAGAGTTTGAGAAGGATAGGTGTTAGCTCGTCTCTAAATGTTTGATAGAATTCACCTGTGAAGCCATCTGGTCCTGGGCTTTTGTTTGTTGGAAGGTTTTTAATCACAGTTTCAATTTCAGTGCTTGTGATTGGTCTGTTCATATTTTCTATTTCTTCCTGGTTCAGTCTCGGCAGTTTGTGCATTTCTAAGAATCTGTCCATTTCTTCCAGGTTGTCCATTTTATTGGCATAGAGTTGCTTGTAGTAATCTCTCATGATCTTTTGTATTTCTGCATTGTCAGTGGTTACTTTCTCCTTTTTCATTTCTAATTCTATTGATTTGAGTCTTCTCCCTTTTTCTCTTGATGAGTCTGGCTAATGGTTTATCAATTTTGTTTATCTTCTCAAAGAACCAGCTTTTAGTTTCATTGATTTTTGCTATTGTTTCCTTCATTTCTTTTTCATTTATTTCTGACCTGATCTTTATAATTTCTTTCCTTCTGCTGGCTTTGGGTTTTTTTGTTCTTCTTTCTCTAATTGCTTCAGTGTGCAAGGTTAGGTTGTTTATTCGAGATGTTTCCTGTTTCTTGAGGTAGGCTTGTATTGCTATAAACTTCCCTCTTAGCACTGCTTTTGCTGCGCCCATAGGTTTTGGGTCGTCGTATCTCCATTGTCATTTGTTTCTAGGTATTTTTTGATTTCCCTTTGATTACTTCAGTAATCATTTCGTTATTAAGTAGTGTATTGTGTAGCCTCCATGTGTTTGTATTTTTTACAGATCTTTTCCTGTAATTGATATCTAGTCTCATAGCGTTGTGGTCGGAAAAGATACTTGATACGATTTCAATTTTCTTAAATTTACCAGGCTTGATTTGTGACCCAAGATATGATCTATCCTGGAGAATGTTCCATGAGCACTTGAGAAAAATGTGTATTCTGTTGTTTTTGGGTAGAATGTCCTATAAATATCAATTAAGTCCATCTTGTTTAATGTATCATTTAAAGCTTGTGTTTCCTTATTTATTTTCATTTTGGATGATCTGTCCATTGGTGAAAGTGGGGTGTTAAAGTCCCCTACTATGATTGTGTTGCTGTCGATTTCCCCTTTTATGGCTGTTAGTATTTGCCTTATGTATTGAGGTGCTCCTATGTTGGGTGCATAAATATTTACAATTGTTATAGCTTCCCTCTTGGATCAATCCCTTGATCATTATATAGTGTCCTTCTTTGTCTCTTGTAATAGTCTTTATTTTAAAGTCTATTTTGTCTGATATGAGAATTGCTACTCCAGCTTTCTTTTGATTTCCATTTGCATGGAATATCTTTTTCCATCCCCTCACTTTCAGTCTGTATGTGTCTCTAGGTCTGAAGTGGGTCTCTTGTAGACAGCATATATATGGGTCTTGTTTTTGTATCCATTCAGCCAGCCTGTGTCTTTTGGTGGGAGCATTTAATCCATTTACATTCAAGGTAATTATCGATATGTATGTTCCTATTCCCATTTTCTTAAATGTTTTGGGTTTGTTATTGTAGGTGTTTTCCTTCTCTTGTGTTTCTTGCCTAGAGAAGTTCCTTTAGCATTTGTTGTAAAGCTGGTTTGGTGTGCTGAACTCTCTCAGCTTATGCTTGTCTGTAAAGGTTTTAATTTCTCCATCGAATCTGAATGAGATCCTTGCTGGGTAGAGTAATCTTGGTTGTAGGTTTTTCTCCTTCATCACTTTAAGTATATCCTGCCACTCCCTTCTGGCTTGCAGAGTTTCTGCTGAAAGATCAGATGTTAACCTTATGGGATTCCCTTGTGTGTTATTTGTTTTTTTTCCCTTGCTGCCTTTAATATGTTTTCCTTATATTAATTTTTGACAGTTTGATTAATATGTGTCTTGGCGTGTTTCTCCTTGGGTTTATCCTGTATGGGACTCTCTGTGCTTCCAGGACTTGATTAACTATTTCCTTTCCCATATTAGGGAAGTTTTCAACTATAATCTCTTCAAATATTTTCTCAGTCCCTTTCTTTTTCTCTTCTTCTTCTGGGACCCCTATAATTCGAATGTTGGTGCGTTTAATGTTGTCCCAGAGGTCTCTGAGACTGTCCTCAGTTCTTTTCATTCTTTTTTCTTTATCCTGCTCTGTAGTAGTTATTTCCACCATTTTATCTTCCAGGTCACTTATCCTTTCTTCTGCCTCAGTTATTCTGCTATTGATCCCATCTAGAGTATTTTTAATTTCATTTATTGTGTTTTTCATCATTGCTTGGTTCCTCTTTAGTTCTTCTACGTCCCTTGTTAAATGTTTCTTGCATTTTGTCTATTCTATTGCAAGATTTTGGATCATCCTTACTATCATTATTCTGAATTCTTTTTCAGGTAGACTACCTATTTCCTCTTCATTTGTTAAGTCTAGTGTGCTTTGACCCTGCTCCTTCATCTGCTGTGTGTTTTTTTGTCGTCTCATTTTGCTTATCTTACTGTGTTTGGGGTCTCCTTTTCACAGACTGCAGGTTTGTAGTTCCCGTTGTTTTTGGTATCTGTCCCCAGTGGCTAAGTTTGGTTCAGTGGGTTGTGTAGGCTTCCTGGTGTAGGGAACTAGTGCCTGAGCTCTGGTGGATGAGGCTGGATCTTGTCTTTCTGGTGGGCACATCCACGTCTGGTGGTGTATTTTGGGGGTGTCTGTGGCCTTATTATGATTTTAGGCAGCCTCTCTGCTAATGGATGGGGCTGTGTTCCTGTCTTGCTAGTTGTTTGGCATAGGGTGTTCAGCACTGTAGCTTGCTGGTCATTGAGTGATGCTGGGTCTTGATGTTGAGATGAGATCTCTGAGAGATTTTTACCGTTTGGTATTACGTGGAGCTGGGAGGTCTCTTGTGGACCAGTGTCCTGAAGTTGGCTCTCCCACCTCAGAGGCACGACCCTGATGCCTGGCTGGAGCACCAAGAGCCTTTCGTCCACACGGCTCAGAGTAAAAGGGAGAAAAAATAGAAAGAAGAAAGAAAGAAAGAAAGAAAGAAAGAAAGAAGAAAGAAGAAAGAAAGAAAGAAAGAAAGAAAGAAAGAAAGAAAGAAGGGAGGGAGGGAGGAGGGAGGGAGGGAGGGAGGGAGGAAAGAAAGAAAGAAAGAAAGAAAGAAAGAAGAAGAAAGAAAGAAAGAAAGAAAGAAAGAAAGAAAGGAGGGAGGGACGGACGGAGGAGGGAGAGAGGGAGGGAGGGAGGGAGGAAGAAAGAAAGAAAGAAAGAAAGAAAGAAAGAAAGAAAGAAAGAAAGAAAGAAAGAAAGAAAGGAGGGAGGGAGGAGGGAGGGAGGAGGGAGGGAGGGAGGAAGGGAGGAAAGAAAGAAAGAAAGAAAGAAAGAAAGAAGAAGAAAAGAAGAAAGAAAGAAGAAGAAAGAAAGAAAGAAAGAGGCTATAATATAGTGAAGCAAAATAAAGCTATTGTAAAGCAAAGCTATACAGACAAAATCTCACCCAGAAGCATATACATATACACTCACACACACACAAAAAAAAGGAACAGGGGAAAAATTAATATATCCTGCTCCCAAAGTCCACCTCCTGAATTTGGGATGATTCGTTGTCTATTCAGGTATTCAGCAGATGCAGGCACATCAAGTTGTTTGTGGAGTTTTAATCCGCTACTTCTGAGGCTGCTGGGAGAGATTTCCCCTTCTCTTCCCTGTTCACACAGCTCCTGGGGTTCAGCTTTGGATTTGGACCCGCCTCTGCGTGTAGGTCACCTGAGGGCGTCTATTCCCCGCC
Source organism: Eschrichtius robustus (assembly GCF_028021215.1). NCBI lineage: Eukaryota > Metazoa > Chordata > Mammalia > Artiodactyla > Eschrichtiidae > Eschrichtius > Eschrichtius robustus. Next base: position 65,781,650 of record NC_090826.1, read on the forward strand.
CAGACAGAACGGGGTTAAAGGAGCAGCTGCTTCGGGGGCGCTGGCTCACTCAGGCGCGGGGAGGGAGGGGTACGGAGGAGGCGGGCGAGCCTGCGGCGTCAGAGGCCGGCGTGACGTTGCACCAGCCTGATGCGCGCAGTGCGTTCTCCGGGGAATTTGTCCGGGGATCACGGGACCCTGGCAGTGGCGGGCTGCACCGGCTCCCGGGAGGGGCGGTGTGGAGAGTGACCTGTGCTCACACACAGGCTTTTTGGAGGCGGCAGCAGCAGCCCCAGCGTCTCACGCCTGTCTCTGGGGTCCGCGCTGATCGCCGCGGCTCGCGCCTTTCTCTGGAGTTCGTTTAGGCGGCGCTCTGAATCCCCTCTCCTTGCGCGCAGCGAAACAAAGAGGCAAGAAAAAGCCTCTTGCCTCTTCGGCAGCTGCAGACTTTTTCCCGGTCTCCCTCCAGCCAGCTGTGGTGCGCTAAACCCTTCAGGCTGTGTTCACGCCGCCAACCCCAGTCCTCTCCCTGCGATCCGACCGAAGCCCGAGCCTCAGCTCCCAGCCCCGCCCGCCCCGGCGGGGTGAGCAGACAAGCCTCTCAGGCTGGTGAGCGCTGCTCGGCGCCGAGCCTCTGTGCGGGAGTCTCTCCGCTTTTTCCTCTGCGCCCCTGTTTCTGTGGGCTCCGCGCTGTTAGCTGCGGCTCGCGCCCGTCTCTGAAGTTCGTTTAGGCGGCGCTCTGAATCCCCTCTCCTCGCGCACCAGGAAACAAAGAGGGAAGAAAAAGTCTCTTGCCTCTTCGGCAGCTGCAGACTTTTTCTCGGACTCCCTCCCGGCTAGCTGTGGTGCGCTAACCCCTTCAGGCTGTGTTCACGCCGCCAATCCCAGTCCTCTCCCTGCGATCCGACTGAAGCCCGAGCCTCAGCTCCACCCCAGCCCCCGCCCGCCGGCGGGGGAGCAGACAAGCCTCTCGGGCTGGTGAGTGCTGGTCGGCACCGCTCCTCCGTGCGGGAGCCTCTCCGCTTTGCCCTCCGCACCCCTGTGGCTGCACTCTCCTCCGTGGCTCCGAAGCTTCCCCCTTCTGCCACCCGCAGTCTCTGCCCGCGAAGGGGCTTCCTAGTGCGTGAGAAATCTTTCCTCCTTCACAGCTCCCTCCACTGGCGCAGGTGCCGTCCCTATTCTTTTGTCTCTGTTATTTCTTTTTTCTCTTTTGCCCTACCAAGTACGGGGGGGAGTTTCTTGCCTTTTTGGAGGTCGGACGTTTTCTGCCAGCGTTCAGTGGGTGTTCTGTAGGAGCAGTTCCACGTGTAGATGTATTTCTACTGTATCTGTGGGAAGGAAGGTGATCTCCGCGTCTTACTCTTCCGCCATCTTCTCTCCTCTCCGAAAGGTCAATAAATAATTTTTAAAAAAATTAATGTATGATCTGGAATCTGCCTAAACCTCTTCTTTTTTCCCTTCTCTATTATAACTGAAATGAAATCCTGCCAATATTTCATACATAGGCCCGGCCCCCTCTATTTTTCAGCTATATGTTATATTAGCTTCTGCTTTCCAATCTAGCTAAGCAAATCTGCTTTGCATGATACATGCTTTTCCAGTCTCCTCTGATAGCATGTTCCTTCAAAATATTCTCCCAGACCCTCCTTCCTTGTGAAGCACCCCAGGGTACTGCCTCTCAAGTCCAGCTACCTCAGGATCTTCTAGTATCTAATATGTGTCTAAAACTCTTTATGCTCCATCAGAACAGTGGCCAAGTTTTAGGTCCTCTTAAGTCTAAGACTAGAATAATACTCTCTGTATGGGAAATGCGGTATATATGCATATACTCTGCATTAATCATATATGTATGTTTATTGCTCCACTCTCCAAAATGATTGCTCATCCTTTCTCCTCTCAATCCTCATACACCTGGGCCTGCCGCTGCCACCACCACCAGCCCATCCCTGCCTGATAACGTTACCCCATAGTTCATTGAGAAGTCAAAAGCAAGCAGTAAGAATCTCTCTTCTTTTCATCACCAAAACTATTGACACTCGATATCTCTCGTCTATTCCCTGCTTACCATCTTACACTACGGACTAGGAATCCCTGTTCCTACCAAAGGCCAGACTCTCCAATTGTGTTCTGGAGTCTATCTTCAGTACTTCATGTCCATAGTTCCCCTTTCCCTTGCATCATCAGTGTCCTGGATCATCTCCAGCACCACACACTATCATGTTCTAGTATCTTCCATCTTCCATAAAACTCTACTTGGATCCCAGATTCCCCTCATCCTCCAATAAAACTTATTCAAAGAGTTGTCTCTAGTAGCCCTATTTGTGATGAGGTCACTGATGACTTTCATGGTGCCAAATCCAGTGGTCACTTCTCAGTCTTCATCTTGCTTGACTTCTCAAAGCTGTCAACACAGTTGGCAACTTTACAAATAAACAAATAAAAACCAAACTCTTCTTACGACACTTCTTTTAGTTTCTACAACATTGCATTCTTTTGGCTTTTCCTAACTCACTGAGGGCTCCTTTGCTGGCTCCTCCACCTCTGCTTGACCTCCAAATGTTGTCAAATGTGGAGTTTTGTCCTTGGGCCTCTTCTCTACCCTCCTAAGTGATCTCACCCAGATACTTGGCTTTAAATATTATCTAAATGCCAGTGACCCCCAACTCTCAATCTCCCGCCCTCGCTTTACTCTCCACTGACCTCCAGGCCCACATACAGCATCATCACACGGATATCTACTCTGCATCTCAAACTTAACACAGCCAAACAGAAGTCTTGATTTCTGAATCAGCACACCTGCACCTCCCCTAATCTTTCCATTCTTTGGATAGGGGATCGTCATACGCCTAATTGTTCATGTCACAAATTTAGCAGTTATCCTTGACTTCTTTCTTTCCCTCACCTTTCATATCAATAAGCACTGACACCGGAACATATCTTGAATCTATTCACGTCTCTCCATCTTCACTACTGCCACCCTATGCCAAGTCACTGACTCCTTCACTTAGATGACTGCAAAAGCTTCCTATTGATCTCCCTGCTTCTGCATTTGGACTCTTAAAATCCATCCTCCACACAGCAGTCAGAATAAGTTTTTAAAATATGTTAGATTAACTTCCTCTCCTACTAAAACCTTCTCCAATGTCTTTTCCATTGCACTTACTAGAATGTGCTTGCAGGGATCTCCTACCAACCCATTCCCCACTCCCCTGCCCCCATCCATCCCCATCCAGTGTAAGCTGCCCTTACACTGGCCTTCTTTTGGCTCCTTGAGCACACGAAGCTTAAAATCCCTGCCTTAGGGATTTTACATTTTCTTTTTCCTCTACCTGAAATGCACTGTTCTCCGTCTTTGCATGGCTGTCTGCTCCTTATCATTCAAGTCTCATTTCAGTTGTCACCTCCACAGAGAGGTCTTCCCTGATCACCAAATCTAAATTAATGCTCCCACACACCCCCCAGCTAGGTACTATCACATCACCTTGTTTTATTTTCTTCTTCATATTTATCATCTTATGAAACTGTCATGTTCATTTCTCAGATGTTATCTGCCCCGTCTCTTCCCCCTTCCAGGAGAACAGGCGCTTTGCCTATCTTGCTCATCACTATCTCTAACGCCTAGAGGAGACAGGGCACATAATAGATGATCAGTAAGTATTTGTTGAGTGAGAATAAATGAATATTAATCTTTGGAATAGCAGCCACATAAGGCATCCACCACTGAGAGCCAGGTCCTTTGTTCTCTCTTCCACAGCAGTACTTCCCACATTGAACTGTAAACTCTTTTCCATTGCCTATCTCTTCTACTATTTACTAATTCCTTGAGGACAAGGACATCCTATCTTTGTATTATTACCAACTAGCATAATTATTATCATAGAGTAAGGTGTACTACAAATATTTGTTTAAGGAATGAAAGAAAACAAGGATAGGGAGGAAGCAGTGTGACATAGAACCTATGGATGAATACAAAGGCGACCCTCAAAAGAAGCTGGATAATGACCATGGCACAGTCACATTAGAGGCAAAACAGTCATCACATATAAGTGAAGCTTCACTTATAGATTTGAACTTCAAGACTTTAAAGTCATTATTAACACTCTTGCCTATTAGAAGCTATCCAAATCCTACACAATTTTCAGATGACACTGGTATGATACAGGAGTTCGAATTCCTAAATGAGATGATCAGGTAATAGAAAAGTAGTGTCAGAGTTCTCTGAGCTATTTGCATTACTAGAACTTATGAAATACACCTCAGACTATTTTTCAATTCAATTAGTTTTTATGAAGCATCCACAGAGGGCATGACATTGTACACAGTGTGGATTTGAATATGCTGTGTCAAAACAGGTCAATGATTCACAGGTCCCAATGCAAAAAGTCAGCTTATTCTGTTTATCTCATTCTTTTTGTGTCAGAGAAAATTCATTAAAATGTTATGACCACTTGCTTGACCTGTGATCCGAGTCTGGAAAAATAAAGTCCAAACTGCTACAATTGGCACCCTGTAATAAAGGTCATGCACTCTCTTCTCAGGACATGGAGATCGGATTTATTTGTTTGTTTATTTTTTTTAACAGAAAACTCATCTGAAAGAGGATGCAAATGAAAAGAATCTTGACATTTTTAAGCACAGCCATGGAAGAAATAACCCTGTTCCTTACAACAGAATGCCATCCAAGGAGCAGGTGCTCTAACCAGTGCTACATTGAGAGGAGAAAAAAAAGACCGGCTCATCAATAATTACTTACACACACACTGCATGCTGATCTCTGTCCTCCAAGGGAATTACAAACCAGATGACAAGACAATACATGAATACCAAAAGCTAAAGAGCAATCACATATATTATGTGCTGTATACCATCTAAAGCTGCAGGATTTCATTGGAGGGAAGGCACTCTGAAGCTGGGGGCGGAGGAGGTGGATCCTGGGCAGAGCCATGGAGCAAGGAAGACTATCACTTGAGGTGACAATAAGATGCTTCCCCAAAATGTGAGAGTATAGAAAATAATACTGCTTTCTGAGAGTTAAACTATGACTCAACACATCTTTAATGGACACAGTCACCTCAATGAGACTAAGCCTCCCAGCCCAGCAAGGCTTGATTTCAAACTTCTTGAATTTATTAACAAATCTAAAGAGAAGTGCAAATGATGATCAAACAGCTCTGCCCATCTGAGTACCCTCCAGGTTATGAAGGATTGATATGAGAATCCAATGTGAGGATGATCCTGGTCTGCTGATAGACAGCACAGGCTGCAGAGCCTGATGCCATTAGCCATTCCACTCATGTAATTTCCTTGTTCTGACTATACATTCAGCCAGCAACCTTTTGATAATTAGGTTTCTTGTACAGTTTGCCTAAAGGGAACAATGTGCTGGTCAGGCCAAAAGGAACATCAGGTCTTCTCAGCAATTAAATTTCTCAATGTAAATGATTGCATTAACATTCTGGCTTTATATATCAGTCTCTTGTGAGCTTTGTTAGTACCAGTCATCATACCTGAATTAGAGTAATTCTAGGACACGGACAAAATCAATTTTCAGACCTTGCAGAGATGAACACAACTGGTTTGGCTCAACAGAGAGTTCAAGGGTTTAGAAACCCCAGAGAGAGTGTAGTTTAGGCAGATATGTTAAGACAAGTTTGTGTTGCGATTTTAATATCATGTTAAAGCATTTGGAGTTAACTTTTAGGCAGCGGGAACTCATTGATGAAATTTGAATAGGGGGTATAACATGATCGAAACTGTTATTTACAGGTCTATTATGTGCAGCTCTACTTGGGAGAACTCATGTTTTTTTGTTTTTTTAATTGGGGGATAGCTGCTTTACAATGTTGCGTTAGTTTCTGTTGTACAATGAAGTGCATCAGCTATATGTACATATATATCCCTTCCCTCTTGGACATCCTTCCCACCACCCACCATCCCATCCATCCAAGCAAACAACTAATTACAACACAGTATTATAAGCACACAGAGTACTCTGAGAGCACCAAGGGAGGTACTGAAGTTCAGTCTAGGGATGATCAGGAAGTATTTCTCAGAAGAGAAAACTTACACATTTTTCTATTAGATTTTAACATTCTTTCAAATTTTCCCTTTTATTTAGGTACTTATTTTAGTTAAAATAATTTTCCCTTTTATTTAGGTACTTATTTTAGTTAAAAGAAATATATCGATATTTCAAAGAGATTCAGAAGTATATTTCTGACTCTCTACTAAATATTCTTCCCTGGATAGTCCATAGGCATTTCAAACTCAACATTTCAAAACCTAAACTCATGATTTTCTCTGCCCTTCATAACCATTCCTGCTCCTCCTCATGTGTTCCCTACCTTGGTGAATGTAACTGCAATCCAGCTAGTTATTAGGCACAGTCATGCTAGATTCTCTCTTTTACCCCCAGCATATTGAATACAATCAGTCCTAAAGCCTTGTAGATTTCTGCCTTCTTATTACCTCTTAGATTTCTCTCTTAGAGCCACTGCCTTAGTCTAGGTTTTAATCACTTGTCAGCTAGATTACTGAAATAATCTTCTAAATGGTGTCCTGCCTTCATTTCAACTAGTTTCTATACTCTCCAGGATATCCTTGGTTTTAGAGCTAGGATAATAGTTCATTTACACATTCAACAGGTATATATTATGTGTCAGGGGCTTTTCTAACCCCATGGGACACACTGATGAATGAAACAGCCAAGGTTCTTGCTTCTCACAGACCTGATATTTTAGACAGGATATTAATTGTGTAAGAAAGAAATGAATAAAGAAACTTTCAATAGGGATAAATACTATAAAGAAAATACAATTAAATGATGTGGTAGATAGTGATCAGAAGACTGGGTTGTCAGGAAGGGCTCTCGGGCAATGGCAGTTAAGAGCTAGATGGCAAGAGGGAGCCAGTCATGCAAAGGTCTGGGTTCCAAGCATTTCAGGCAGAGGAATAACAAATACAAAGTCCCCAGGATGCATGCAAGTTTAAAATCTTCAAGAAATGAGAAGAAGGCAAGCATGGCTACAATAAGAGGATAAGAGAGAGAGAGAGAGAGTGGTAGGGGATGATGTGAGTCACACAGAGGGCACTCATGTAGGACACGCGTTTGAGTTGAATTTAAATGGTATGGAAAGCTATTGAAAATGTATTAAGAAGAGCTATGATTAGTTCATGATTTGAAAACTCAAGAGTTTTGTATGTAGAATGGATTATAGAAACACAAGGAGAGAAGGAAGACCATTCTATAGTCCAGTGCTAAAGTACAGACAGGATATATAGTGCCACGGATGAGGGTGAAAGTAGGAAAGATGGAGAAGTAGGTGGCTTGGGGATATACAAATATTTTGGAGCTAAAGCCAATAAGACTTGCTGATGGATTGAATGTGAGAGATGAGGGGAGAAAAAGAGGAAGCCAAGGACCTATAATTTGAGTAAAACAGGGTGGGGATATTGGTGTCATTTTCTAAAATGGAAAAGACTGGGGGAGGAGGTTTTAGAGCTTTGGAGTGGGAACAGGAAGCAAGAGCTCTGTTTGGTCAAATTAAGTGTGAATACTATGAATTCAAATAGAGAAGTCAAGAAGGCAGTTGAATAAAGAAATATGGAGGTCAATGGAAGATTCATTGCTAGAGATATAAAGCTTGTGTGTCACTGACATATAGACAGTATTTAAAGTCATTGGCCTAGTCTAAAAGTAGACTAGAGAAAGAGAAGAGTGAAGGATGAGGACCAAGGCACTCTCACGTTCGGAGATCAAGCAGGGGTTGAGGAGCCAGAGAAGAAGACTATAAAGGAGGTGCCAATGAGGTGGAAGAAGCATCAGGTGAGTATGATGTCACAGAAGCCAAGAGAAAAGTGTTTCAAAAAGGAGAGAGTGGTCACCTTTGTCAAATGCTGCTGTGAAGTTAAAATAAAAGACGTCGCCCCACTACACTTGGCAAGATGGAAGTCACTGGTGACATTTTCAAAATCAGTTTGAGGAGAGTGGGGAATAAATCTCCACTGGAGAGAATGTGATGAAGGGGAGAAAGGAGAAATGGCAAGTACAGACAACTAAAGCAAATTTAACCTTGCAGCTCCACTGATTAAGAGCAATAAGAGGCTTGCCATTCATCTCATGCCCTTTAGAATAAAGTTCAAGTTCCTTGCCTTAGGATATACAATGCCTTTCGCTATCTGGGCTCTTGCTACCTATGCAACTTAATCTCCCAACTATACTCTCCCTCCTACTACTGTAAGTACTCACAACACTCTAACATGAATCATGCAAGGTCTCTTCCTTCACACATCTGGCTCTCTCTGAGTTACTCCTTGCTCTTCCCTACACGAAGCAAAACCTTTACAGGTCCTTCGATCACCCTCAGGAATGACCACATCAGGCAAGCAGTGCCACTCCCGCCACATGATTTACTCTCTCCCTAGGGCTTCTGTTGCAACCTGCACCTCTACGTAATGTTCACTTCACTACATTGCAGTCTCCAATTTGACCACAGCACTCCTCTCCCCTACTTCTCTAACACAAACACACACAACAGAACAAGGACAAACTGTGAAGTTTGGGATCATTTCTAGGAGGTTTGTGTCCCCAGTGCTCACCATAGATCTTGTACAGAGTAGTGTTCTCAAGTCCTTGCTAAACAAAAGCTTCTACAGTGCAAATTGCATTCTGTCGATTTCTTACTTAAAATTCTTCAATGTCTCCTCTGAGTCTATAGAATAAAATGCCAAACACATTGGTATGTTGAATAAGTCCTTGGTGATTTTGCTCATTGTTACCTCTTAAGCATCCTTGCTCTCCACCTCATCCTGACCTTCATGCCTCCACCACCCACACATGTACACGTTGGGTGTACACCAAACCATTTCTAGGACAATTTTTCTTAGGCTTCTGTACTTTGATGTGTGCTGCTGACTTTTCCTGGAATGTTTTCAAGAACCAGCTCACGGGTCACCTCTACTCTGAGGTTTTTCCAGATTCCCCTTTCCCTACTCCTAGTGCACACTCTTCTTTGCTTCCAGAGCCCATGTAAATAACTCTGTTTTTGTACTCACCACATTAATCATTTTATCATCTGCTCTTCCTACTAGACTGCAAGCTCTGTTGGACAGGAACTTTGCTCAGTTCATCTTTGTATTTCTAGCACCTAGCACATTGCTGGATGCATAACAAGCACACAGTTAATGAATACTTTTCTTTAAATCTTTTGATTTAAAGGTGCTTGCAACGTTTAATAGTATTTTTAGGTCGATTATTTTCATCATTAGGAATAATTTGTAGGTGGTGATTCTTCAAAGTGCAAAAACATAAAAAAAGAACAAGCTCACATACTGAGGCATACAAGGGATAGGCTATGAATTTTAGACGTGTTAGTCTACATCTTCCTGTAGTAAAGAGTCACACTGATAAATAATTGATCACATTAGGCCATTTGCTCCATTCAGAATGAGGCAAATAAATGCCAGGTTTAGAGCACATCTTCAACTCACATTTGCATTCTGAAGAATTAGCCATTCAGGGAAATTATTTATTTTTATTTCCTTCCACATTTTGAGATTATTTAAAAGTTTTCGAAGGAGTGCTATGGATATAGGCCTTTTATTTCAAACTATTTTACAAGTCAAAATGATTTTTAACCTCTTCCAGACATTTTTACAACATGGGATCTATATTTTTTATTAACCTTTGTGTACTTTTTTCAATAAACTTTTCCTCACATTTTTCCATGATGATGGACCCCACCTTTAGACATTCAATTTCCATCTACAGTGACAAGAAGCATACCAATTATTTCAAAACGAACAAAAAGTTCATGAGAACTGCATAAATTTAGGAGACAGCATGATGTTGTCACAATAATTTGAGATGTCTACTTAATAATGGCACTTTAGAAATTACAAAAGTTTGTGGTGAGCATCAACATAGAGCTGTATGTGTGCATCACGTAGGCAGAAGCTGAACTCTTCCTTCTCTGCTTTGGCATTATAAGTTGCATCACAGAGACAGAAAGAGGTGCAAGATGGTGCAGTAGAGAGACGCTAAAATCACCTCCTCCCACGAACACACCGAATCTTCACCTACCTAGAGAGCAATTCCTCGTGAGGGCTGACTGAACAGCTCTACAAATAGAAGGACCATGTAGAAATTTGTAGGAAAGACAGAGAAACAATATCCACAGAAACCTCACCCCTGACCCCACAACCTGCAACAGGGACAGATGTTACTGAGGGACCTGAGCGCAGACTCACCCATCCTGAGACACCGCAAAAAATAAAAACCAAACAAACCAAAAAACACACTAGTTTAAAGGGCACCTAGATTATGTGGAAAAGAAATCCATTTACTAACCTTAGAGCCTCTGCCAAACTGGCAGAGAACTGCAGGAACTCTCTCTGATGTAAGGGGCACTGGCAAGTGCCATTGTTTGAATCACCCCCAGAACTCCCCCTGGTCCACACCCACCCCAGCTCCAGCCATCCCGCCAAGGTGGCCTCAACATGGCACACCCAGGGACTGCCCCCAGCCAGAGACAGCTCCTGTTCTAGTGGCCCCACCAAGGTGGCTTCAGGACTGTCCCCAACCCATGCCCACTCTAACTCCTGCCAACCTGCCAAGGCAGCCTTGGCACAATGCACCCTGAGACTTCACCCAACTTAAACCTGCTCCAGCTCCAGTTAGCCTGCCAAAGCTACCAGATACAAACAGTCTACAGAGTAGACAGTCCCACACAAGACTACTCCTTCAGGACTAGGAGAGGTAGCTGTTCTGCCTAATTCATAGAAACACACACCAAGAGTCAAACAAAATGAGGAGACAGAGGAATATGTTCCAAATGAAAGAACAAAATAAAACCCTAGGAAAAGTCCTAATGAAACTGAGGTTAAGTAATTTACCTGACATAGAGTACATAGAAATGGTCAGAAGGATGCTCAGTATACTTAGGAGAAGAATGGAGAAATACAGTGAGATCTTCAACAAAGACTTAGAAAATATAAGACAGAACCAATCAGAGCTGAAGAATACAATAACTGAAAGAGGGAACCAGTAGCAGATTATATAATACAAAACAGTAGATCAGCTATCTGGAGAAAGAATAGTGGAAATCACCCAAACAGAACAGCAAAGAGAAGAAAGAATTTCTTTAAATGAAGAGAGTTTAAGGGACATCTAGGAAAACATCAAGCATACTAACATTTGCATTATAGGGGTCCCAGAAAAAGAAGAGAGAGAGAAAGGGACAGAAAACTTATTTGAAGACATAATGGCTGAAAACTTCCCTGTCCTGGGGAAGGAAAAAGATATCCAGGTACAGGACGCCTAGAGAGTCCCAAACAAGATGAACCCAAAGTAATCAACACAAGATATATTATAATTAAAGTGGCAACAGTTAAAGAGAGAATCTCAAAGGCAGCAAGAGAAAAACAACTAATCCCATAAAAGGAAAACCCCATAAGGCTATCAGCTGATTTTTCAGCAGAAACTTTACAAGGCCAGAAGAGAGTGGCAGGATATATTTAAAGTGTTGAAAGAAAAAAAATTACAACCCAGAATAATCTATCTGGCAAGGTTATAGAATTCAGAATTAAAAGAGATAAAGAGTTTCCCAGACAAGCTAAAATAAAGGAGTTCATCACCACTAAACCCACCTTACAAGAAATCTTAAAGGATCTTCTTTAAGTGGAAAAGAAAAGAATAGAATAGAATAGAAAATTTCTATTCTATTTCAGAATAGAAATTTTAAAATACATGAAAGAAAAAAAACTCACTGGTAAAGGCAAATATATAGTAAATGTGTTAGATCAGCTACTTAAAAAGCTAGCCTGGGGCTTCCCTGGTGGCGCAGTGGTTGAGAGTCTGCCTGCCAGTGCAGGGGACACGGGTTCAAGCCCTGGTCTGGGAGGATCCCGCATGCCGCGGAGCAACTGGGCCCGTGAGCCACAATTGCTGAGCCTGCGCATCTGGAGCCTGTGCTCCGCAATGGGAGAGGCCGCGATGGTGAGAGGCCCGCGCACCGTGATGAAGAGTGGCCCCCGCTTGCTGCAACTAGAGAAGGCCCTCGCAAGGAGACGAAGACCCAACACAGCCATAAAATAAAAAATAAATTAATTAATTAATTTTAAAAAAATTAAAAAAAAAAAAGAATCAGAAGAAACATTTAAAAAAAAAAAAAAAAAAAAAAAAGCTAGCCTGAAAGTTAAAAGACAAGAGTAGTACAGTCAACTATAACCACAATGAGTAGTTAAAAGATACACAAAATAAAAAGATGTAAAATATGATCTCGAAAATATAAAATGTGAGGGGGGAGTAAAAATGCAGTGCTTTTAGATGCCTTCAAACTTAAGACTATCAGCTTAAAATACAAGGCCATGTATACAGGTTGGTGTATATGAACCTCGTGACCAAACCCAAAACTTAAAATAGATACACAAAAAATAAAGAGAAAGGAATCCAGACATAACACTAAAGGAATTCATCAAACCATAGGGAAGTAACCAAGAGAAGAAGACAAGAACAGAGAAGAACTACAAAAACAACCAGAAAACAATGAATAAAACGGCAATAAGTACATACCTATCAATAATCACTTTAAATGCAAATGGATTAAATTCGTCAATCAAAAGACATAGGGTAGCTTAAAAAAAAAAAAGACCCACCTAATATGTTGCTACAGGGCACTCACCTCAGCTCTAAAGACACACACAGAGTGAAAGTGAAGGGATAGAAAAAGATATTCCATGCAAATGGAAACAAAAAGAAAGCTGGGGTAGTCATACTCATATCAGACAAAATAGACTTTTAAAAAAGATTGTAACTAAAGACAAAGAAGGGCATTACATAATGATAAAGGGGTCAGTACAACAAGAGAATATAACATTTTGTGGCATTTATGCACCCAACAAAGGAGCACCTGAATATGTAAACCAAAATATAAACAGACATAAAGAAAGAAACAGTAATACAATAACAGTAGGGGAGTTATATACCCTACTTACATCGATAGATAAATCATCCAGACAGAAAATGAATAGGGAAACACTATGAACAGTTATATGCCATCAAATTGGACAACCTAGAAGAAATGGATACATTCCTAGAAACATACAATCTTCCAAAACTTCCAAGACTCTATTTCCAGGAAGAAATAGAAAATCTGAACAGATCAATCACTAGTAATGATATTGAAACATTAATTAAAAAAAACTCCCAACAAACAAAATTCCAGGACCAGATGGCTTCACAGGGGAATTCTATGAAACATTTGAAGAAGAGTTATCAATTCTTCTCAAGCTATCCCAGGAAATTAAAGAGGAGGTAGTACTTCTAAACTCATTCTATGAGGTAGCATTACCCTGATACCAAAATCAGACAAAGACACACACACACACACACACACACACACACACAAAATTACAGGCCAATATCCCTGATGAACATAGATGCAAAAATCTTCAAAAAAAAATCAGCAAACTGAATACAACAATACATTAAAATGATCATATACCATCATCAAGTGGGATTTATTTATTCCAGGGATTGAAGGATGGTTCAATAGCTGCAAATCAATCAATGTGATACATCACATTAATGAAACAAATGTAAGAAATCATATGATCATCTCAGTAGATGAAGAAAAAAAGCATTTGACAAGATTCAACATCCATTTATGATAAACACTCTCAACAAAGTGGGTATAGAGGGAACATACCTCGACATTATAGAGGCCATATATGACAAATCCACATCCAACGTTGTACTCAACAGTAAAAAGATGAAAGATTTTCCTCTAAGATTAAGAACAAGACAAGGATGCCCACGCTTACCACTTTTAATCAGCATGGTATTGGAAGTCCTAGCCATGGTAACCAGACAAAAAAAAGGAATAAAAGGTGTTCAAACTGAAAGGGAAGAAATAAAACTGTTACTATCTGCAGACAACATAACTACATATAGAACACCCTAAAGACTTCACCAAAACACTAACGAAACTAATAAAAGAGTTCAGTAAAGTTGCAGGATACAAATTTAATAAACAGAAATCTGTTTCTTTTCTATACACTAATAATGAACCATTAGAAATGAAGAAAACAATCCCACTTACTGTTACTTCAACAAATAAAATATCTAGGAATAAATTTAAAAAGGAAGTAAAAGACCTTAACTCTGAAAACTATAAGACATTGATAAAAGAAATTGAAGATGACATAAATAAACAGAAAGATACTCTGTGCTCATGCATTGTAAGAATTAATATCGTTAAAATGTCCACATTACCCAAAGCAATCCACAGATTCAATACAACCCCTTTCAAATTACCTATGGCATTTTCCACAGAACTAGAACAAATAATTCTAAAATTTGTATGGAACCACAAAAGACCCCAAATAGCCAAAGCAATCTTGAGAAAGAAGAACCAAGCTGGAAGTATCATGTTCCCTGATTTCAAACTATACTACAAAGCTATAGTAATTAGAACAGCATGATACCAGCACAAAAGCAGACATATAGATGAATGGAACAGAATAGAGAACTCAGAAGTAAACCCACTCTTATATGGTCAGTTAATCTACAATAAAGGATGCAAGAATGTACAATGGAGAGAAACAGTCTCTTCAATAAATGATGTTGGGAAAACTGGACAGCTAATTGTGAAAGAATCCAACTAGACAACTTTTTCATACCATATACAAAATAAAATCAAAATGGATTAAAAACTTAAATGAAAGATCTGAAACCATAAAACTCCTAGAAGAAAACATAAGCAGTAACCTTTCTGACATTGGTCTTAGCAATATGTTTTTGGATACATCTCCAAATAGTCAATGGCAACAAAAGCAAAAAATAAATTAATGTGACTAAATCAAACTAAAAAGTTTTTGCACAGTGAAAGAAACCACCAACAAAATGAAAATGCAACCTACTAAATTGGAGAAGATATTTGCAAACAATACTTGTGATAAGGGGTTGATATACAAAATATATAAACAACTCATACAATTCAATATCAAAAAAATAAACAACCTGACTTAAAAATGGGCAGAAACCCGGAATAGACATTTCTCCAAAGAAGACAGATGGCCAACAAGCATATGAAAAGGTACTCAACATCACTAATCAACAGGAAAATGCAAATCAAAACCTCAGTGAGATACCACCTCACACCTGTCAGAATGGCTATGATCAAAAAGACAAGAAACAAGTGTTGGCAAGGATGTGGAGAAAAGGGAACTCTGCTGAATTATTGGTGGAAATGTAAATTAGTGCAGCCACTATGGAAAACAGTATGGAGGTTCCTTTAAAAACTAAAAATAGAACTACCATCTGATCCAGCAATTCCACTTCAAGGTATTTAACTGAGGAAAATGAAAACACTAATTCAAAAAGATATCAAACACTAATTCAAAAAGATATCAAAAAGATATGTTCTTTGCAGCACTATTTACAATAGCCAAGACACAGAAGCAACCTAAATGCCCCTCAGTATATGGATATAGAAGATGTGGTGTGGTGTGGTGTGTGTGTGTGTCTGTGTGTGTAATGGAATATTACTCAGCCATAAAAGAGTGAAATCTTGCCATTTGTGGCAATACTGATAGACCTAGAAGGTACTATGCTAAGTGAAATAAGTTAGACAGAGGAAAACAAATACCATATGATTTCACTTATATGTGGGATCTAAGAAACAAAGGAACAAACAAAACAGAAACAGACTCATAAATACAGAGAACAAACTGATAGTTGCCAGAGGGGAGGGGCATGGGAGGATAGAACAAAATAGGTGAAGGGCATTATGGGGCACAAACCTCCAGTTATAAAAAAGTCACAGGGATATAGTATATACATAGGGAATATAGTCAATAATATTTTAACTTTGTATGGTGATGGATGGTAACTAGACTTACTGTGATTTCATAATGAATAAAAAATATCAAATCACTATGTTGTATACCTGAAAGTAATATTGTATGCTAATTATAACAATAAAAAATGTTGGGGGCTTCCCTGGTGGCGCAGTGGTTGAGAGTCTGCCTGCCAATTCAGGGGACACGGGTTCGAGCCCCGGTCTGGGAAGATCCCATATGCCGCGGAGCAACTAGGCCTGTGAGCCGCAATTACTGAGCCTGCGCGTCTGGAGCCTGTGCTCCGCAACAAGAGAGGCCGCGATAATGAGAGGCCCGCGCACCGCGATGAGGAGTGGCCCCCACTTGCCGCAACTAGAGAAAGCCCTCTCACGGAAACGAAGACCCAACACACCCATAAATAATTAATTAATTAATTAATTAATTTTTAAAAAAATGTTGAATCACAGAGTCATAGAATTTCAGGATTGGAAAGAACTCAGAGGTCATTTAGTCTAACTCCTTTATATGAATGAATCCCCTCTACAACATCCCTAATAAACGCCTCTTCATTCTCTCCTTGAATCCCTTCATGATAGTGAGTTTAACCTCTCCCCAATGCCTCAGGTAAAAATAAATGCATCTTATTACATTCCAGACAGATTTTCCACCTTCTATAATAATAGTTGTTTTCAGCATTGTGAAACCTACCAATTTGATCAGTATGAGTCATATGTCCTTCACCTACTTTGTGTGTAGAGAAGGGAAAAGAGTCAATTATGGAACATCCAAGGTTTTCATTTCTATTTACCTGTCCACCTATATGCTGCCTCTTTTCAGAATGAATATAAACGAAATGACTTAAAACTGGATGCAATAGCATTATTAAAATAGAAATAGAAATTCAAAGTCCTGAAAAGAAATGCTTAACTCAAAGGCTAATGTAGTTGCTGGCACTGAAATTAAATGTATCAGTGGGCTTTCTACAAGTCAAGACAAAAGGAGAAACAGTGGATTACAGTTCTCCCTATCTAACAGGAGAAAGTATATTAACTCTCCATTAAATGAAAAATTTTCTTAGTTCTAAAATTATAAGAGAATTTCTCATGTAGAACCTTGTAAAAGAGATTTATTTTTTAGTTTTCTATGTGCATTCATTTTTGCCCTCTAATGTACTGCCGAGAACAGTGCTGAACAGCCCTTAAACTTCTACAAATCTCACCTCAATCCAGTGCTAAACTTCTGTTGGATATAGGGGACAAAGCATAGGCACTGGATAACTACTCTTTCAAAAGGGGCTATCAAAATCACTGTTTGTTTGTTTGTTTGTTTTTGGTCAACACTACGGGGCAATAGCTTCCACACGTCCAATTCTTATCTTAGTAGATGGGGACAAATGAGAAACTGAGTTAATCTCTCCTGTGGCATTACCATCATTCCTTCACCTCTCCTAGAAACAACTGCAGTTGGGTGATCACTAGGCACAAAACGATGTCCTTGTAAACAGAGAGAGGTGCACAGAACATGGTGGGTGATGAGCAGACAGTGCCGTGAGGGTCCGCCTGAATATCTGATAAGACTTTGGACCTCTCAAAAGGAAAGTGACATTATGTAAGCAAAAAAATGTTATAGTAAGCAAGAGGTAATGTGAAGGAGGTGGGGTTTCTCACTTGCTCCTTAAACACTCCAATTATTTTCCCAGGAAAGGCATTATTGACCCCTGCAGCCTGAGAAGTTACCAATGGGCTAAACCGTGTCTTCCTATAGTTAAGCCCCTGTGGTTTTACAATACTTCTCTCCGTTCTTGGATTGAAGATCTGGCGGGGAGGGGTATGTATACACAATGACCATTTCACCTTTGAAGGCCTCTGTGATACCTAGGACATCACAAAAGGTCCTTAGTAAAAATAAATTATTCTCTTTATTGTAGTTGTTTAGACTTCACCTGGACTGCGTGGTTCCATCACTAAATTCTAAATAACTGAAGACAAGAGATTTCACCTCCCTGCCCACACCTACAGCCAGCCAGACTGAGCTCTGCTTTCTTCTCTATGGCTAGAAAAGGCACATCTGTAATCTGTATTTCATCTGTCCAAATGGGGCAGTTCACTTATTATTATCGTTGTTGTTACTACTATTGAATCCAGATTATATCTAGGGGTCCCTTGAGGCCAATAAGCTAGATTCTGTTCATACAAATTAGTTATTATAAAATGAATGCAAGTACAATAAAAGTAACCTCCATATCAAATGAGGCTATTTGTACACTGGACAACAAAATGTGTTCATGGTGTTACCATGGAGAGAATGAGAGAGATTTCAGACTTACTCTAAAGAGGGCATAGGTACACCTTTGAAAGAGTAAGCCAAACAAATAACTTGGCTTCCTACAGAATTAGAATAAACTAGATACACATTTGTTTAAAGCTGGGATATTATAGAGACATAACAGTAATGCTCATATACATGCTGATGGCTGGCAAGTGCAAATAAGCATGCTGATCATTATTTCACATCACAGTTTATTATGACATGCAACTGCCAGAAATTAAAGTCAACGCTAAGTGGAAAAACAGCTACACACAGCATAATCTTCTCCTCATTTTTAGCCATTCTACTCTGCAAACCCCCTTTTTGATTAGCAGGAAGCCTGGGAATAGAGGGTAAAATATAATAATAAAAGAGGCCTATGAATTATTGGATACTTTTTAAACGCTATGCAACCTTGCAGGAGAAGCACCAGTTAAGACAAGTACACACTTCCCTAGAGCATTTTAAAATATCCTAAGGCATACATGATGCATTGGTGAATGTCTGTCTCTCAGAAAGCTCTCTGCTTTGGGAGGCTGAGTAGCACAAACACCCTGTGTGGAAGAAGTTGGCATAGCAACTCTGCACTTGCAGTGGTGAATCAGAGTAAACGGGTGCGTAAGACAGCTACTGGAATGTGTTTCCTTCTCCACAAAGGGGTTAAATCTTATAAAGCATTTTTGGCTTCTCTTTATCAGAAATACAAACTCTTCAGTCATAAATTAAGGCAGTTCATTTGCTGAACAGGAGGGGATATTTATGACTCATGGAAAGATTTATTACCTGTACCCTGTATAAATAAGGTGACATTTAGGCTAAAAATAAGTCATTTCCCCCTCACAGTAGACACAATTCTCCATTGACCGGAAAATGATACCAAAAAATAAGCTTTCTGTGTTTGTTAAAAAATACATTCCAGAGAAAAGAATTGCTTACCTGTTGACAATGGGCCCCTTGAAATGTGGGTCATGTATCCTTGGATCACCTGCATTTAAAACAAAGATCTTGCTAAGCATATAAGCCAATGAAATGGCAAATAAATACATATAAAATATTAATAAAGGAAAAATTTATATCTTAGCTAGTCCACTGCTCAGTGCAGTGTTGAACTCATTCTTTGGTCCAGTGAAACATCAGTATGCCTAGGATACAGCTGTCAATCATTTTCCCTCTCTCCAGCTAGAAGCAAGTCTGGGAAGAGTTGTTAAGGACCATAATTCTTAGACACACTGTGTACATATCTCCCACAGTTCTGAGCAGCAACATTATAGATTGCAGCCAGGACAGCAAAACTTGAAGCCCTTCCAGTCTGCAAAAGCACATTCTACCATCTGCCATTCCGAAGTATTGCTGTGTATTTGTGAGGTGTGCAGCATAATAGAGATGTCGGCTTATCCCAGTTCTCCCTTTCCTCTCAGTAGATGAGGCTTCCCTTCGAGAAGCTGGAATACTAGTCACTGTTGGTCTCTGCCATGTTGGCTATATGGTATATACAAATCATTATTATATTATACAAATGTTATTTTTGTTTTTTTTTTTTTTAGATCTACTGGCAGACTTCATGCCATCTGAAGATGGGCCCTAGTCATTTACTCTTGCATCATGATTGCCAAATATTTCCCTTGTCTTTAAACAGTACAAAGTAGACACAGAATGGCCTTTCCCTCACATGTACTGGGTAGGCCCAGTAACAAGTTCTGTAGAATTATTTCTGGCCAAAGGTTTATATTTTGCAATTCTCAATCCCCGACTCTTCTTCCCCAACCTAAGGACTCCTGCTCTCTTCCTCCAGGGATTTGTCCCTGTAAGAAGGCCTAGTTCTGATTCAAAGACAGAATCAAAAGGGACTGGTAAAAAGAGGCCTGTGTGTCAGCAACCTGACTCAGCCTGTTCTCAGTGGGGAAATTAGACCTGAGGACTCAGAAACCTCTTCAATGTAATCACAGGCTGAGGGCAGAACAACAGGAAGGTAAGGACAGACTTGCAACAGAAATCCAAGAGCCAGTCAGTCAGCAAATATTCATAAAGCACCTATTACATGCTGAGAGCTCTGAGGGGACACAGAAGATCTATAAAGCATGGTCCCTGTCTTCGAGACCTTACAGTTGGTGGGGCAAGATCGACATATTGATTCATTCAACAAATATTTGTTGAGAATCTTTATATATCAGGCCCTGTGTTGTAATACATGAACAATGAATATACCGTATAAAATGATTAATCAAGTACTAAGTTATATGTATTGGCCTGAAGTGTTACAAGAGTTCTGAGAAAGTAGGTTTCATCAAGGACTAGAGCAGTCAAGGGGGTTTCATTCAAGAAGTGAGATTTTTGTGAAAGACTGGAACAAAACAAAAGGGAAAAGAGAAACATTCTGAGTGAGTGAAACTAGAATTCTGTTAAATTCAGTAACTATGTATTGATCGCCTGTTATGTGCTCTGCATTAGAAGAAGCACTGCAGGGGATACAAGATTTAGTGAAACACAGTCTCTGCCTTCAACAGGCTAACAAAGTGGTGAAGCAGGGAGAGAAATAAGAAAAGAACACAAGTCGCTATCAAATAAGGCAGAATGTGATATCGTAAGAGGGGGTAAAAGGAAAGCGTCAGGAACGTTCTAAGGAAGAAAAGGTCACATTCAGTTGAGATTAGTAAGGAAGGGTTCCTAGAGCCACAATATCTTGAGATGGACAAATAAAGTTTAGAGATGTATGAAGTCACAGAGTTAGGAAAGAACAGCATGTTTTCAGGAACAGTGAAAAGATCAGCCTGATTGGAGTCACAGATAATGGAACAGGAGGAGGAAAACATAAAGCTGAAGAGATGGTATGGAACCAGACTACAGAAAGCCTAAAAAGCCAGGGATGGAAGTTTTTTAATATATCCTAGGCCACAGGGAGTCATAGAAGGATTTGGAACAAAGGAAGGACAAGGTAGAAGCAGGGCTTAATTAAGGAAGAGCAATCTGGTGGCCATATATAAGTTGTATCACAAAGTGCAAAGTCAAGGGGACCAACCAGGAGTCGATTGCAGTAATAGAGGTAAAGTCATGTGAGATACGACCCAAAGTGGTAGAAGTAATGGAAAGACAGATTCCAGGATCATCACAGAGCAGTCGTGTGGCTTACGGGTTAGGAGCAATGGCTCTGGAGTCAGACTGCCTGCTCTCTATCACTTACTAGCAGTGACCCTAGACAGATCATATCACGTCCCTGAGTCTCAGTT
This sequence comes from Eschrichtius robustus, assembly GCF_028021215.1. NCBI lineage: Eukaryota > Metazoa > Chordata > Mammalia > Artiodactyla > Eschrichtiidae > Eschrichtius > Eschrichtius robustus. Next base: position 65,803,000 of record NC_090826.1, read on the forward strand.
TCCATATTTGTAAATGGGGATGATAATAGTACCTATGCCAGAAAGATGTTATGAGGCTTAAATGAATTAATACCTGTAAAACTGCTTAAAACAGTGGCTGGCACTTAGGAAGCCCCCAGTGAATGTTCATTCTTAGTCATAGAATTACACGAAAAAGATAAAAAGCACTTGATGAATGCTAAGACTTAGGGTGTAAAAGAGAGAAGTCAAAAAAAGGTGCCAAACAAAGAGATTTCAGACCTAGAAATTGTGATTCTCAGTCACTTCTGGTCTTTATCTCAGTTTAAAGAAATGTTGATGCTATTAAAACAGATGGGAGTGTTAGCAGGTGGAAGAGGTTATACAGTTGTCATAGAAAAAGAGCATGAGGTTGATTTGGCTCTTTTTAAATTTGAAGTGACATCTAATTGAAAGTCCAGTGTTCAACTGGAGTTCAGAAACTGAAGTCTTGTGGGGAGGGAGAGGGATGGACTGGGAATTTGGGGTTGGTAGATGTAAACTATTACATTTAGAATGGATAAACACCAAGGCCCTACTGTACAGCACAGGGAACTACACTCAGTATCCTGTGATAATCCATAATGGAAAAGAATATTTTTAAAAAAAGCATGTCTAGGGGAGGAGCTTCAAGATGGCGGAAGAGTAAGACGTGGAGATCACCTTCCTCCCCACAGATACACCAGAAATACATCTACATGTGGAACAACTCCTACAGAACGCCTACTGAAAGCTGGCAGAAGACCTCAGACCTCCCAAAAGGCAAGAAACTCCCAACGTACCTGGGTAGGGCAAAAGAAAAAACAGACAAAACAATAGGGACGGGACCTGCACCAGTGGGAGGGAGCTGTGAAGGAGGAAAGGTTTCCACACACTAGGAAGCCCCTTTGCGGGCGGAGACTGCGGGTGGCAGAGGGGGTAAGCATCGGAGCCACGGAGGAGAGCGCAGCAACAGGGATGCGGAGGGCAAAGCGGAGAGATTCCCGCACAGAGGATCGGTGCCGACCAGCACTCACCAGCCCGAGAGGCTTGTCTGCTCACCCGCCAGGGAGGGCGGGGTCTGGGAGCTGAGGCTCCGGCTTCGGTCGGATCGCAGGGAGAGGACTGGGGTTGGCTGCGTGAACACAGCGTGAAGGGGGCTAGTGCACCACAGCTAGCCGGGAGGGAGTCTGGGAAAAGTCTGGAGCTGCCTAAGAGGCAAGAGACTTTTTCTTCCCTCTTTGTTTCCTAGTGCGTGAGGAGAGGGGATTAAGAGCGCCACTTAAAGGAGCTCCAGAGACGGGTGTGAGCCGCGGCTATCAGCGTGGACCCCAGAGACGGGCATGAGGCGCTGAGGCTGCTACTGCAGCCACCAAGAAGCCTGTGTGCAAGCACAGGTCACTCTCCACACCTCCCCTCCCAGGAGCCTGTGCAGCCCGCCACTGCCAGGGTCCCGTGATCCAGGGACAACTTCCCCGGAGAACGCACGGCACGCCTCAGGCTGGTGGCAACGTCACGCCAGCCTCTGCCGCCGCAGGCTCGCCTCGCATCCGTACCCCTCCCTGCCCCCGGCCTGAGTGAGCCAGAGCCCCCGAAGCAGCTGCTCCTTTAACCCCGTCCTGTCTGAGCGAAGAACAGAAGACCTCAGGCGACCTACACGCAGAGGGGGGTCCAAATCCAAAGCTGAACCACGGGAACTGTGCGAACAAAGAAGAGAAAGGGAAATCTCTCCCAGCGGCCTCAGGAGCAGCGGATTAAAGCTCCACAATCAACTTGATGTACCCTGCAACTGTGGAATACCTGAATAGACAACGAATCATCCCAAATTAAGGAGGTAGACTTTGGGAGCAATGATGTGTATGTATTTTTTCCCTTTTTCACTTTTTGTGAGTGTGTACATGTAAGCTTCTGTGTGTGATTTTGTCTGTATAGCTTTGCTTTTACCATTTGTCCTAGGGTTCTGTCTGTCCATTTTATTATTTGTTTGTTTTTCTTCTTTTTTTTTAGTATAGTTTTTAGCTCTTTTTATCATTGGTGGATTTGTTTTTTGGTTTGGTTGCTGTCTTCTTTCTTTCTTTCTTTTTCTTTTTATTACTTTAAAAAATTTGTTTAACAATTATTTATTATTTTAATAACTTTATTGTATTTCATTTTATTTCATTTCATTTCAATTTATTTTATTTTATTTTATTTTACTTTATCTTTTTCCTTCTTTCTTTCATTTTTTCTCCCTTTTATTCTGAGCTGTGTGGATGACAGGCTCTTGGTGCTCCACCCAGGCGTCAGGGCTGTGCCTCTGAGGTGGGAGAGCCAAGTTCAGGACATTGGTCCACCAGAAACCTCCCAGCTCCACATAATATCAAATGGCGAAAATCTCCCAGAGATCTCCATCTCAATGCCAGAACCAGCTCCACTCAATGACCAGCAAGCTACAGTGCTGGGCACCCTATGCCAAACTACTAGCAAGACAGGAACACAACCCCACCCATTAGCAGAGAGGCTGCCTAAAATCATAATAAGGTCATAGACACCCCAAAACACACCACCAGATGTGGACCTGCCCACCAGAAAGACAAAATCTACCCTCATCCACCAGAACACAGGCACTAGTCCCCTCCACCAGGAAGCCTACACAAACCCACTGACCCAACCTTAGCCACTGAGGGCAGACACCAAAAACAACAGGAACTACGAACCTGCAGCCTGCAAAAAGGAGACCCCAAACACAGTAAGTTAAGCAAAATGAGAAGACAGAGAAACACACAGCAGATGAAGGAGCAAGGTAAAAACCCAGCAGACCTAACAAATGAAGAGAAAAGAGGCAGCCTACCTGAAAAAGAATTCAGAATAATGATAGTAAAGATGATCCAAAATCTTGGAAATAGAATGGAGAAAATACAAGAAACGTTTAACAAGGACATAGAAGAACTAAAGAGCAAACAAACAGTGATGAACAATACAATAAACGAAATTAAAAGTTCTCTAGAAGGGATCAATAGCAGAATAACTGAGGCAGAAGAACAGATAAGTGACTTAGAAGATAAAAGAGTGGAAATAACTATTGCAGAGCAGAATAAAGAAAAACGAATGAAAAGATTTGAGGACAGTCTCAGAGACCTCTGGGACAACATTAAACACACCAACATTCGAATTATAGGAGTCTCAGAAGAAGAAGAGAAAAAGAAAGGGATTAAGAAAATATTTGAAGAGATTATAGTCGAAAACTTCCCTAATATGGGAAAGGAAATGGTTAATCAAGTCCAGGAAGCACAGAGTCCCACAGAGGATAAATCCAGGGAAAAACATGCCAAGACATATATTAATCAAACTATCAAAAATTAAATACAAAGAAAAAATATTAAAAGCAGCAAGGGACAACAACAAATAACATACAAGGGAATCCCCATAAGGTTAACAACTGATCTTTTAGCAGAAACTGTGCAAGCCAGAAGGGAGTGGCAGGACATATTTGCAGTGATGAAAGAGAAAAACCTACAACCGAGATTACTCTACCCAGCAAAGATCTCATGCAGATTCGACAGAGAAATTAAAACCTTTACAGACAAGCAAAAGCTAAGAGAATTCAGCACCACCAAACCAGCTTTACAACAAATGCTAAAGGAACTTCTCTAGGCAGGAAACACAAGAGAAAGAAAAGACCTACAATAACAAACCCAAAACAATTAAGGAAATGGTAATAGGAACATACATATCGATAATTACCTTAAATGTAAATGGATTAAATGCTCCAATCAAAAGACATAGACTGGCTGAATGGATACAAAAACAAGACCTGTATATATGTTGTCTACAAGAGACCCACTTCAGACCTAGGGACACATACAGACTGAAAGTGAAGGGATGGAAAAAGATATTCCATGCAAATGGAAATAAAAAGAAAGCTAGCATAGCAATTCTCATAGCAGACAAAATAGACTTTAAAACAAAGACTATTACAAGAGACAAAGAAGGACACCACATAATGATCAAGGGATCAATCCACGAAGAAGATATAACAATTGTAAATACTTATGCACCCAACATAGGAGCACCTCAATACATAAGGCAAATACTAACAGCCATAAAAGGGGAAATTGACAGCAACACAATCATGGTAGGGGATGTAAACACCCCACTTTCACCAATGGACAGATCATCCAAAATGAAAATAAATAAGGAAACAAAGCTTTAAAAGATACATTAAACAAGATGGACTTAACTGATATTTATAGGACATTCCATCCAAAAACAACAGAATACACTTTCTTCTCAAGTGCTCATGGAACATTCTCCAGGATAGATCATATCTTAGGTCACAAATCAAGCCTGGGTAAATTTAAGAAAATTGAAATCGTATCAAGTATCTTTTCTGACCACAACGCTATGAGACTAGATATCAATTACAGGAAAAAAGGTGTAAAAAATACAAACACATGGAGGCTAAACAATACACTACTAAATAACGGAGAGATCACTGAATAAATCAAAGAGGAAATCAAAAAATACCTGGAAACAAATGACAATGAAAACATGATGAACCAAAACCTATGGGATGCAGCAAAAGCAGTTCTAAGAGGGAATTTTATGGCAATACAATCCTACCTTAAGAAACAAGAAACATCTCAAATAAACAACCTAACCTTACACCTAAAGCAATTAGAGAAAGAAGAACAAAAAACCCCAAAGTTAGCAGAAGGAAAGAAATCATAAAGATCAGATCAGAAATAAATGAAAAAGAAATGGAGGCAACGATAGCAAAGATCAATAAAACTAAAAGCTGGTTCTTTGAGAAGATAAACAAAATTGATAAACCATTAGTCAGACTAATCAAGAAAAAAAGGGAGAAGACTCAAATCAGTAGAATTAGAAATGAAAAAGGAGAAGTAACAACTGACACTGCAGAAATGCAAAGGATCATGAGAGATTACTACAAGCAACTATATGCCAATAAAATGGACAACCTGGAAGAAATGGACAAATTCTTAAAAAAGCACAACCTTCCGAGACTGAACCAGGAAGAAATAGAAAATATAAACAGACCAATCACAGGCACTGAAATTGAAACTGTGATTAAAAATCTTCCAACAAACAAAAGCCCAGGACCAGATGGCTTCACAGGCAAATTCTATCAAACATTTAGAGAAGAGCTAACACCTATCCTTCTCAAACTCTTCCAAAATATAGCAGAGGGAGGAACACTCCCAAACTCATTCTACGAGGCCACCATCACTCTGGTACCAAAACCAGACGAAGATGTCACAAAGAAAGAAAACTACAGGCCAATATCACTGATGAACACAGATGCAAAAATCCTCAACAAAATACTAGCAAACAGAATCCAACAGCACATTAAAAGGATCATACACCATGATCAAGTGGGGTTTATTCCAGGAATGCAAGGATTCTTCAATATACGCAAATCAATCAATGTGATACACCATATTAACAAATTGAAGGAGAAAAACCATATAATCATCTCAATAGATGCAGAGAAAGCTTTCGATAAAATTCAACACACATTTATGATAAAAACCCTCCAGAAAGTAGGCATAGAGGGAACTTACGTCAACATCATAAAGGCCATATGTGACAGACCCACAGACAACGTCGTTCTCAATGGTGAAAAACTGAAACCATTTCCTCTAAGTACAGGAACAAGACAAGGTTGTCCACTCTCACCACTATTATAAAACATAGTTTTGGAAGTTTTAGCCACGGCAATCAGAGAAGAAAAAGAAATAAAAGGAATCCAAATCAGAAAAGAAGAAGTAAAGCTGTCACTGTTTGCAGATGACATGATACTATACATAGAGAATCCTAAAGACGCTACCAGAAAACTACTAGAGCTAATCACTGAATATGGTAAAGTAGCAGGATACAAAATTAACACACAGAAATCTCTTGCATTCCTATACACTAATGATGAAAAATCTGAAAGTGAAATTAAGGAAACACTCCCATTTACCATTGCAACAAAAAGAATAAAATACCTAGGAATAAACCTACCTTAGGAGTCAAAAGACCTGTATGCAGAAAACTATAAGACACTGATGAAAGAAATTAAAGATGATACAAACAGATGGAGAGATATGCCATGTTCTTGGATTGGAAGAATCAACATTGTGAAAATAACTGTACTGTCCAAAGCAATCTACAGATTCAATGCAATCCCTATCAAACTACCAATGGCATTTTTCACAGAACTAAAACAAAAAATTTCACAATTTGTATGGAAACGCAAAAGACCCCGAATAGCCAAAGCAATCTTGAGAAAGAAAAATGGAGCTGGAGGAATCAGGCTCTCAGGCTCCAGACTATAATACAAAGCTACAGTAATCAAGACAGTATGGTACTGGCACAAAAACAGAAATGTAGATCAATGGGCAGTATAGAAAGCCCAGAGATAAACCCACGCACATATGGTCAACTTATCTTTGATAAAGGAGGCAAGAATATGCAATGGAGAAAAGACAGCCTCTTCAATAAATGATGCTGGGAAAACTGCATAGCTACATGTAAAAGAATGAAATTAGAACACTCCCTAACACCATACACAAAAATAAACTCAAAATGGATTAAAGAGCTAAATGTAAGGCCAGACACTATCAAACTCTTAGAGGAAAACACAGGCAGAACACTCTATGACATAAATCACAGCAAGATCCTTTTGACCCACCTCCTAGAAGAATGGAAATAAAAACAAAAATAAACAAATGGGACCTAATGAAACTTAAAAGCTCTTGCACAGCAAAGGAAACCACAAACAAAACGAAAAGACGACCCTCAGAATGGGAGAAAATATTTGCAAATGAAGCAACTGACAAAGGATTAATCTGCAAAATTTACAAGCAGCTCATGCAGCTCAATATCAAAAAAACAAACAACCCAATCCAAAAATGGGCAGAAGACCTAAATAGACATTTCTCCAAAGAAGATATACAGATTGCCAACAAACACATGAAAGAATGTTCAACATCATTAATCATTAGAGAAATGCAAATCAAAACTATAATGATATATCACCTCACACCAGTCAGAATGGACATCATCAAAAAATCTAGAAACAATAAATGCTGGAGAGGGTGTGGAGAAAAGGGAACCCTCTTGCACTGTTGGTGGGAATGTAAATTGATACAGCCACTATGGAGAATAGTATGGAGGTTCCTTAAAAAACTAAAAATAGAACTACCATGCGACCCAGCAATCCCACTACTGGGCATATACCCTGAGAAAACCATAATTCAAAAAGAGTCATGTACCACAATGGTCATTGCAGCTCTATTTACAATAGCCAGGACATGGAAGCAACCTAAGTGTCCATCGACAGATGAATGGATAAAGAAGATGTGGCACATATATACAATGGAATATTACTCAGCCATAAAGAGAAATGAAATTAAGTTATTTTTAGTAAGGTGGATGGACCTAGAGTCTGTCATACAGAGTGAAGTAAGTCAGGATGAGAAAAACAAATACCGTATACTAACACATATATGGAATCTAAAAAAAAAAAATCGTTCTGGTGAGCCTAGGGGCAGGACAGGAATAAAGTTGCAGATGTAGAGAATGGACTTGAGGACACGGGGAGGGGGAAGGGTAAGCTCTGGGACGACGTGAGAGAGTAACATTGACATATACACACTACCAAACGTAAAAGAGATAGCTAGTGGGAAGCAGCCACATAGCACAAGGAGATCAGCTTGGTGCTTTGTGTCCACCTAGAGGGGCGGGATAGGGAGAGTGGGAGGGAGACCCAACAGGGAGGAAATATGGGGATATATGTATATGTATAGTTGATTCACTTTGTTACACAGCAGAAACTAACACACCATTGTAAAGCAATTATACTCCAATAAAGATGTTAAATTAATAAAAATTAAAAAAAAGAATGTGTATATGTGTATAACTGAGTCACCCTGCTGTACAGCAGACATTGGCACAACATTGTAAATCAACTCTATTTCAATTTAAAAAGTTTACAAAAAGAAACTGAAGTCTTGGGTCAAATCTTGAGATAAATATTTGGAAGTCATAACGTTACCACATGAAAAGTGATAAATTTTCCACAAAGAATATCAGGATCTCTTGTTATAATGACAATAACAGTAACATTTAATACGTTTTTAGCATTAAATATTTAATACGTTTTTAGCACTGTACTAAGTGCTCTTATGCATTATTTTGTTTATTTTGAAAAAATAACCTTATTGTGTAGGTAGACTGGAAACCATTATTAGCCTCACTTTACATATGCAAAAAACCAGGCATAGAGAGGCTAAGGACTGTACCCACCGTCACCCAGGTGGTAAATAATGCACCTGGGAGCCACACTCGTCCCTGTCTCGTTGCAGCAGAACAGACCCCTGTTGGTCATACCCTGCACTGCCAGCATTGGTTCCTACTCTGGGGAAGTGAGTAAAATGCTTCCTGTTTGAGACAGTCTGTATATCCTACAGTTCTCTGACACACTGTCAGCTTCCTTTTCTGACTGCTTGTCTGACTCTGCCTCATGGCGACAAATACATTTCAGGGTATCTAGTCACCCCTTCTCTGGGAACTGACTTCCTCTGTAATCCACAGGCATGGTCTCTGGCTGCCAAGTTTCTCCCATGTGCCTGTTCCTTGGCAATCAGTGACTAGATCTGGTTTGGACACTAGACCCAAACTAGGCCAGTCATTTCTGGCCACTCTATCCCAGGAATTAGAATAGACAGTGAGTTAGGCATCAGGAGATCAGAACTGCAAAATATAAAGCTTGAAGACCAGAGAAGCAGAGAAAGTGAGCTTTCAGAAAGAAATTACTGAAGCAGATGCACAAGGAGAAGCGAAGATGGAAATCCTGATAGACTTCAGCTTCCTGTTCCAGTCCCTACCTGAGACCTGGGGTTGAGTTTCATGAGATACATTGTATCCTTATACTGAAGTCCTTTTTCTTGCTTTTTGCTAGGTACAGGCAACCAAGGAGTCACACTAATACACTCACTCTCTTGACCTGACTTAGGGTTTCAATAACTCATTTTAACAACATTATTATATCGTTGCAATAAAAAGGTGGTGGGGATTCAAGGATGAATTCTGGAGACTAAGTCTGCTTTCACAAATCTCACAGTTGAGTAAGAAATATAAGCTCAAGACTATAATATCAACACTGGTGTTAAGAGCCATGATAGAGACATGCAGAGGGTGCTGTGGAACGCAGAGGGGGTCATGAATGGATAGGTCTCTCCTGCTCTTGACTGACTCTGAAATTGGGCTCTACTTCCCACCAGCTCTCTGGCCCCTGTGCTTTTTGGCTTGGATCTTCCACTCTGATGTGGAACACTAGTGCCGATATTCTTGCTGGTTCCAGATTTCCATCCCCAAACTGGCTGAACAGCTAAAATATCTTGAAAACTTTGGTTGGGGGTGGGGGGGGTGCCGGTGGTGGTGGTACAACTTCCAGCCCCTCCACACAAAGTACTACAATCCTGTAGGTCTGGGGTGGACCTAGAATGTGTAATTTTTAATGTCCCATCAGATAATTCTGAGGCACAATCAGATTTGGAGACCACTAGGCCACTTGATTTTATTCTGAATTTCATTCTTAACCTCTGTCTCAGTTCATGCACAGTCCTTAATTCTAGATGTACATAACAGACCAAACCTGATGGAGTAAGAGAAAAGCACGTCATCAGATGCGTATGAGCTTTGGGAAACACCACAATTAAGGGTAAGAGATAACAGTTACAGAAAGAGAAGCAGAAAAGTGATATTCAAGAAAGCTCAAGAATTTCAAGAAAGAACGATTATAAATTCCACAGAAAAATGATTATTAAATGAATGCTTATTTGTACCAGGAACTGCTGTTAAGTGATTTACACACAGATATGTCATTTTCACAGTTCCACACAGAACACAGTGTGAATTGTACCCCCTTGAGCTGTGCAATACAATAGCAGTGGTATATTTATTATATCATTTAATGCTACCAATAATTCTGTGATGTATGCCATTGTTATCCTTCAATTTTATAGATGAGGAAGTTGAGTCACAGAGGATAAGCTAATTTGTCCTAGCTCACTCAGCTAATAAGGGGTGGAGATGGCATTCAAAGGCAGATGGTCTGATCCCAAAGCCTGTGTTGAGCTACCTGGCAGTGAATTTCTCAATAGTGATGTTAGAGAAATTCCATAGATGAGTGGGGAGAGGAGACATAATGAAAGAGGTTAAAAACTTATATTGATCCTGTAATTATTTGCTTTTTACATAAAAATGGGAAAAACTGGTTTAAAAGTGTCTAGTCTGGCTTCTAATTTTGGTGTGATTTGCACCTCACAAAGTGAAACAGTGGATTGTAGTATAAATGAAATGCTATTGTCAAATCTGAAAAGCTGACACTTTTTGATTGTAAATTCTGGCTGCCTTATATTTCAGTTGCAAATACACTAAGACCACAGTCAAATGATAAGATTTAGCTGATTTCATATAGTAATGGCAGCTGGAAAGTGATGACTTCAGCCTGCCCCATGTGCTGACAGAATTTGTATTGTCATGCAAATTTTTTATTTCCTGAAATCAATGCAGGGCATCGCTTTTTCTGAGGCTCTCATGTGCTCTAATTGCATCTCTGGAATAAATAGACTGAGGGGCCAGCTAAATAAAAAGAGCTACAGTGCTTCACTATCACATAGCTTAGCTAATTAAATGCAATTCATATTTCTCACTTAAAGAAAAAGAAATTAAGATTGGGTAATCATTTTAAAAGCTTCTTCAGTTCTTATGACTCTCTGATCACCAAAATTATTGTGACAATAAAAAATATTCATTACAGACAGTTGCACATTTGTTATTGTAGCTAACAGTTTATACTGCATGCATACAATGCAATTTTTTACTAGAAATAATTCATGAATATTACGAAAAACAGTCCAGGTAATTAATTCAGTTCATGGGTGCTGATTGCACATGACTCTGTCGAATGAAAATGTCAAGATAAAGCAGCCAGTCATGATTAGAAAGACTCTTTTCTTTCTTAAATGCAATCTGTTTAAATGACAATATAACTACCATTGATCAGTTATTAAAAGCAAAATTCTGAGACATTTAATTTTATTCATTCAGGTAGTCTCCTTCAGAGGATCTAATGTGACTTAGTGAAGGGAGAACTAAGGTAGGGTAAATAAGTATCCTGGAACTTAGAACTATTATGAGCAAGCACATCAGATAACTTTCCAACAAGCATGGGAAAACAGTGTCGTACAAAATTGTCTTGCTTTAATATTCAACAACAGTCAGTGGAGAATTGTGAATAATTAAATACTTGTTTTACTTTATTTTTCAAACATGTTTAAGATGCTGTGTCCATAAATAAGGGCCTGTCATTTCTTACAAGGAAAGGGTTCTCTTTCCTCTAAGTCTCAACAAAGGATAAGGAGCCATGTTCTTTGCCATTTCTTACAGGATGATGTTCCGACTTCTCAGCCCAGCACATCTGGCCTTTCTCCACCTGGCCCATCTCACCAGCCTCATCTCCTACCACCCTTCACTTTAACTTGATCTTTTAGCCAATCTGTACTGCTATGGTTCCCCTCCAAAAATCAGGTATTTTGCATACTGCCCTTTGAATAAGATGACTTTCCCTTCTTTGTTCCCTTGGCAATGGTTAAAGGAAGCCTACAGTTCCCCTTACAAACTTCCCACTCATTCTCAAGGAGAACAAGGACTAAAGACATTCTACTGGCCATTGTGCCAGTAAGTGGAGCCCACTTTGACTGGAGACCAATGTTGAGAACTTTCATATAACCCCACCCCCATGGTAACTAATTCCATTCATCTCTGAGACATACATACTTCTATTATTTGCATTGTTACACTTGATACACCATACCAACAAGGTGTTTGTTTACATGCAGTGGTAGACTGATGCCCACGTCCTAATGCCAAAATTTGTGAATGTTACCTTACATGGCAAGAGGGACTTTGCAGATTTAATTAAGTTGAGAACCATGAGATGTGGAGATTATCCTGGATAATCTAGGTGAGCCCAGTATAATCGTAAGAGTCCTTAAGTGGGGAAAAGGGAGACAGAAGAGTCAAAGAAGGAGATGCAACAATGGAAACAAGGTCAGAGTGACGCAAGATGAGAAAAACTTGACTGGACATTGCTGGCTTTGATGACAGAAGCGGGTGATGAGCCAAAGAATGTGGCAAATTCTAGAAGCTGGAAATGTAAGAAGACTGCTTCTCCCATTGAGTCTCTAGAAAAAACGCAGCCCTGCCGACACCTTGATTTTAGCCCACTGAGACCTATTTTGGACTTCTGACCTCCAGAATTATAAGATACATTTGTGTGATTTTTAAGCCACCTCATTTGTGGTAATTCATTACAGCAGCAGAGGAAGCTAATACACACGACTATCCTTCTATTGGATTGATAGCTCCTGCAGGGCAGAAACTAGACCTTGGTTATTGCTCTATTGCTATTACCTACTTTGGTGCCTGGTATCAATATATACATAACAAGCACTCAATAAATGTTTATAGAGTAAGTTTAAAAAGAATGTCAATGTAATTTTGAACTCTCATATCTTTAATTTAGGTTATAAAAATACAAATAGGAGAGCAATCTTGACAATCATCAGGTAATTATTTTAGATAGATTTCAACTTGGATTAAAAGCAAGTTAATAGACTCCTTAAAATGCACTTATGGAAAAAAAATTACTCTCCCTATCACTAACACTAATTTACCATACAATTTGTAATGTCAAGATCAGTAGGCGTTAACAAAGGAAGTAAGGGAGACAGTATCTCATACCGGTGCATAAAAATTGGTATCTGCGCTTCCCTGGTGGCGCAGTGGTTAAGAATACGCCTGCCAATGCAGGGGACACGGGTTCAACCCCTGATCCGGGAAGTTCCCACACGCCGCGGAGCAACGAAGCCCCTGCACCACAACTACTGAGCCTGCGCCCTAGAGCCCGCGTGCCACAACTACGGAAGCCCGTGTGCCTAGAGCCCGTGCTCTGCAACAAGAGAAACCACCGCAATAAGCAGCCCACGCACCGCAACGAAGAGTAGCCCCCGCTCTCCGCAACTAGAGAAAGCACGCACGCAGCAAGGAAGACCAGCGCAGCCAAAATAAATAAAATTAATTAATTAATTTAAAAAATCATATTAAAAACCTATTAATGAGATTTTTTTAAAAAATTGGTATCAAATTACCTGGTATCAAATGTCCTCTCTGCTACCTACAAGCTGTATGATCTTGAGAGAATTGCTTTTTTCTCTCTGAACTTCCATTTTGTCATTTATAGAATGATAGTAGCAAAAAATAAAAAATGAAAAAAGAAGGAAACAATTTCTGCCTTCGGGGTGACCATCTAACTGGAAAATAGTAAAGGATATGTAAATCACCTTTATAACCAAAGTTGATCTGTGCAGAATCGATGCAACTCAACTTTGGTTGAATTGTCACATTGGCTATAAGTGACACCAACAATTCTAAATGGTTTCAATGACTAAGATGGGTGTGACATTTATGGAATCACTTTTTGGAGGAGAGGAATTTTGAGCCTGCTTAAAGGACAGAATTTTGTGGCACATGGCAAAGCTGGACAAAAGCACATACTGAGCCATAGCGAAGAGCTATGTCTGGGGGAGGAGAGCAGTTAGGGGAATGATGTATATCATCGGGAGTTGGAGGAGGATGTACAAAGCCCCTCAAGTCTCCTGAGAGAGTAACCCAACCGTCATGTGTTTTTGTTTCTGCTTGATGCAGAGGAAATAGAAAAGCTAAGGCAGACGCACCAACATGAAGATTGCTATCATATTTCAGACATGAGATGGTAGATGCCTGACTGAGGCTGTAGCAGTGAGAGAGGATGAGGCAATTCCAGAAGCACTGCAGAGGAATGCATTTGGTGGGGGTGAAAGAAAGGGCATGGTACCATGCTTCATCACCTAGTGATGGCAATGCCTCATGCAGAAAATGATGTGCATTCCAGAAACTCATCTTGAGCAGAAACATGACCCCACACTGGACATGGCAAGATTAATGGAAATGGAAATGAGACTCCTTCAGCATTGATTCAAACCAAACAATACCATGGTATCATGACCTTATAATGGTGGTTTTTCTCCCAGTCTGAGTAACCTCCTAAACATATGGATGATAAATCACCCTATGTTACACCAGAATGTCAAATCTCCTACTTTAAGAAAGGTTTTTCTACTCACGGCGTTGGTTTCTAAATAGTTTGCATCATCATTTGACACAGTCTGCCCTATATGAACACAAATTGTTAACATTTAGTTAGAATGCCAACCTTAGAAGTAATACCTAAAAGAAGCAACCTCATTTCCACTGAGCAGGTAAAAGAAAACATACATAAAGCACTCAGGCTGCGTCTTAATAGACTGATTTTATAGGCAGTGCTGAAAGATGCACGTTTGGGGGCATTGGAAATGCACTTCTGAAAAAATGATTTTTCTTGACTACTGTGACAAAGCAGTGAATTTGTGCTATAGAACAGTCATGAATTATTGGATAATCACACATCTTCTCAGAATAAATAAAATTCTGAATCAATATTGATTTAAAAAGAGTCTGGAAGCAAACAAGAACATGAATTGAGTTTGAAGGTTATTCAGCTTGGGTTTTCTAATATTTCTTTCTAGCCATATTTGTATTTTATTGCTCAACATGTGGCACTCAAAAAAAAAAAAAAAAAAAGACCCATGACATACTCTAATTATACTGAAGCAACTCCTTATTTTCTTCCAGTTTCATAGGTTATACATTTCATTATCATGCCAGTCCCTCCCTATTCCTCTACCTCCTAAAAATTATAAGAACAATTTCACAACCAGAGATAGGAAATGAAGAGCATATTTACTCACCCTAAAAATAAAAATAAGTGACTTCATCTTGCCTTTCCATCTACAGAGTTCAGGCAGTAGCACAGTAAATGAATAAAGGTTAGGGAAAATGATAGTTTTCATCATTATATAAATACAAACATTAACTTTTGTAAAAAAAAAAAAAAAAAAGGAGAAAATTATCTTTAAAGTTATAGTTGGGGAACTGCGGAAGGAGCACGGAAAATGTCATTTCCGGAGAACTGGAGCCACGCCTTGTGGGCTGCAACATGGAGGCGACCAGTGGAAATGATGAGGTTTCCGGGGGACTGGGTCTGTGGCGCACGCTGTTTCTCTCCCAGCCGAGTCTTACGCCAACGATCCTGATATTGAGATGGCTTGGGCCATGACAGCAATGCAGCATGCTGAAGTCTACTACAAAAAGTGGAGACCATTCTGTTTGAGGTTTGATGGGATTGTAGAAGGCTTCAACTATGGTACTTTGCTGCGACTGAACTGTTCTCAGGGCTACACTGAGGAAAACACCATCTTTGCACCCAGGATACAATTTTTTGCCATTGAAATTGCTCGGAACCGGGAAGGTTATAACAAAGCAGTTTACACTAGTGTTCAGGACAAAGAAGAAGAGAAAGGAGCCAACAATGGAGGCGACAAAGGAGCCAACAGTGGAGGAAAAGAAGAGAAAGGAGCCAACAGAGAAGGAGAAAAGGAGAAAACCAACAAAGGAGGAGAAAAAGAGAAAGAAGCCTACAAAGAAATCAACAAAAGTGGTGAAACAGCTATGTAAGGTAGACAGGGAACAGCACTCTAGAAGCTGTGATTCAACTGAGCCTACAAGTACCATGATGCTACCTGCACAGGCCCCTATGGTCAAATGTATCTCCTTGTTCACTGGAAGAACACGCAGAAGGACATCTTTCTGGCCTAATCATCAGGAGCTACAATGGTTGTTCTCTTGTATGAACTGGCTTGAACACTATTAGTGGGGTCTTAGTTGATGGTTTCTTGCTTCTCACCACCAGTCAAGTAAGAAATTTTGTAAATAAATTTCTTTTGGTTCTTATGACAAAAAAAAAAAGTTATAGTTGAGTACAAGACTTTCTGTTGAACTTAAGAATAAACACTAAAGAAAAATAGCAAGAAGTGGTCAACTTATCACAATTGCATAAAGCAGTTGGTAGCTGGTGATAATATCTCTCCTACTTCCTCATATCGTCCACAGGTTATTGATGAGACCAAAATTAAACTGCTTATCAACTCTGACTTTTGCCACAACTCAAGAAGATGGAAGATCATAATCACTAGAAAAACATCCCTATTCATGGGCCTGAAATGTAGGAAAGAAAACATGTTTTAGTACATAATTTCTACCCAAAAGGCATCACAATCCAACTAATAAAAACTGCAGGTGGAGTACACTATTAGAATCTGTATCATGTGGATGCCTCTACTTATAGGATAATTGAGGGAAAACTGTGGTAAACTATGGTCTTTCACCAATCAGTCAAACTAGTCACTTATAATGACCATCAGGGGAATAGCAGACAGCAGGGGTACACAACCTACTTCATGACCCATTCTAAACTGTCACCTCTATTCAGAGAGAGAACAAAAGAGAGAGATTGATATTCTTTCTTCTTTCTCAGGGTAGTGGGTGGGGGTGTGTTACAGAACAAGATAATCACTTGGAATGGATGCCTGGGGGCTTATCTCACTCCTTCCTGGAGTCCTGTCTCCTTGAATCAAGTCAAAGATAAAATAGACTGGGTTTTATACTTGTAAATTCTATGGAGCGTATGTGAGACAGAAATGCTCATGAAATTTTTTTGCTCACAAAATGGATTTTTCACAAAGAGACTGAACATATTGTGAGCTCAATGTCAAAAGACAAGTTTGGGGGTTTATTTCTTAGACATTCTGGGCAGATTTAGAGGAGGGAGTGAAAAACTAGGGAAGGGAAATCTAGCACTCAGGACAAGGATTTGCCTAAATAATCTGCCGTGCTAGAAATACAAAATGCAAAATTACCCAGCAGATTTGAAAATGAATCAAATTGAATCTGGAAGTGAAAAATACAGTAAATGAAATGTAAAACTTAGTGAATAAGTTTGACATCAGGTTAGACACAGCTGAAGAGGCAACTGGCAAACTAGAAAGTAAGTAAAAATAAATTATTCAGAATACAGCACAGAGAAACTAAGAATGAAAAATATTAAAGAATAGTTGATACACTAAGTACAGAGTGAGAAGTTTTAATATATGTCAAATCAGATTTCCAGAAAGAGAGAATAGAGATGATGGAGAGGGGCAATGAAAGAAAATAATTGCTAACATAGAATTCGATATCTAGTATCCCTATATCTAGAGAAAACATGTTCCCCAATAAAAGGTGAAATAGAGAGACTTTTAGGGAAAAAAAAAAGCAAGAAAGTTTGCCATCAGCGGCATCTCACTAAAATATATTATGTACTTCTGAGAGAAGTAACAGTGAGACAGATGGAAGGTCTTTGATGAAAGAAGAAATGTAGGGCTTCCCTGGTGGTGCAGTGGTTGGGAGTCTGCCTGCTGATGCAGGGGACACGGGTTCGAGACCTGGTCTGGGAGGATCCCACATGCCGCGGAGCGACTGGGCCCGTGAGCCACAATTACTGAGCCTGCGCGTCTGGAGCCTGTGCTCCGCAACAAGAGAGGCCGCGATAGTGAGAGGCCTGCGCATCGTGATGAAGAGTGGCCCCCACTTGCCGCAACTAGAGAAAGCCCTCGCGCAGAAACGAAGACCCAACACAGCCAAAAATAAATAAATTTAAAAAAAAAACAAAAAACTCCAAAATTAAAAAAAAAAAAAAAAAGAAGAAATGTAGTGTGAAGACCTATGAAGGGAGGAAGAGAACAATCAGTGACTATAGAAAGCAATGATAATAAAGTCTGTGGGGTTAAATAAAACAAGAGAAAATTACAACAATAATAGAATGTAATCCAAGAGTTGACGTATTGTAAGCTTCTTGTATAAATAGCAGGTAAAATATTAATGAATTTTAAACTTTAATGAGTATGCATGCTATAATTTTTAAAAAGCAGAATCAGTATATATTACTTTGAAAATAGTATAGGAAGAAAACGGAATAAGAAAAATTAGCCAATCCAAAATCAGATAAGAAAGAGAAGAAAAATCATTATAGATCAGACAGGGCGGGCTTCCCTGGTGGCGCAGTGGTTAAGAATCCACCTGCCAATGCAGGGGACACGGGTTCGAGCCCTGGTCTGGGAAGATCCCACATGCTGCGGAGCAACTGAGCCCATGTGCCACAGCTACTGAAGCCCGTGCACCTAGAGCCCGTGCTCTACAACAAGAGAAGCCACCACAGTGAGAAGCCCCTGCTCGCTGCAACTAGAGAAAGCCCACGTGCAGCAATGAGGACCTAACACAGCCAAAAAAATAAACAAGTAAATAAATAAATTTATAAAAAAAAAAAAAAAAGGACAGGGCAATGAGAAAGCACAATACAGGTTTCCCCCACTATCCAAAATTCTATGAAACCTTTCATAAGCCAAAGCGGGGTAAAGCAAAGAAGCAATTACCTTAGGACACATCTTGCTAACAGATGCACAAAATAAATTGAGATGAAGCACAGATGCTTACAGATATACTCTAAAGCTATGGCAGCTTGATGCTGAGACTGAGCGTAGTTCCTGGGGAAGGAGCTTGGCAGTGCCACTCTTGCCCCCTGGAATGTGTGCTGCCTCTACACTGGCTGCGCTGCAAAACAAATGCTGAATGCTATTTTCACTTTTCACTGTTTTTGTAAAAGCGAAAATCCTCTTCCAATTTCTTTCAGTTAATGAAAACAGGTACTAATGTTTTAGTACCTGTTTTAGGTCTTTCATAAAAGCAAAGTGACGTGAAGGGAACTTTTGAAAAGAAGGTGATACGTACATATATAAAGTGATGTATATTGTTATGGACTGAATGTTTGTGTCCTCCCAAAACTCATATGTTGAAGTCCCAACACCGAATATGATGGTATTTGGAGGAAGGGTCTTTGGGAGATAATTAGGTTTAGATGAGGTCATGAGGGTGGACCCCCACAATGGGATTAGTGTCCTTATAAGAAGAGGAAGAGAGACCAGAGCCAGCTCTCTCTGCCACGTGAGGACATAGTGAGAAGGCAGCCATCTTCAAGCCAGAAAGAGGGCTCTCACCAGGAACCAAATCAGCCAGCACCTTGATCTTGGACTTCCCAGCCACCAGAATTGTGAGAAATAAATATCTGTTGTTTAAGCCACCCAGTCTATGGTATTTTGTTGTAGCAGACTAAGACATATATAAACTCAAATATAATGACAATTACATTAAATATAAATGGACTAGATGTGCCTGTGAGAAATAAAAATTGTCATACTAGATTAAAAAAATCCAACTATATGCCATATGTATATCCAAAAAATAAGGATAGAAAAAAGTTGAGGCAAAAGGATAGAAAAAGATACAGCATGTAAATAATAACCAAAAGAAAGGAGTTGTATGTAATCTCTGAAAACAGAGATTATAGTAAAAAGCATTACTAGCAATAAAAAGGGTCACTTCATAATGATAAAAGGTCCAATTAACCAGGAAGACGTAACACAGGCAATTAATAAAATTTTAAGGGTACATGTATAGAACTGCAAGGAAAAATAGACAAATCCACAATCATAGTAGAAGATTTTGACATACTTTCTCAGTATTTCAAATACTATGATAAAACAGACCCAAAAAACCCTTTTCTGTGTACGTTCTTTTCAGTAAATATGATAGGACAATGGATATCCACAAAGAAAAAAATAATAATAAACTTGAACCCCCTACCTCACAGCAGACACAAAAATCGATTCCAGAAAAACTTAAAGTGAAAGATAAAATCCTAAAGCCTCAGAGAGAGGATTTATTAAGCAATAGCACAAAAAGTACTAGTCATAAAGGAAATAAATGATAAATTTAACTGCAACAAAAATAAGAAATTCTGTTTATCAAAAGACTCACTAAAAAGAGGGATAAGACATTCACAGAGGATACTAATCACACCTATAACATTGAATTACTAATACCCAGAGTATAATAACGAACTCCTACTGTTAAAGAGAAAAAGACCAGCCAAAAGCTTAATGGAAAAGTGAGCAAAGGACTTGGGTAGGAACTTCAGAGGAGGAAATCCAAATGGTCAATAAATAATAAAGTAATATTCCATCTTGTTAATAATTAAGCAGATATAAGTGAAAACCACAAAAAAGAAATAACTATATAACCCCAAAACACTTGCAAAAAGTAAAAAGCTTGATAAGATGATGTTGACAAAGATGTGGAGTAATGGGATCTCATACACTGTCAGTGAGAATGAACATTGGTAGAGCCACTTTTGGAAAAGTTTGGCATGATCTGACCCTATGACCGAGCAATTTTACTCCTAAGTATAGATATCCCAAACTACTGCCTGTATGTATAAAGATACATGTACAATAATATTCATGGCAGCAACATCTGTAATAGCCAAAAATTTAAGACAACTCAATGTCCATCAAAAGTAGAGAAGATAAATAAATTATGGTAGTCATACATGAAATACTAAGCAGTTACCTCCTTGCTAGAGGTGATCATTGCCCTTAGTTTTATGATAATCATTTCCTTGTTTTTCTTGTAGTTTATCATCTCTTATGTATTCCTAAATAATATAATTTAGTTTTGGTTATTTTTGGCTTTACGTAAATGGAATGGGAAGGGGGTTGTCTTTTCCCCTTATCATTATGTTTACGAAATCCATACAGCTGTACATATGCTCTTTCTCAGGCACACACATAAACACACCCAAACTCACAAACATGGAAAATAAAATTCTACTTTTTCCAAAGAAAAAGTCCCACAGAGGATACCCATATTACTTCAGAGACTCTGGTAGTTCAAATCCAAAGACTCAAATAGTCCATTTAGTGAATCTACCAAGAAACCAGCTATGACCTTGATTACAGCTGCAAAATCTGTGTTATCTCAGCAAGTCACTTCTCTGACTCAAAATATAGTAATATTTTGACTACATTAGTCATCATACAGTTACTTTTTATTCACTCCCTAACACAGACTGATGCCAGTTAGGCTTTTCATAATGCTACACATGCAACTATTGGCCAGAACGCATCATAAAATTGACTTAAGAAGTGCCCTGCTTCCACATTTTTTTAAATTGATTTTAATTGGTTGCTTTACAATGTTGTGTTAGCCTCCAGTGCACAACAAAATGAATCAGCCATACACATACAGATATCCCCTCCCTTTTGAACTTCCCTCCCATTTAGGTTATCACAGTGCATTAGGCAGAGTTCCCTGTGCTATACAATATGTTCCCATCAGTTGGCTATTTTATACATAGTATCAATAATGTATATGTGTCAATCCCAGGGGGAAAGGGGTAGGGTGGGAGGAATTGGGAGACTGGGATTGCTTTCACATTTTAAAAGCCTGACTGCCCGCCAGATTTCAATGCCAGATTTCAAACCTGCTTTCCGCAGAGGAGACAATGAAGATGAAGTCACAGCCAGAAGGAATGTGTACACTTCTCAAGTACTTCCTAGTCACTTGGGTTATTTCAGTAATGATCCTGCCAATAGCTGTTTCCTACCGCTGTGGCAGCCAAGGATGGGTGCCACCTCTAGCCTCACGTTCATAAAGAAGAAATAATATAGGACAAGATTTGCTACACTTTTCTAAGGATGATTCTTCCTTCACATTTTATTCACCCCAAAGGCCTGTAAATTAACATATGACCTTTCCTCCCACTACTATTTTTTTTAAATAAGTGAAATATTTTAGAGGGATTTTAGAGCAGTTTCTACCTCTAAAGAACACATACAGATTCTACCTGTAGAATCACTGCAGCTGTCTGTTACTTTAGCCATAAATTCCCCTGATCATCCCAGGGCCACAGGAAAAGGCTCTTAGAGGATGCAGATAGCATCCTTTAGAGCAGCTTTATGCAGAGGTCTACACAGCTGTGCACAGGTGGGTACTTTAGGCATTTTGAAGATAACTCAGGTTACAGCCCCATCCCAATCATTCCCAAGGCTTCCTGATTAATGGGATGATACCTGATTTAAGGTAGCTAGAAGAGCTTTCAAAATCCAATGATCAGCCAGTGGTCCAACCAACTCGAGCTCCTAACTAAAACCTCCTAGGTCTTCTCTTTCTTCTAGGAACTCTTCAGAATTTCTAAGACATTTATTTTTGACTCAGGTCTATTAGGTTACCCTATGTACTCAAGTAAAACGTTGTTTGGGACATCTTTTCTATGCCAAGATGACACCAATCCAGGGAGAGTTTGCTACCGTCCTCCACGAGTAAATGACTGAGAAACATTTCCCCATTACCTCTGAAATCTATACCTACTTCTTTTTTTTAATTGAAGTATAGTTGATTTACAATGTTGTGTTAGTTTCAGGTGTACAGCAAAGTGATTCAGTTATATATATATATGCATATATATACACACACACACATATATACATATATATACATATATATTCTTTTTCAGAGTCTTTTCCATTATAGGTTATTACAAGTATATCTACTTCCTAATGTCCACTTTTCCCCACTCTGTTATCAGTTAGAGTCAGAAGTGAGACGTTAGTAAGATGTGTTTATTTATTTAGCAATATATATTTAGTCAAAACTTTTAAATTACGGTATTCTCTGTGTTTAATAAACAAAAATTTCCCACAATAAAATATTT
This sequence comes from Eschrichtius robustus, assembly GCF_028021215.1. Taxonomy (NCBI): domain Eukaryota; kingdom Metazoa; phylum Chordata; class Mammalia; order Artiodactyla; family Eschrichtiidae; genus Eschrichtius; species Eschrichtius robustus. Next base: position 65,825,588 of record NC_090826.1, read on the forward strand.
CCCAAAATAAAACCAGTGTTGATGCACATGAAAAAATAAAAGGCCCTTAACTGATTTAAAAGACAACTGTATAAAACACTTATAAACTACATTGTTGGGTTTTATAACATATAAAGATGTAGTAGAAAGAGAGTTAAACAAGAAACAGAAAGTTTATATTCAAGTCTTGTGTCTTTGACTCTATATGTAACTCTGAATAAATTTTGCCTTTTTATATCTTAGTTGCCTGTTGAAGGATATAATCGATACACCACCTAAGTCACGGCTTGAAAAATCAAATGAGATCATGATGTGAAATCATTTATAAAAAGTATATTTCCATGAACATGAGAAAGCACTATGATTATGATTATTACAGTTTTACTTTAAATATCATATGTAAAATGTCTGACACATCACAGGTCCTCAATAAAAAATTTCCCTTCTCCTTCCCTATTGATTTCCTAAAAACGCAGCTCAATTTTAATTCCCACACCCATGCCACTCACTCTGTCTTCCTTTATCTTACCAGTGAGAATTTAGAGAAAGGAAAGGATCACCTTTACATCTTCCTCTCATGTCTTTAGCTTCTGGTGCCTTTCCAGCTGCCAAAATGACCAAAAGTGCCTTCACAAATCTCATCTCCAAGAGTTCCTGAACTTAGAGGCTCAGGCAACCTGGGATACTATTCACTGACAAATAGCCCTTAAAATACGTGTCCTGACCGAAAACTTCCCTTTAAGTTGATTTTGACCTCTGAACAGTTTTCTCTGAGTACTGAACAGAACTGATTTTATTTCACTGAGCACTTACACTGTGAGGGTCAAGACGGATAAGAAACAGTGCTCCTCTTGAGAAGGAAATTGCACTGTAGAAGTGGGAACACACCAATATTGTAACTCAGCAAGAACTCCAAGAGTTCTCGAAGGAGAGCACAAAGACCTCAGGTAATGTGATGGAAGGACAGTTCACATTCAGCTGAAGACACCAAGAAAGCCTTCAAATTAAGGAGGTATCATTTGAGCTAGACTTGGTGAGAGCCTGGGCCCAGTGGGTAAAGAAAGGAAAACCTGAGATGGAGAAATTCAGTGTGTCAAGAAAATAGTGAATCACACAGGAGGAAGATGTGTAAATACGGTCAGAGCTAGCTTAAAGACTTGTTCAAATAAGCTAGTTTTATCTTTCTTACTAATTTGAATTTAACCCTGTTCTCAAATCTCATTAGAAAACCAACAAATATGATTCAATAAGTAATGTCGCAAATCGCTTCCAGAAAACCTACTCCAGAACTTCAGAAATTTTGGAAAATAACTTGCCTTTAAAATTTAATATGGCTTTTACCCTAATCTGTCTTTAGTTCTGTGCTTCTTAAACATTCACACACATACACACATGCACACACACAATTCTAGACTATTGCTTAGGAAAGATTTTTATTCTATGAGCTACTTTATTTCATACTAGAAACTACACCTGATTCATAGTTTAAGTACTTAGTAAACATACAAAAAGAATAGAACAGAAAACACATAAGAGTTTGCACAGTCAAGGTTCTCCAGCAGATTCTTCAGGGGAAAAAATGCTTGAAATGATGTAAATCAAGAGATGCAGTGAACATAGAAATAGAGAACAGACTTGTGGTTGCCAAGGGGAAGGTGGGTAGGGGAGCGATAGAGTGGGAGGCTGGGGTTAGCAGACGCAAACTAGTATATAGAGGATGGATAAACAACAAGGTCCTACTGTATAGCACAGGGAACTATATTCAGTATCCTGTGACAAACCATAATGGACAAGAATACGAAAAAGAATGTATATATACGTATATAACCAAATCACTTTGCTGTACAGCAGAAATCAACATCACATTGTAAATCAACTTATACTTCAACAAAATAATTTTTTTAAAAGCCCCCCAAAAAGATGCAGTGAATATATGAAGCACAGGGGAAACTGGTATGAGTTACAGAAGCTTGATAAGCATGCATGCCATATTTAGTATATTTAAAGTATCGCTAGAGATTGTTATGCCAATGACTCAGTCTAATATGTTCATTACACAAAAAGCCAACTTTTTTGCATTGCACTTTTACATCATATTCCCTATGCTTAAGGAATACATTGGTTTGTATATTTGCAGGAGAGCATTTAACTAGGTTTATAAATGTTTAACAAATAACTAACAATTTTTTGTGAATATTTATTTAGGCTGGTATATCACTAAGTCAGGTATTGGAGTAAAATGTCAATATTATCAGGACATGTTGCTTTAGCCAGAATTATCTGACAGAGTAACCAAGAAAAAGAAAAAGGCCCCTGCTAAGTATCACATTTAACAAGACCATCTGACCAATCAGGTCAAGGTTCTTATCACAATCACTGACTTGAGTAATTATTTGTTCTGTAGATCCTAATGAGCTCTGACTTTGGCAGCATCAACTCAGTTTTTCTGGAAAATGTGCTTGTAAAATCTACTTTAAGTGCGTACCTTGATATCATAACAAAATGGACTTTGGCTCCCCCTCTCTCATAAGCACGCATACACACACAGGACACCCACAAATTCAGGACAAATTGGTATTCTGAATGCTCAAAATCAAACATCCTGAAAATGTAGTCCAAGAACTTCATTATTATTGTTTATTATTGTCAAAAGGAATTCTGCTTCCTGAGGGACATGTAACTATGAGAACATTCCCTATGTTTACTGTTTCCACAATCTATCCTAGAACACTGGACATTTATGTATGGAACATTAAGTATACCAACCAGTTAAATGCACATTAAAATTTGTCAGCAATGCTAAACTACAGTCCAATGGAAATTTTCCTTGCAGGCACACATCTCTCTTATTCTTATGGTTTTATGGAAGACATCCAAAGAAAGCAAGAGTGATTAATTCTTTTCTTCTTACTACTTGTATATTTTGGTATAGAATAAATAACCTGCTAAGTATTACATCAGAAATATTTTAAAATAATACTATTTTTTGTATTTTTGGCTTTAAGGATGATCAAAACTTTCAGGAGTTCCTGGGATAAGGAAAAGAAAGAACTGGTGTGAAATAATTACTTGTTCTTTTCAATGCAGTGATTAAAATTGAGATGATAACATTGATTCATAGAGCAAATCTGCCATGATAGAACTTCCTATTTTGAAGGTATATTATTATTTCATTTTTGAAAACAATTTAAATTGGTCTTTTTAAATCAGAGGTTGATTTTTAATTTCAAAATAATAATTTTGGCACACAATTATTATTTAAAATAAAAATAAGAATTTATTCTTTCTTTTTTCACATTTCCAGTTAAATGTAGTTCTGTTGTTTCATCAGTATAAAAAAACAAACAGCTTTCTTTTTCAATAAACGAAGACGTTAGCTACGTTTGTAAAGAAAGGAAAAGTAAAGCTTCACCAAAAGAATGAAAAATAAAGGTGAACCACATTAACCAATTACCAGGTTTCCAGCTGAAGTTTTCCAGTTGCTTACTCATGTCCCTGCTTCCAGCTCATGCTCTCAAACCCCAACTGCACTTTCCCATTTAAGCAATCCAGTTTTCTCAGCAAGTTCTGAGCTGCTAAGATACTATTTATCTATGTTTAAAAATAAAATTGAGTAGCTTAGCTTTTTCTCTTCTAAGGGTGGTTCTAACTGAAGAGCTTTCTTCAATGAATAGAAAAATTATATTCCTCAATGTTCCACCCTCTGGCATTAAGGCAGGCCTGGTTACCTGGAAAAGAATGCCAAGCTCAAAAATTAACATTATAGGATTTCCTTTAGTTGCAGGAGGAAAGAAAGAATTTCTGGGCTCTTTGTATTCCTAGGCTATAATATATACTTATACCTATTTACATCTGAAACTATTATTTTAGAAAGAAGAGTATAACTTTAAGGATTTGTTGATTGGAATTTCTTGCACTTAAAATAGTTCCATTCTTTTATAACTCCTTTCATCTCTCCAGCTACTGGAACTGACTCAGGCTCAGGTAGCATATTTGTCAGAATATTCTCAAGCATTACAAAAATGGTCAAGGGTATGTCCTTACAAATGCCTATAGACGCCCTTGCCATGCAATTTATATAGAGTACGTACCCCTTACCCCTTGTCCTTGTGCTAAAGTGCTCTGCTCTCACCTTATCCTACAAGAGCAAACCAAACTGGGATAAAATGCAAATATGTAGCTACAGAAGTAGAGAAATAAATAGGTGGGAACTCTTGTTAATATGCAAACATGTATCATGAATCTCTGGAAACATAAGGTAGGAATCAGGACCCATTTTGCATAATAAGGCATCCTTGCTCTCTGGTTACAAAAGCTAGGGGACACCTGTTAACATTTTTAAGTTTTTAGGGGAAATTTAAGAATATTATGGAAGTCTAGGTACAACCAAGATCCCCCAATTAAAAGTGTAAGGGCAGGACTTCCCTGGTGGTGCAGTGGTTAAAAATCCGCCTGCCAATGCAGGGGACAAGGTTTCGAGCCCTGGTCCGGGAAGACTCCACATGCCGCGGAGCAACAAAGCCCGTGCGCCGCAACTACTGAGCCTGCGCACCTAGAGCCCGTGCTCCACAACAAGAGAAGCCACTGCAATGAGAAGCCCGCGCATCGCAACAAACAGTAGGCCCCACTCGCCACAACTAGAGAAAGCCTGTGAGCAGCTACGAAGACCCAATGCAGCCAAAAATAAATAAATAAATAAATAAATGTATTAAAAAAAAAAGTGTAAGAGCAGAAAAGCATGGTGTTGAAAGAGCACAGATTCTAAGATCTGGGTCTAATACTTGCCCAGCACTAACTATCTGGGGCAAGTCCTTTAAAACCTCTGAACTTCAACCCTTCACCTATAAAAGGAAGGGATTGAAGATGATCCTCAAGGTTCCTTCAGGCTCTAAACACCTGGCATATGATAGATCCTGAATAAATGCTTGTTGAATAAAAATGCCTACAACCGCCGAAAATCAAGAGATAGAAAATACAGAATACAGCCTACCCAGACTGCTTTGATTCAAAGTGGAGAGAATGGAGAACCACCAGGAAACCAGAGTCAGTCTCATAAACTGTACAGAGGGAACAGAAGGAATAAAATTCAAACCAGGGCAACCCTACTAGAGGTTATGATATACAGGTTGTACACAGAACATTCAACCAAAATTCAGAACGTTGGTTTTCTGCAGCAATCATACAGGAAGCTGAGCACCACCCAAAAGAGAATCTTTGATGTGGGATCTGAGTGGGAATGAGGGAGGCTATTGAGAGGAATCAGTGCTGTCAGACAGAGAAAAGCAGGAATGGGAGGGAAAATGTAATTTCCCTGTTTAAGTAATAAGAGATTGAGCATTTAATAAATCTCGACTGAATGTAGTTTGTCCTCACAAACTCCTTAATAATAATGACCAGTTTTGTTGGTTATAGGAATAACATGCATGTGCTACAGAGAAGACCTAAACTAAGAAGTCTGTCAGGAAAGAGAATCGGAGCTGTGGTCTCAGTCTGATGTGGAGAAATCACTTCAGTTTTCTGTTGGATTTGGTAGCTACCAAACAAGTGGAGGAATCAATCCATAATTAGCAAATATTTCAGACTTCATTCTCTATCTATCTATGGGCAGCAAGGATATGTCAGTGGGAAATTACAGGCTCACTTCGTTTCCTAAGGTGGGGAAATCAAAAGTTTGTTTTTAGTTAAAAGCAAGATACAAAGTCTTTTTTAAAATAGAAAACTTTATGCAGTTTGTGTCAGATCTTTACTGTGCTTGTTTATGCAAGTTACTTAACCTCTCTATGCTTCAGTTTTCTCACCTTTAAAATGGGGAAAACAAAACCAACCTCAAAGAGTAGTTGGGTAGATTAAGTAAATTCCCATACGTAAAGCGATCAGAATAGTGTCCAACACACACTTACTGTGCTATGAAAATATTTTATTGCTGTTGTTGTCACATCAACACCCCCAAAGACTCAGATAGCTTTCAACAGTGCATAGCATTCGACCTTCCTGATCCTCAAGAAAATCCAAAAATAGAAAAACATTTGGGAAATAAAATGAACTCCATTCTAGAAAAGCCAACTTTATCTATGTAATTTGGAAGAGTAGGCAGGCAAAGTCCAAACCATTTCAAAAATTAATAATGAGAGATATATACATTTCAGTTACTTAAACCAAGCCATCAAAAACTATAATAAAGGGTGTCATATTTAATACTGTAAGGAAATTATGTATTTTAATCAGTTGCTGCTTCCAAAGGCTCTTGTTCACATAGATGTGGAATAGTTGATGGCAATAGTTTGTGCCAAGAGGCATTCAATGCTATGGAGAGAGAGGAAGCCAGCTTGGATTACCAGGGGAAATAAAAGTTCCAAGGTAAGGAAGAGCTCTTTCCCAGGGAATCAGAAGTCACCTTTATATAACATGTTTTGCCTGAAGAAGAAATGTGTCCTTTTCCCTTAAATTTACATTTGCTCCCCCCAAGATGTCTCTAGGCTTTCTGGAATTTCTATTTGAAGTCAAACCTGTTTTAGCAATAATTTTCCATTGCTACAGCTCTAGCTAACATTGATATCCTGACTGAGAAAATAATAAGAAGCAATTAAAAGTACAGCAGAACATTTTAACCCAGGCATTTTGACACTGCGGACATTTAACAGAAAATACAATTTGACCCAAGTAAAATTAGATTAGGTAGAAATTATCATGAAAAATAAAACTAACAATGCTAAAGATATATTATATATATGCATGTATATAGGTAGATATAGATATATATACAGATATAGATATATCTATATATAGTAAAGGGGTTTTTTTCCCTTTTCCTTTTTAATTAAAAAATGGGTTGAAGAATCAAATATTGTTAGTAAATCTTAAAACTGCAAAAATTAACCTTTTAGAGAAAAGTAATATTAAATCATCAGCATTTGTGCTTTGAAATTTTAAATAGCAGTTGGTTATTTGCTCAGTTCACTACTTGATTCTAGGAACAGAAGTTGTAGTTATATTCTTCGGTGGAGAATGGACAAGAGTAGGGCAATGGCTAAAGCTTAAAAACCAGTTGGGAGGCTATTGTAAGTATGTAAATAACAGACAGTGGCTTGAATGAAGTGATGCACTGGAGACGGTGAGTTTAGAGCCCTTCTTAGAGATGGGAAGGTAGGGAGACAAGAGCAGGTTTGGTGGGATGTAAAGTTGAACCAACAAGTCTGGAGCAAGACAAAGCAATCAGGGTCAGAGATAAAAATGTAGGAGTTAACAGCATATTCATGGGCTTTAGAACTATGGGACCCGACGAACTCACCTAGGAGAGTACAGAAAGAAAAAATGTGTCCTGGGGGCCCTTCAATAATCAGATAGTAAATGGGCAGAGGAGGAGGAGATATCAGGAGACAGGAGGAATCAGGAGAGTGTGGCATCATGGAAGGAGAAGAAGAAAGTATTTCAAAAGAGAGAGTGGCTGCATGTGTTAAATGCTGCTAAAGGAGAATAAGGTGAGAAAGGATAGTTTTTCATTAGAGGAACAAGATAGAAGTTTTTGGAAACTTGGGTAAAAAGCTGTTTTATGAAGTAGTGCAGAGATAATTCCAGTTGGTGAAGGTTAATGAGAGGCTGGGAGGGAGGAAAGTGGAGTCAGTGCCTCTAGCCAATGCTTTTGAGGAGTGTTCTGTGAGAGAAAGCAAAGAAATGGGGAGGTAGTTGGAAGATGATGAGGCGGGGTCAATGGAGGTTTTTTTAAAACTTCAGGTGGCCGATATTAAGGCATGTTTGTTTCTAGATGGGAATGGTGCAGAAGGGAGGCAGGGGGATTTCATAGCAAGGTCCTTGAGGAGGTACTAACCTCAGAGAGGGTGAAGATTCCCCTTCTTCATAAGAGCAGAGGAGATGGAGCACATGGGCGCAAGTCACGGGTTTCTCTAGGTCTCAATTTCTTTGAAACAGGATGCTGTTGAAGAATGTTTTCTATGGGCTAACCTCAACAACACTCCAATTCTTCCAAGCTCACCCACATTGTCAATCACAGTTACACTTTCTTAAACATAAGGTTAAGAATGAGTGTACATGTTGAGTGAATGGACAAAAGAGAAAAGACAAAAATGGCACCACTTGCCAAATCCGCTTGCAATGCCTATTGACCCATTCACCCCTAACTCCTGGGTGTAACACTCTTAGGATCTGGGAGTGTTTCCCCCAGTATAGATGTACTTTCAGGGGATGTAAACCCAACAGTTCTTCCCAGGCCATGATTCAGCAGGGAGTTCCCCCATATATATCTTCTCTGGGAGAATGAAAGTTGCAGAGGGTCTCAAGGCAATATCTTATGTTGGACTTTTTCCTTTTCTTTGACTCGTGTCCATTCAAGGAGAAGCAGTACTCAGTGGTCCCTCTCACCTTAGTCTATGATACCAGAAGTGGAGGGCTTATTCTTCATTGGTTCATTTATCTCAAAATTCTTATCATAAAGATGAAGATTTTATTATAGGCCTAATTACTTTATCCTAATTAAGAAGGCAAGACTTATGAATGAAAATATAACTTTCATCATACTGAGCAGTAAAACATGGTTTTGAATCATGATACATTTTGAATCAGAACAACTCACTGACTTCTGATAGCCCTGAAAGGCTTGGCTTCTGCTTTTTTGTAAGGTAGGAGAAAAAAAAATCTGCTGATACATTTTTCACCCCTAAGGTTAAAAAAAAAATCACAACTGGAAATTTATAAAATAGCCTCTTCAGAAGGTTGTATTACCTACCTTTCCTCTTTATAGGATCATATGTGATCTACTAACAAAATCTGTGTGAAGGAACTTTGAAAACTATAAAATGCTACGTAAGTGTAATAAACAATAGAATCTACACAGGTAAAATTAAAGTACACAAGAGTCCAAAATGTGGCTTTGAGAACAGAGGTAGGAAAGTACATACATGATAATTTTTTTAGTTAAGGATTTGGAACCCAAGTAATGTAGGAAGTCACAGCAGAAAAGTACTTATTTGTAGATCTCAGGGGCAATGAGAATGCATAAAGGAAGAACAGTTCTTGAAGCCAGTGCTGCTCAAACTTTCATTTGCGTGAGTCACTTGGGAATCTTGTGAAAATGCAGATTCTGGGGCTTCCCTAGTGGCGCAGTGGTTGAGAGTCTGCCTGCTAATGCAGGGGACACGGGTTCGAGCCCTGGTCCGGGAAGATCCCACATGCCGTGGAGCAACTGGGCCCGTGAGCCACAACTACTGAGCCTGCGCGTCTGGAGCCTGTGCTCCACAACAAGAGAGGCCGCGACGGTGAGAGGCCCGCGCACCGCGATGAAGAGTGGCCCCCGCTTGCCGCAACTAGAGAAAGCCCTCACACAGAAACGAAGACCCAACACAGTCAAAAATAAATAAATTTAAAAAATTTTTTAAAAAATGCAGATTCTGGTTCAATAAGTCTGGGGCAGGGCCTGAGAGTCTGCATTTCTAGCAAGCTCCCAGGCGATACCCAGGCTGCTGGTCCACAGACCACACTTGGAGTAGCAAGACTCAACTATCAGGGGCTAACTGAGGAGCAAGGCAGGTGACACCAAACAAAGAGGACTAGGTAAGATACTCAGAGTGTCACGAAACATCCAAGAAGCCTGATGGTGGAGATCTTTATCAGAAAAAGAGATTTAAAGAAGACACATGTGTCAGTCACAAACTGGGATGGAAGGACCAGAAGAAAACAACATGTATAGGATGAAGTGAGGTCATGAAGCGTCAGTAGCTATATGATGCTCTTCCTGGGGGATTCTTTTATAACTCTAAAGAGAGGGAACCCCTTCAGGAGGTAGAAATCAGCCACTTGAAAGAACCCAAAAAGTCTTCATCAGCAATTAGTCTTTATCAACCAAATACTTAGGTGTTCCTAGAGTTTGAAAGAATCGTGTATTTGTTATCGATAGACTGTCATAAAGCAATCTTAGACTAACTTAGTACTTAACGCTCAGACTATGACTTACTATAGTTCTTGCCCTCTAAGTAAGTGGCGGTAGTTCTCCTAGGAAAAAGCACAAAGGGCAAACAAATCTTTATTTGTAGGAGTTGGTGACTCTGGAGCTCAATACCCATTTCTCCCTGTCCTAAAAATCCTAGTCCTTAAACTTTAATGCACAGAATAACAAAGTCAGTTGGACTGGTGAATACCTGAATTCACTGATAATGAACACTTAATCTTAAATTAAAAATAAAAAACTGCATGCAGAGAAAGACACATACTGTATGTTTTCACAAAAAATAAAACGACTGAATATGACAAAACAGAAACAGACTCACAGATACAGAGAACATACTAGCAGTTACCAGAGGGGACAGGGGCAGCAGGAAGGGAATTAAGAGGTACAAACTGCTAGATATAAAATAAAATAGGTAATAATTTAAAATCATTACTATAAAGCATCATAAATGATAACATTTGAAATGTAAAAAAAAACCTGCATGCTTATAATAACCTATAATGGAAAAGAATCTGAAGAAGAACATATATATATATATATATATATATATATACAATATACATATATACATATATATATTTAACAGAATCACTTTCCTGTACACCTGAAACTAACACAACATTGTAGATCTATATTTCAATAAAAAATTTTGTTTAAAGACTGTATGAAAATGCTGGAGGTAATAAGAGTTTGGGGGTAGGGGAATAAAGCTGTTAACTCTTCCATTTTTGTCCATGCCTTGTACAATGTAATAGATGATATATGCACAGTCTTGCAAAATTCGGCATCAAAAAATGAGGCACTTTGTTTACTTTCACTTTACGTTACTACTTAGACCTCAGAAGGCACATTGGTCACGAGAAACTTAATATGCATGAAATACCTTTAACTACATGCAGAATAGCCATTGTAGACTAGAGAAAAGAGATGTAATTCAAATTCAGCAGCCACACTTTAACCACATTATGTGTGGCCTTTTGCTTTAACAGAAGCTCCACATGATAGCTATTAGCACAGCCCATTCAATTTGGAAGGTAAAATTCAGGGTTACTTGGAGGAAAGAAAATAAAGGAAGCAAGCTCCATAGTGAACAATGACAGCACCCTAAGGCTTTAAGGTTCAAATAATCCCATACATATGTTAAACAAAAATATTAATACTTTCTATGAATACCCCATTCTTTGGTGCTTTATCAGACTTGCCACCCATTAATGAAAGCTATTGAAAAAAATTCCCACTATAGGCATGATGGGCAGAAATAACAACACTTGGTCTAAGCTTTGACTAACAATAATAAATCACTGAGAGTCAGAGTTGTGATAAAGAGTCCAGGGAAAGTGAATATGTACAAACTGTGTTCACTTGGAAAAGATAATAATAATGATAATTAAAATAGCAACCGATTTTTGAGTACTTACTAGGCATGAAGCCATGCTTCATGAACATTACCTAATTTAAGACTCACAAGAACCCTTGCTATAGTCACAATAACCAGTTCGCTTCTGAAAAAATGCAAAGTTGAGGCTCCCAGAGGCAATGTGAACCTTAGGGTCTAATCTTTGCTTAGAGTCACACAGCTAGCAAGTGGGGGATCTGGAATTCAAACTTAGGTCTGTGTGGCTCCGGAATCCACTCGTAACCAGCACAACTACTAGCCTCTAGTACTATCAAATTTACCACAAAATTAAAGATTATTCATAAAAATTTTTTATGACATTCCTCTCCCCCTCCCCACTTCAAAAATAGCAATGCTGGACCACATTCAACAGGATGATAAGCATTATCTGACTTCCCAGCTTTTTCATTTGACATATAGGTTCCAGATTTACCATTTGCAAAACCAAATAAAGCTTCCAAATATCATAAGAATGGCCTTCTCCCACTGGTTTTATTAGACTATAGCATGTATGTGCAAGGCTTAGTGCATGAGAGAGAGAATAAGATGTCAAGATCCAATACTAGCTGCTTCATTCCTGTTCCTGGGCCCTAAGTGACAAGACTAGTCTTTAATACCCCAATATACTAAAAAGCGACAAAATTTGAGGTTTGATTAAAAAAATCACATGTCACAAGGGTTTTTCTGAAAAGCCCACCAGTGTACCATTCTAATCAAATGCTAGCTCATACAATAACAGTGGTCAGCCCATGCCTTGAGTCTTCTACTCTGATCTTCCCCAGCTCTCCCACCTAATGAACTAATATACTAATATGACTCATGAACTCCACCTGCCGGCCCAGGCCCCTCCAGGATCACAGCTGGGCATGGCAGGAAGCAGATCAGCAATCTCAGCCCTAGCAGATGAGGCGGAGGAAAGTGGGTACTCACCGTAATATGGGTGCTTTTATAGACATAGTTAAATCCTCACAACTATACACTATAAGTGTTATTATCCGCATTTTAGAGATGAGGAATATGGAAACTCAGAGTGTTAAAAGTACTTGACAAAGTTTGCATAGTCTTATTGTTTGTTTAAAAAAAACCAAAACAAACAAATAAAGCAGGTCTCCTATCTCCTAGTCTGAATATTGTACAATATAATTTTGACTCCTTCTTCCCAGATTTTGCACAATGAGTAAGAACATTCAAGTTCTTTTTTTGGTGTGATCAATTTACAAGATGGTTGAGCCAGCTTTCTGTGCGAGCTTATGTCTTTTTCGACAGGTGTTTGTGTGAACATTCATATCTTATGCAGATTGCCTTGTGGTGTGTACAGACACCAAAGCCAAGTTATTCTGACCCTGGCAACAGCTGGGAAGACTGGCATCTAGAGTGAGATAAGCTCCCAGATATGCAGCCTGCCGACTTGTATCCAGTGCAGTAGAATCAGTATGAGGTTGGAGACAGGAGCCAGTGGACTCTACTTTCTAGTCTGGTTGCTGTGCCTTTTACTACCTTTATTCCCTTTTGCCTTTCTTGCTTGAAAGGTGTTTAGGGGGATGAGGATTGGTTAGAGATAGGGGTGGAGGAGGGAGTAGCAATGAGTGGAGCCAGGTTGGAAACTGGTGAGAGAGTCATGTTCTTGCTAGAATCTCATTAAAAAGAACCAGGACCCTAATCCCAGACTCAAGTTCAGCATCGTTAATGGTGGGTCAACCAGATATTATGTTTCTCCTGATGTGATGCAGCATACCTAGGATGTATTCTGGCCCAAAAATGTTTAATAGAAATCCACCAATCATTCAGATTTAACCTAACCTATGGGAAATACAGGAGATAGAGAAACAATGTAAGTTATATTCTTGGGAAGGAACCAAACAAATCCAGAAAGTGAGATATTCTGCAGGACAACAGGTCAGTATTAGGAGAAAAGGGAACTGTGTCAATTAGAAGAGATTTGAGGGACATAAACCACCAGATGCAAGGCCTGGCCCTGGATTAGATCCTGCTTTGGACAGAATGCTGTAAAGACGTTTTGGGGGGGGGGAATAGCTGGGGAAATCTGAATGTAGAATGAATACGAGATAAAATTAACGTTTGTTGAACTGAAAAAGTCGAAATTGTTAATTGAAAAAAGCAGGTAGCAAAAAGAATATAAAGCAAAATCTCACTCTTGTAAAGAAAGTACAGATCTGGAAGGACACATGATAAAGTTTGTGATTAGAATATGGTGATTAGAATATGGTACTTTATGTAGTTAAATTTTACTTTGATGTATTTTCTAAACTTTCTACAATGTGAATAAAACTGTTTTTATAGTAATAAAAATTATTTTAATTAAAAGAATTAGCTATTGAAATAGAAATGCATGGTCCTTCCCACAGAGCCCATTTTTCAGTACCCGTAATACACAACTCGTTAGTAGAATACTCAGGAATTAAACACAATGGTTGACATTTTTCAGTAGGACCCTAACTTCTGTCCACCCCTTAGGCTCCAGGTGCCAGGGATGAGTCCCAGCACTCATGAAACCTTTGATCTGTGTTAGCATTCCTGTTAGCTGCCCGTGCTCGCCCACCGTGATGGGCCCATCAGTGGGAAAGCCCGGGCTTCTGCCTTAGTTGCTTTGCCCAGAGCTCCATTTTGTTTCCTGAGCTCACCTCCTGGCTTTGACCCTGAGGTCCTGCTTCACTCCTGCCAGCCCCAAAGACTGAATCTTGTTCACAGTACTCCAACTCCCCGGCTTGGATATGTCTGAACAGAGGGAACACTCAGAGCCACAATGCTGCCATTTATCTGAAATTCCAACAGTTTCTGGTGGCTGGAATTGCCACTGCTGTGCCCTGCCTGCCAAATCGGACATGCTCTGGCTGCTGCTGTTCACCCAAACTGTGCCTGAGCGCAGCACGCCCGGTATCCTGCAAGGGACCAGGCAGCTGCCCAGGTGGAGCCAGCCTCTGTAGCCGATTTCATTCTCTCCTGCCTTCACTGAACGCTGCTATAAAGACCTGGCAGTCTGCAAGCCCAAGACAGATGTGATGCTAAGCCTACATCATCTGAAGAAGAGGCTGGTTATAAACTCCTTGCTGAAGGAGAGAACAGGACCCAAGGTCTGGGCACAACTACATCCACAGGCTTATTAATTTCCTCCTTCCTTAATTCATTCGTTTACTAGCAAGCATTTATCGACCTCTTACTGGGTATCAAATACTATACTGGGCACTGAGGCTACATAGGTGACCAAGGGAATCCCTGCCCCCTTAGAGTTGTTCATAATGCTTCAGGATGATAAACCTTAACCAAATAAACCCACCAATAATTATTTACTTGCAAATGTGATACCAGAGATGCTATGAAGGAGGAGTACAAGGTGTGAGGAAAATATCTAATTGAAAATTTAAAAGATGAGTAAGCTGGCATGATGGTTGGCAGTCTTGGCAAAGGGCACAGCGTGGGCAAAGAGCCTATGATAGGAAGGAACTTGGCAACTATGAGGAACTAAAACAAGGCCAGCATGGCTGGAGGACGCTGGGTGAGGAGCTGAGTGATAGGAGCTGGGGCTGGACAAGCAGGAAGGGAGGGCAAATGGGCACACGTGATTGTTCCCCACCTAGATGGCCTTGTAGAAATATATGCTCAAGCAACTGAGGTCTGAGATGGACCTGAGGTTGCTGGGTATCATCTGTAACCTTTTATGTTTTTCAAAAGAAGAACTGCTGCTGAGTCCAAAAAGGTAACAGTATTCTGGGCATCAAGGTCAGGTACTGGAAGAAAACAAAAATCATCATCCCATGCATCAGTAACCTTTTTTTACAGTTCTAGTAGCCATAATTTAAAGAAAAATGTAATGCAGTTAGGGAAAGCCCAGAGAAAGAAAGAAAGAAAAAAAAAAAAAAAGGCCAGAAAATGTGGTCCATACATAAAGAGCTTCACACAGAGAGAAAAAAAGATGAAGGTAGAGATGACCCAAGTCTATGAAATCAAAGGCTACAGAATGGTTGCAAGGGAAAAGAAAGACGAACACTACATTTTAGAAATTAGAAATGGTGTTTTTATGGAATGTAGAAGGTTTGCAAATTCATAGCCCCCCAAAAAATACATTTTAAGCAGATGAGATCAAGTTCTGCTTTCTGCATGGCACGATGGGGTCAAGACAGACCTGGCCCGGCACTGGCCCCCACCTCCTCTATGGCCTGGGGCAAGTATGCTGTGTCTGCTTCATCTGTAAAATGGGAGGGAGCTCCATCACAGGGTTGTTGTCAGGAGTAGGTGACATGATATTAAAATGCTCACCACAGTGTCTGTCACATAATAGATACTCGGTGAATGAATGTTCACACCCTTCCTTATAGAACACAGGAGCTCTGACAGATGCTGCCACGTGAAAATAAAATAGGTGGATGAAAAGAAGAGACAATTGATAAAGAAAAGATTAATCTTTAAACCACTGGTATTTTTTGAAATAGCATGAACTATGAGGAAAATATGTGCACCTCAGAACATACCCACTGGTATCCCTTCCAAATCCCCAAGAGCACAATAGATGGTCACTGATATTCATGTATAGCAGGAGTCTCCCAACACTCCTTTAATAATCATGCCCCAGGCAGCTTTGGCCCAAGGCTGTTTCAGGGTTTACCCACTTGATTCTCTCCCAGCTTTTGCCACTATGATGAACATCTTTCTCCATATAAATACATACATACATACATACATACATACATATATACATTTTCCAGGACTCTTGAACTCACTTTTTTCCACCTGTTCCTCTCTCTCAGTGCTCTCAATTAACTCATCCTTATTCCAGATATTCAGATATAATGTGTCCCACTTTAAAACCCTCTCTTAACAGATGTCTTTAATGCTGTAGCGTGAATTAGTGTTATGCTACACGTCTTGGAAAGAAACTGGGTAATTTATCCATATTTATACTAACTACATTTTAAAAGATGTCCCCAAAAAGACAAACATAAAGCACAAATTCCCTGCAGAAATTGTGGCATCCAGGTGATGCACAGCAGACAAGGGGAGGTAAAGAAAAGAATAGGTTTGGCAGTAATGATGCCATTTCTGAATTCTTTATGGAATTAATTGTCTATTTACAAGGCAAGTCATGTTTCCCAACTTATGCTATTGTCTCTTTTCATCTGTGATTAAAAAAAATAAAGCCCTTTGTGTCCCCCCAAAAAAACAAGGGTTCATTGAATGAAAAAGATCTATGTGATATCATCTCAAGCAATGTCATCCTAAATAAATCCACGCTTCTAGGATTCACCTCCTTTGTCCAGATCAGCACTATCCTTTGAATGAGGAAAGGTGCAATCTCTTTTCGTATCAGCCTGTATAACATGTCATAATGCTGTGTGATGGGGCAGGTAAGAGAAGGAAAAGTAGAAATTGGGTAGAAGACAGAATCTAACAACAGCATGTAGAATCACAAACTTGAAAATGATTCTCACAAACTTGAGAATCAGCACTGATTTTGCAAATTTCTGCACTGTGTTTTGGGAGAGGGAGGTTGTAGAAATGTTGCTTGTTACATTTATACTATTTTAAATTACAATAGCTTTGTATTGTTTTTATTCATTCAACCAAAATTTCTTGAGCACCTGCTCTGTGCTAGTAGTGTGGCATTGTGGTCACAAAGAAATAGCAAGGCCCTGTCTCCACCCTCTGAATAGTTTGCAGTCCAGCAAGAATGAGAATTTTACCATACTCTTGAGGCAGTGACAGGACATGAGGGTGTTACCATTATAAGACAAGGGGGGACTTCCCTGGTGGCGCAGTGGTTAAGAGTCCACCTGCCAATGTAGGGGACACGGGTTCGATCCCTAGTCTGGGAGGATCCCACATGCCACGGAACAACTGAGCCCGTGCGCCACAACTACTGAGCCCATGCACCACAACTACTGAAGCCTGTGAGCCCTAGAGCCCACGCACTGCAACTACTGAGCCCGCGTGCTACAACTACTGAAGGCTGTGCACCTAGAGCCTACGCTCCGCAACAAGTCACCGCGATGAGAAGCCCACGCACCGCAACAAAGAATAGCCCCCGCTTGCTGCAGCTAGAGAAAGCCCACGCACAGCAATGAAGACCCAACGCAGCCAAAAATAAAAAAAAATTTTTAATTAAATTAAAAAAAAAAAGGCATGGGGAAGTGAGATGTTTGAAGTACAGAGTACAGAAGTTAGCAACTTTGGGGATCCAAATTGGACTACTGGCATAACGGTGTATCCCATTTTTGAATGCCAGAAGCATAGTCAATGTCAGAGATTTACCCAGGTCCATGAGACAAGACAGCAAATTAGATAAAGAAATGGTATTCAACAATCATAACTCATTCCATTCCATTACCTTAAGCACCTTTATTAGAAAGAGTTGAAGAGGAAGGGGATCTCAAGTGTAATGAAGCAGTTAGAGTTAAACATGGCTCATAAAGTAGGTTAGGAAAATGCTTCTGGTGCCATGATACTAGTCAATTTCCCAACCTTCAAGAGACATTTGAAGGTTAGTCTAAAGATCACTTCACATAGATTCATCTGCCTTTGGAGACTGTGCAATTATATCCCCCCCACCCCGAAAAGGTCAGAAGCAAGACAATTGCAGTACTTCAGTGCAAGTAGTGGACGAAGCAAAGAAAAGGGGTGCAAGCTGAATAAGCATGAGCTACCAAGTATGTGATGATTGAAGATAAGAAAACAATTAAACAGTCACAAAAGGAGAACATGAGGGCTTCTCTCTTTCACAGTCATTGACCCATAACAGAATCCAATCACCACATACAAAGGGAAAAGAACAATGATCCTCAATGAAAAACAAGAAAACCCAGGTATGACCTAGCAGGGATGACAATGGGGGGAAGGAGAGGAAAAGGAAAATAAAGACAAAGAAGTAGAGAGAAGTTATTATATATGCACAGATACACTATAATAGGACTTTTTTTCTGTGATATTTTTCCATATTTATTCTGAACAGCTGCCACATCACAATGATATACTTTATTCTTGTTGTCGTTGCCATGGAGGTTTAGAATATGCGCCAAAATACAACTGTTAGTTCAGGGTAGCCTATATCCTTCGATGAAAATATTCTCTGTTGGATGACAATTCACTGTGATTTGTGAATTGTGCAAGATTTCTCATCTTGAACTCCAAATGAGTTGAGAATGACAGTTTTCAGCCTGCCTTCAGTATTTAATTAAATTGAGCAGATTTTATTCAGTAGGATTTGATGAGGAAAAAAATAGAAAATGTAGCACTTCACAATACTGCTCAAACATAGAGACGTGGCATTTTTTAATGCAATAACATTGTAATTTTGTTTTATTTGACTGTAAGTTCTTCTAAGTGCAAGGGTTATGTCCTTTTATCCTTGTAGTTCCAGTGCGTAGCACAGGGCCAGGCATATCTAAGCATTCAACAAATGTTTGTTGAATAAATAAATAATCAATTTCAATTACTGAGGAGAAAAAAAGGTAAGTTCTGCTACCATATGGAAAAAAGGAAAACCAATTTATGACATGAGAGCTTCCATAACTATACCCTCAGCTTATGTCAAATATTTCAATCACAGGGTTCTACACCTTAAGCCTAGACACAGCCTCAGAATCCTTCTCAGCACAGGATTCCGGGCAGCTACAGTCTATTATCAAAGTTGGCATTTAGAGTGAAATCTATTCCTATCCCTGAAATAGAAGTTTCCATCAGGCAAGCCATAAGCAGGAAATGTTTTCACAGAATTTGTCCCCTGGTATCAACATAGAAATTAGCAATTCTGATAATCATCATATCCACAAACATATACATTTTAGAGTATGTTATTCTGTCTTCTTCTTTCCCTCTTATAATATTATGTACATCCATAAATCTTGAGCAGACCAGAGACCCAGTACAAGACAGCTTTTGTTGATATCCTTATTATAAGTAAAATTAATTTGGTACTTAGGCTATTATGATAGTTAAAAAT
Source organism: Eschrichtius robustus (assembly GCF_028021215.1). Classification (NCBI taxonomy): domain Eukaryota; kingdom Metazoa; phylum Chordata; class Mammalia; order Artiodactyla; family Eschrichtiidae; genus Eschrichtius; species Eschrichtius robustus. The sequence goes on from NC_090826.1 coordinate 65,844,872, forward strand.
TTGACAATTTTTCTGTTATCCAAGATCTTGTATATTTATTTAATGTCTGTCTAGATCACCATGGAATCACTAGTACCTGGCACATATAAGATATTCAATAAGTATTTACTGATCAACTGGGTTATAAAATTTTCAGGTCCTTCAACTTCCTTTCTCCCTACTGTAGACACTTAACCTGCAAAGCGTGGGTTATCTGGGACAGTTTCTTCCTGTCCTGAACCCTGCAGAATAGCCCACAATAAAATCTACTGCCCACAAATTACAAATTATACTCTTAGCCAGGTCTCTGGGTTAATGTGACCCATGTCCAGTGGTATGTTTTTTATTAATTTCTTTTCCATTATCAAGTTGGCAGGTTTATTCAGGGAATACTCTGTTACCCCATGCCAAAAAGCCATATATGGCTAGGGATAAACAGAATCCCAGACATCCTACCTAATCTGAAGTTACACTCTCCTAAACTTTCAACTGTATGTGGCCAGTCTTGCTTTTCTTCCCTTGTCTGTAGTTTAGTGTATCCTTTGTGCTCAATCTCTATTGCCACCCATTTTAAATATGGATAACAGAGCCCAGCAATCAGAAGGGAACCCTGATTCTTTCGTCAGCAATTTTTTCAAAGGATCTTTCCATCCAGAAATATTTACCGAGTACCTACTTTGTTCAGAATGCTGTGCTAGGCACCAGAGCTAACAAAGAATAAGATAGGCACAAGCCTTGCTCTCAGGAAGCTCACATTCTAGTAAGAGAAGGACATAACCAACTAACTTAAAATTAATAATCAATTTACAATTGTGTTGAGGTGCCATAAAAAAGAGCTATGAGGTGATATAAAAGCATGAAACAAGGAAACCTGTTTGAGAGTCAAGGAAGAGTTGTGTTAAGTGTTAAAGTATAGGCAGGAATTAAATAGACCAAAGTTTAGGAGGATGAGTGTTTAAGGCTGAGGGAACAGCACATACGAAGCCTATAAGGAAAGAGGGAGCATGCACATTATAAGACCTGATAGGGGCTTCCCTGGTGGCACAGTGGTTGAGAATCTGCCTGCCAATGCAGGGGACACGGGTTCGAGCCCCGGTCTGGGAAGATCCCACATGCCGCGGAGCGACTAGGCCCGTGAGCCACAGTTACTGAGCCTGCGCGTCTGGAGCCTGTGCCCCGCAACAAGAGAGGCCGCGATGGTGAGAGGCCTGCGCACCGCGATGAAGAGTGGCCCCCACTTGCCGCAGCTGGAGAGACCCCTCGCACAGAGGCGAAGACCCAGCACAGCCATAAATAAATAAATAAATAAATAAATAAATAAATGAAATAAGACCTGATAAAAGTCTAGATATGTGTGCCCTAATGTTCATTGCAACACTATTTATAATACCCAGGACATGGAAGCAACCTAAATGTACATTGATGGAGGAAAGGATAAAGAAAATGTGGTACATACATACAATGGAATATCATTCAGCCATAAAAAAAAGAATGAAATAATGCCGTTTGCAGCACCATGGATGGACCTAGAGATTGTCATACTGAGTGAAGTAAGCCAGACAGAGAAACACAAATATCGTATGATATCTCTTATATGTGGAATCTAAAAAAGTGGTACAGATGAACCTATTTACAAAACAGAAATAGAGTCACAGATGTAGAAAACAAACTTACAGTTACCAAGGGAGAAAGGGGGTGGGAAGGATAATTGCGAGATTGGGATTGACATATACACACTACTATATATAAAATAGATAACTAATAAGGACCTACTGTGTAGCACAGGGATCTCTACTCAATACTCTGTAATAACCTATATGGGAACAGCATCTAAAAAAGAGGGGATATATGTATATGTATAACTGATTCACTGTACTGTACAGCAGAAACTAACACAACATTGTAAATCAAATACACGCCAATAAAAATTAATTTTTAAAAAGTCTAGCATAATTGCAAAGAAGAAAAAGAGCAAAAGAGAAAACATGGGAGCAATAGGTGGAAGGCTTTATGTAGGGCCTAGCAGACTAGGATTTTTTATCTTTACTGTGACATCAGTGGGAAACCATTGAAGAGCTCTAGGCAGGGGAAAACGTGTATTTTTCAAAGATTAGTCTGGCTGCAGTGTGCAGAATGAAAGGAAGGAAATAAGAATGATGAAGGAGACCAGTCAGGAGACTGGAGTAGTATTCTAGGTGAGAGATAGTTGTAGCTCAGTCTAAAAAATGCTAGTGGAGATGGAGAGAAATAGACTGACACAAAGTCATTTGATTGGTTAAAGTGATAGAATTTGATCAGGGTTATAAGGAAGGGGAAAGAGGAGCTCATGATAATGTACAGGTTTCTGGATGGGACAGCTAGGTAGATGGTTGTACCAGACACTAGGATAGACATGGAATGAGTCTAGAAGACTGATGATGCATTGTTTCTGGACATGGGTCAGATCTCTAAATGGAGGTGTCATGTTGGCATTGGATACATGGGGCTGGAGCCCAGAACAAACACTGGGATTAAAAATATACATTTTGGGGGCTTCCCTGGTGGCGCAGTGGTTGAGAATCTGCCTGCCAATGCAGGGGACACGGGTTCGAGCCCTGGTCTGGGAAGATCCCACATGCCGCGGAGCAACTAGGCCCGTGAGCCACAACTACTGAGCCTGCGCGTCTGGAGCCTGTGCTCCGCAACAAGAGAGGCCGCGATAGTGAGAGGCCCACACACCGCGATGAAGAGTGGCCCCCGCCTGCCACAACTAGAGAAAGCCCCCCCACAGAAACGAAGACCCAAGACAGCCAAAAATTAATTAACTAATTAATTAATTAAAATTATATATTAAAAAAATATATATATATACATTTGAGGGACTTCCCTGGTGGTGCAGTGGTTAAGAATCTGCCTGCCAATGCAGGGGACACGAGTACGAGCCCTGGGCCGGGAAGATCCCACATGCCGCGGAGCAACTAAGCCTGTGCACCACAACTGCTGAGCTTGTGCTCTGGAGCCCACGAGCCACAACTACTGAGCCCACGTGCCACAACTACTGAAGCCCGCGCACCTAGAGCCCGTGCTCCGCAACAAGAGAAGCCACTGTGATGAGAAGCCCGCGCACCGCAACAAAGCGTAGCCCCCGCTAGCCGCAACTAGAGAAAGCCCACGCGCAGCAACGAAGACCCAACGCAGCCAAAAATAAATAAATTAAAAAAAAATATATATATATATATACACATTTGAAAGAGAAGCTACACGCAAGGGTAATAAGGGCTAAGGAAAGAATCCCAATGAGAAGGGAAGAAAGCCAAGGCTAAAACCTTCAGCCCACACCAAAAAGGATGGGAAGTGGGTGATGAGCCAATAAAGGAGACTAAGAGATAACAAGGAAACTTTTAGAAACTTTTCTTTACTCTCCAAATTTTCTACAATTAGATGTCTTATAATAACTAAAAGCAATAGTCATTATTTGAAAGTGAGAAAATATATCAGAATATTCATGGCAGATCTTCTGTGCTATATTTTTAAAACCATAGGATTACAGCAACTAATAGTGATAAATACAGAAGCACAGAAATACCAAAATGTGACATTTCCCTTTGCTTTAACCCCTCACACCCATTTTCTTGACACTAAAATAACAGTAAAGTAGAGGAGCTGTGACATTTAAGTACCTTCTTGGAAGTGAACATTTTCCCAATAATGATGCCTATTCGTCATCCCATGGCCTACAAGGTGCAGAATTCACTGTACAGGTTGCACAACAGCCAGTTAACAAGTATTTGTTGAGAACCTACTATATCCCAGAGCCTAGGATACAGGGTGTACAAAATAGCCAGTCATTGCCCTCTTGGAGCTTACAGTCTACCACGCAGATAGACAATTAAAAATAAGCATACAAATAAGAATATAACTACAAATTATGTTCAGTGCTGTGAAGGAAAACAAGAAGATGCTATGACACAATATAACAAGAAAACCTAATTTTTTCACCCACATGGGTGGTGAGGGATCGGGTAAAGAATCACTCAGTAAGTGGCATTCAAGCCTACGTATAAAAGATGACAAAAAGGTACTCAAGAAATGATTGGGAGAAGCCTGCCAGGCAGAGACAAGAGCATGCATGGTAGATCTGAGGAATAAAAGAATTTAACCAGTATCATTGGAGGGTTTGAATGGAGGAAAGAGTAGTAAAAGAGGTACCTACAATGGAAAAAAGGGGCCAGGGCCTGCAAGGCCTCTAAGCCAGAGAAAGCATTCAGGATTTGATCCTAAATGCAATACATTTTTTCATGATATTCATATATTCTAATTCATATTATGAAAAGATCAGTTATTTAAAAGAATTTTATGAATTGATTAAAAGTAAAGCGGGGGAACTTTTGCTCGTGAAGGATTAACTGCTGTGTGAATCGCCTTCGTGCCTTATATAAGTAGGGAAACAAAACAAAAAATCATAAAACAACAGTTTTCAGAGCATGGGACTGTGATCTCTGAGGGAAGGGAAATAAAGCAGGTGAGGCTTTTGGTTGCCCCTGATTACCACCTGGAAGCAGGTCCAGGCCACAGCTCAGAGAAGGAAACCTAAACAGAGCCCAGTGACTTCACTGAGATCAGAGTTTGAAAAGGCAGAGAGGCCTGAAATTTGTGGGCAGAATATAAAAAATATCGCAATATCAAGCAGTCTGATACATACATAATTAGAGTTCCATAAAGGTGGAAAGGAACAGAAAAATACTTAAAGAGATAATGGATGAAATTTTTCCAAATTTGATGAAAATTATAAACCCACGGAGCCAGAATCTCAACAAACCACAAGCAGAATAAACATGAAGAAAACCACACCAGGGAATATCATAATCAAATTGATGAGAAACAACAAAATAGAAAATAAAATCTGAAAAGCAGCCAGAGAAAGATAATATATGTACACAGGAAGAAAGATGAGAATGAATGGCACTAGACTTTTCATCAGAGATCTAAGACAATGAATGGCATCTTTAAAGTGCTGAAGGGAAAAAAAGGACTGTGAACATGAAATTATATATCCAGAAGAAAAGTTTTCAAACATGAGGCTGAAATATTTGTTTCAGACAAGAAAAAGGTGAAAGAGTTCATTATCAGATCTGTGTGTTATGTTAAAGGAAGTTCTAGAGAAGGCAGAAGTAAAATTATGTCAGATAAAAAGATGAACCTACACAAAGAAATGAACAGCAACATAAATGTATATATGTAGGTAAATATAAAAATATTTTTCTCATTTTTAATCTTTTCAGTTGATCATAGACTGTTTAAAGCAAAAATAACAGCAGTGTATTGTGAGATTTATAACACATAAGGAATTTAAATTAGTGGCAATAATCATACCAATGACAGGAGGAGAGTGATGGAAGCATACTGCTATAAGATTCTTATATTATACATGAAGTGGTATAATATTATTTCAAGGTACACTGTCATAAGTTAAAGATGTATACTGTAAACCCTAGAGCAACCACTAAAAAATAAAACAAAGGAGTATCTTAAAGTATTTTAAAATATACCTTAAGTATATTGAAGTATTTAAAAATATACTTTAAGTATATTAAAGTATATAACGTATTAAAATATTTTTATAGCATGTCATTTGCGTAATTGAAAAATACAAGCATGCAAAACTCATTTACAAGGTTGCACACGTGTGTATTTGAGGACCTATAGCAAATACACTAGAGTGCTGGCCCACGACAGGGCATGGGAGGGGAGAAGGTGCAGACATCAGGGGTGTTAAATCATTGGTGGAGATAAAACGGAATAAAAAAATACTCAATCAAAAGAAGGAAAAAAAAAAAAACAAAAAAGAAGGAAAGACTCTTCAATAAGTGGTGCTGAAAAAACTGGACAGCTACATGTAAAAGAATGAAATTAGAACATTCTCTAACACTGTATACAAAAGTAAACTCAAAATGGATTAAAGATGTAAGTGTAAGATTAGATACTATAAAACTCCTAGAGGAAAACATAGGCAGAACACTCTTTGACAAAAATTGCAGCAATATTTTTTTGAATCTGTCTCCTAGAGTAATGGAAATAAAAGCAAAAATACACAAATGGGACCTAATTAAACTTAAAAGCTTTTGCACAACAAAGGAAACCATAAACAAAACAAAAAGACAACCTACAGAATGTGAGAAAATATTTGCAAATGATGCGACCAACAGGGGCTTAATTTCCAAAATATACAAACAGCTTATATAGCTCAACAACAAAAAAACAAACAACCCAATCAAAAATGGGCAGAAGACCTAAATAGACACTTCTCCAAAGAAGACATACAGATGACCAACAGGCACATTAAAAAATGATCAACATCACTAATTATTAGAGAAATGCAAATCAAAACTACAATGAAGTATCACCTCACACCAGTCAGAATGGCCATCATTTAAAAAGTCTACAAATAATAAATGCTGGAGAGGGTGTGGAGAAAAGGGAACCCTCCTACACTGTTGGTGGGAATGTAAATTGGTGCAGCCACTATGGAGAACAGCATGGAAGTTCCTTAAAAAACTAAAAATAGAACTACCGTATGACCCAGCAATCCCACGCCTGGGCATATATCCGGAAAAGATGAAAACTCTAATTCAAAAAGATATGTGCACCCCAATGTTCATAGCAACACTACTTACAATAGCCAAGACATGGAAGCAACCTGAATGTCCATCGACAGATGAATAGATAAAGAAGATGTAGTATATATATACAATGGAATATTACTCAGCCATAAAAGAGAATGAAATAATGCCATTTGCAGCAATATGAATGGACTTGGAGATTATCATACTAAGTGAAGTAAGTCAGACAAAGACAAATATATGATACCACTTATATGTGGAATCTAAAAAAATGATACAAAAGAACTTATTTACAAATCACTTTGCTGTACACCTGAAACTAACACAACATTGTAAATCAACTATACTTCAATTTAAAAATTAAAAATAAAGAAAAAGAGAGAAGGAAAAAAAAGAAAATGGAACACAGAACAGATGGCACAAATAAAAATAAACAGCAACTCTATTGGTAATTAGATTAAAGTAAATTGTCTAAACACTTCAATTAAAAGAAATTGTCAGGTTAGATAAATAAGAAAGCACAAGACAACTACCTGCTGTCCACAGAAATATAAATCCTGGGATTGACTAGTTTTTCAATATAGGTTCCTCAATTTCTTAGACTTTGAGTGCTCTGATAAGAGCCTCTAGGTTTTCAGATTATTGAGGTGTGTACAGTTTTCTTCACTCAATCAAAGGAAATACTTTTTTTGATAAATTAAACACATTGTTTTCTCAATAATAACTATATCTTGATAATTGTACAGACTAGTTTATAAAGGAATCTACAAAATGCAAGCATATTCAAGGTTAAAATTTCTATTCTCGTGCTTTGCTTTCATTTATCACGCTCTGTGAAGTGGAAGACTTTACAGCCCATAGTTGGAGTATCCAAACACCATAGCCTTAGGAGTTTCTTACCTGACACTTGCATATTGTAAGCCATACTTGATAATGGCTACAGATTAAATTTGTGGATTTCACAAAAATGAGAAGAGCAAGCATTTGGCCAGCTAGGAAATGATCTCTTTGGAACTTAATATAATTTTACTGTTTTAGAAGTGAAACTTTTATTTTACTTGCAGGATTGTTTTCAAATATAGTATGGTCCACTTCAAATATCATCCTTTCCAAACACAACAATTATTTACCATGAAATAGTTTTAAAATGGAAACCATATGCTATTAGTATAAAAATATACCTATGTATTACAAAATCATTCTATATCATTTTAATTAGCACAGACAGAATAATATGTACAGCCGATTTAGGACTCATGACCCTATAGGTGCTTAACGCATCCACCATCATCTTTTAAGATATCCTATTTGGCCCACAGACAGCAAACTTGAGGAGGAAGTAAAGGAGCTGCTTCTTTATATATAGAAGTATACAGATTGGTTAGAGATTTTAATGTAGGCCATTAGCCATATGTGCAAAAGATTAACAGATGACAGCCCAGTCATTTCTCTCATTTTAATTTTTCTTTCAACAGGAAGCCACAGCACTGTAGTGTGCTGTGGTGCATTTTGCTGACTGCATAGAAACAATGTTTCAGTATTGTTCTCAATGGTGCCCTAGTGGGCTGAGAAATTTACTAAGGCTGTCCTCTACTTTCATTAAGATCACCATTTTGCATATAGCTTTTGAAGGGCCAATTGCTGGTTATTCATTTCATATATGTCATTAGTTCATTGCTGCCTTGCTAAGAGTGGTCAAAACATAATAGGAAAAAGAAAAATGTATAGGTATAAAAAAGCTTTTGTTAGGCCAACTTTGTCTACAACTCATAAAATCTTGTGGGGTAAGAAGGAGAAAATTTTATGTGCCAGAATTCCTCTTCAGAAGAACAGTGTTATTTGTTTGGGGAAAAAAAAAGCACTTTGGTGGGCCATTTGAAGTGGGGTGCATACATTAAGGATTGTCACGGATCTGCTTATTCAAGAAGATATGATCAAGAAGATGTGACTGTACAGCATGGTCATATTCTATGACCTTCTCAGGTATTCAATAAAAATACTAACCTCAAGAAGTATTTGGCAAAAGAGAATTTAACGTGTGTGTGTGTGTGTGTGTGTGTGTGCGCGTGCGTGTGTGTTAAATAGGGGGCTGGACTCTTTACCCAGAGTGATGTGATGTAAAATTTCGACAAGTGGAAAAGTGAATGCCCTGTCTGGAGTGGATACTGCTATAAGTTGTTTCCATGTTAGAGTGACCCAACGGTTCTAAGAGCTATGCTTTGTACCAGGGTTAGGTATGGACACATCTGAAGCTTCACTAGGCTGTCAGCTCACTGAGGGCCAGAAGAGAGCCTTATTCATGTCCTCGGTCAGCTGCCCAGAGTGCAGAGCACTGTGTCTTGCACTTAGTAGGTCTTTAGTGAATAGGTGTGCAACAAACAAGTGAAAACACAGTTACCTTTTGACAAGCTCACTTTGTTTCACGTCAAAATATTCGTGTAGATAAAAACTTAGAAAGGAAACTTTAGTTTAGTCAAAGAATCAGTATCCCAAATCAACTGATACTACACACAGCATTAGTGATTAGAGCTGCTTTGGCGGGGGTGGGGGAAATGTTGATGTCAGTAACAGAAATAGGAGAGTTGGAAATAGAGATTTTGAGTGTGCAGCAAGTTTTATATGTTATGAAGCTATTAGAACACTTAGCAGTTGCATACCACCTTGAGCATGTGAGGGAGGCCTTATTTGTTTCATTTGCTGGCAAGGGTGACGTGGATCTCACCATGAAGCAAGATGATCAAACGACCAAACTGGAACTTGGTCCTACATTTTGACTCTAGGTCTAGTGCTCTTTCCATTAGAAAGAGCTTTCTGCTATAGACTTGGACTAAACAGAAACCAGCTCTCTTCCCTTCCTGCTGCCTTTCTGTGCTAAAAATAAATAAATTAATTAAAAAAATATTTTAGTTAAAAAATAAAAACTTCCTTCCATTTTCTCTGCTCCAAAAATTTTCAAGGCTCAAGCTACTTCCACTCATTGACATTAAAACCTGGTTCTTTCTTCCAATGCACCTTTTGCAAGGATTAGAAAAAAAAACATTCTCTGGTGTGAGCCGTATTATTCTGACTGCCCAAAAGCAAGCAGAAAGCTACAGTATTCTCTATGGGATAAACACCTATAGTAATTTCCCACATATACAGCAATTTCATAAACACACCATAAAACAATACTTAGCAATCTGCTTAGTAAGGTTAAGCTTCCTCAGCAAACAATGAAATACAAACATCTCCTACTACAGTTTCCTAAGGCTGGTAGAATTAAATTAGATGGTTGTCTGCTTGTTACATGAATCTTCTACCAAGTCAGCTGTAGCCAACAGAAATATTGATCTAACACAGAGCAACGAAGCTAATATCCTTGAAATATTGCTTGGCCATTGGTTATTTCCCTTGAAATGTACATTTTAATAATTTAGTTCTAATCCTAAATTCCTAACTAGAGTCTATCAGTTAAGGATTTTTAAAAATGAAGGTTTTGCATCATGTTTTGCTATGTTACTAACACTCCATGAAAGAATGGAGAAGCAGAAAAGTTCAGTGTTTGCTGTGTTAATATGTGCCTGGCTCTATTTGCCCTGTGTCTTTTGGAAACCGCTGCAGGCTCCACATTCCCTGTTCCCAGGACACACTTATCTGTTTACTAGCTGTCAAAGTAAATTTATAGTACTGAGTGACACCATTAGAAAGCTCCGGACAGGCCTTGCTGAGCACACACAGATACACTTGCATACCCATTAAGTTGAAATTTTGCCAAGAACCTATTAACCAGTCCTAATGAACTGCTGTTTTCCATTTAAAACACCATTAGTTTCCTATGGTTTGTTGCTCAGGGTATAAGCCACAAAGACACCATAAAGTGGTTAGAAAAGGTGTTGCTTTGCTGGAAGCCCATATGTCCCTGGAGAATTTGAACTTGGTTTTGGTATGCGTCACTTTCTTTCCACTTCTGGAAGTAATCAGGCACTGCAAATGTTTAGGACCACCTCCCAGAATAGAGAAGGATTTTTAACACACCTCGTTGTGTAAAGATTCTGAATAATTTACTTTGCTCTCTGCTATGCAGGGACTTGTTTTGTTTCTAAAGATTATAATACTGACTGTATAAAACTAACAACTCTCAGTCTATAGCTCTACATTAATAGATTAACAAAGAGACCCCCACTCTGTGTTTTTGAAATTTTCCCTAAGGTAGTGTTAAATATTTACATCATCAATATTACATCAATATGATGATACATCATCATACTTTTTAATAGCAAAGTCCTCTGTAATAATAAGACTCTAGTTAAATAATGCATTCTCTGCATCAAATTCCAGGGAATGTGATTTTAAGTTACAGTCTCTCAGTATAGTTTCTTTCTTGTAAAGAAGACGCAACATGAAGAATTTAGTAAGCCAACTGTACCCCTCAACTCAGCAAACAAAAACATAAATGATTCATGTGAAAAGTACAAGCAACCCAAGAAATACTTAATACATTTCTCAACAAAAGGAGCCATTCGATGGTAGGAAGCATTAAAAATAACAGTACTGTTCCATCCGTTCAGTTCATTTTTTTTCCATACCATTTTAGCTTCCTTTCCAAGTTGTTAAAACTTTTATCTTTATTATCCTGTAACTCTTTAAACACAACTTGTCCAAAAGTTGAGACAAGATAGTAACTCTAAATGTACTAACCAGGTGGAAGGTGACAGGAAAGCCACGGCAAAAAGGAGGCAAAGGGCAGCCCAACCTGGAAAAGAGCCACCGTGGGTTTTTTGCATGTTCCCTGCAGGCGTCCAGCACACTGTGTTAGGCACACTAGGAACGTTAGTAAGCATTTGGTGGTTGGTTGATTGAATAATAAAAGACATGAGTAGTAAAGAACTTTGTAAACTGGAATGATTAAAATCAGAGAGAAAGGGCAAAACTAATTGTGTGAAAGTGGCAGATGGTGGATAAAGCTGTGGAGCCCTGAAGTCTATAAACTTGCAGAAGCATTACCTTTTAAAGGAACACTGCCAGCAACCAAGGGGCTGAGACCTAGTAGAAGAGACAGAAGCGGCACAGATGATTATCTTCTCAGGAACCCAAAGGCTGTCAAATAGACAGGCCAACTTAATTAAGAAACTTGCTTTAGATCTGCAAATTCTGTCCTAATCATTCTCCTGAAGAGTAAAGACCATGGTAGTAGCAGCCCCTGCATGGATTCCACCAGTACTAACAGTGCTATATCCTGAATGATCTGAACGTGCCACACTCACTCTTGTCCTTCTGTCTCGGATCTCATGGTTCTACCCACACTGTACTGCAGTGTATCGATACTACCTCCATTAGCAGCAGCACCTTGGACAGAAACGAGCAGAGCAAGAAAGTCTCTAGGACAGGTCTCACTGCTAGATCTCTAAAGACCCAGCCAGCACCGGCCCCCATTCCCCCACCCCACCCCCATTTCAGTGTCCCTTCTCTGTTTCCTTCAGGGGGGTTTTCTCATGCTTTTACCTCCATTTGATTTTATTAGTCGCTAAGAAATGTCCCTTGCCTGTTCCCAAGGGAAGGTGTCTGAGGTTTCACTGGTTTATTGGCCAGGGATGGTCAATACACTGAACTTCCTACTGACCACACCTTGCCAGAAAGGAGGAATGCTCAAAGAAGAACAATGAATGACTGTAAGAATCAAGCGGTCTAGACATGGTTACACTGAGGAGGAGAGTAATTAGGTAGGTTCTTTCTGATAAGCTCATTTAGCAGCTAAGCTAAACTGTAGCAGAGTTTTGTTAGTTTAGGGTGGACAAATCTGGATTCTGAAAGTCATCCATGTGTGCGTTTCTTATTTTGCTTCCTTTTCTCTTAAGTTTTTCTCTTATATATTTATTTTTTTCTTTTTTAAGTTCATTGAAAGGCAGCATAAAGAGCAGGAAAAAAGAACAGGATCACTCAGTTGTAGAGAACTTTAAGACAAAAATATAAACTTGAGTCACTTCTTGCACAGCCAAAAAAAAAAAAAGAGCAGAAAAATCATTGGCTATTGGTGAGAAGACTTGAGTTTGAATGTTAGTTCTGCCTATTACTTCTTTAATCCCCAGTTTCTTCACACTTAAAGTGATACCAGTAGTTGCCTCTTAAGGTTGTGATGAAGATTGCGAATGAAGCATGAAAAATGTTTGGCATATGATCGACTGTCAAAAATGGTAGAGTGTGTTAACGTTTTTTTAAAAAAAATGAATTCCAGGGCTTCCCTGGTGGCGCAGTGGTTGAGAGTCTGCCTGCCAATGCAGGGGACGCGGGTTCGCACCCTGGTCTGGGAGGATCCCACATGCCGCGGAGCAACTGGGCCCGTGAGCCACAACTACTGAGCCTGCGCGTCTGGAGCCTGTGCTCCGCAACAAGAGAGGCCGCGATAGTGAGAGGCCCACGCACCGCGATGAAGAGTGGCCCCTGCTCACCGCAACTAGAGAAAGCCCTCGCACAGAAACGAAGACCCAACACAGCCAAAACTAAATAAATAAATAAAATGCTGGCTTAACTCCTAGAGAGTTTCATTATTAAAAAAAAAAAAAAAAATGAATCCCAATCTTACTTCAGAAGAACTAACGAAACAAGTCACTTTTATAGTGAGGCCAGGATAGCAAGGTCCGAAAAGGTGATGGTAGCATCCTAGAGTGGTGCTCAGGAAAGGCCTGGGCCAGTTTGCTCCTCCCCCTCTCCCTCTCTCCCCCTCTCCTCCTCTCCCTCTCCCTCCCCATCTCTCTCCTCTCTCTCTCTGACTGGCTATGATTGGTCTTTAATAGGAATCTCTTTCTCATTACAGTGACTACATATAAAAAAATCATTTCCTTAACTACAATACATGGAATATTTCTTACATCCATTCCCTTCTCTTTATTCTCAGTGCTATCATCTTTTAGGGCCTTCATATCTTTGTCCTGGGTTATTTGATTTCTTAAATAATTTCTCTGACTCTGGTTTCCTTTATGGTCTGTCCTATATATTATTGATAGTTGATTTTCCTAAATCACAGGTAGATTTCTGTCACTCTGCTCAAAATCACTTAATAGCTCCCTAGTACTTATGAACTAAAACTCAAAATTCCCAGCCAATCATTCAAAAACATCCATGATCGAGGCCTGATTTACCTTTCCCGTCTTACCTCTAAGACCAGCAGTCAAATAACTTATTGTTCCCCCAATATAGCCACACTATCTCTTTTCTTATCTTTTCCTCCATGTGAAATGTTTGTCCTCCCATCTCTGCATGTCTGATTTTCAGCTTAAATGCCCTTTGCCCTCGAAGTCTTTCCTTGTCTGCTTCTATGAACTCTCTCTCCATCTTCTGAATTACATTCCACTTCCTTACCCCTCCCCAACTCAACCTGAGCAATGGAAACGTAGGTCTGTATCTTTTTTGTTTTTGTAACTCTCTCAGCACCTAGAATAAGGTTTCACATGTTACAGGAAATTATTTTTAGCTAAATAAATAAATGAATAAATTAAAAGTCTTTTGGATACAAATCTCTGTGAAAGAAAAGAACAAAATAGACAAAGGAACAAGGATACATTTTCCTGATTAATCATTTAAACAATACCCAACCAGTTATAGAGGACATTTGTCTTTTTTTTTTTTTCTACTGGCTGCTCAGCACTCCCTTCCTATGTTTGGAAAATGCCTCGCATATGAAGAAGAAAGAGCCCACCGCCCACTATAAAACTTAAAGGGTACTCACTTTCCCAGTCTCTCTGGCAACTAGAACATGGCACCTGACCTAGATATGGCCAAAACAGCTGAAGCCACTTGGGACTTAGAATGAGTTACTAGTGGCACAAAGATGCAGAGAGAGAGGAGAATCCATTCTGGTGGCTCTGACGGTAGCAGCAATGCATAGTGTCCAGATGTAGCAGTGCATCAGTGCCAGCAGGACAAGCCGCAGCATCCAATGCTCAGCATAGGTGGCCGTGAAGCCCTCACAGGACTGGTGCTCATGACACTGGCTGAATTTCTTGGAGCCCAGCTCCACTTTGTTCTGCCTGTTTTCTGGGGCAGGTTCTCCAGCATTCCCAGCAGCTCTGTCAGCTACACCGATGCCAGTCAATAAATCCATCTCCTGCTTAATTCAACCAGGGTCAGGTCCTGCTGCTCATCACCCCTCACCCTGGACTGATGCACCAGGCTTGCGACATTGTTGGGGGACCCTCCTACGCCACAGCAAGATTTTCTCAGCTGTGTCTGCATCCTCATTATTTCTCATCATTAAAAGTTAATAGCCCTACATGCTACCTTCATTAATTTTTAGGTAAACATGTTATAAAGTCAGATTGCATGTTAATCTCTATAAATAAGTTATCATTTATTTCTCCCAAACAAATCAGTCTAAATTAGAGCTTGCCATTGGGATACCAGTCATGCACTGAAATTCCAAAATATACCAAAATAGAAAAATGCTTCCTGTAATAAATGCTCTCAAAATTGGGCTACTTCTATTTTTGTAGCAACAGTTAGATTTTACACCTCTGATATGCCTATAAACTCAGAATTTCCCTAGCAAATGTGTCAATAATTAATCATGTCTCAAGAAAACCATCATTATTTATAGAAAATCCAGATATAGGACATGGTTTTATGGTTAAAAGCATTGGCTCCACTGCCTGGCATCAAATCCCAGGCTGCTGTGAGATCTTAGACAAACTACCGTTAAATCCCTTATGCCTCAGTTTTCTTATCTTTAAAATGGGAATAACAAAAGGGTTGTCATGAGATTAAATGAGATATGATACACATAAAATGGTTAAAATAGTACCTGACTCTTAGTAAATACCACTGAAATGTCTGCTTTTATTATATTCTGGGAATGTCCTATAGAGGAAAATTATTAGAATGCAGGACAGTCATTAGTGCTATTAATCAAATAAAATTTTCATTCCTTCTAGCATATGGCACCCCCTACCTCCCTTGTGGTTGGGTGGGGTCATGTTTCTATCTGGCCAATGAACAAGTCAAGTGAATTAGAGTATTTAAATGGGAGTATGAGATTCTTCAGAGCATCTTTTCCCTCTGGCATGGCAACTAGGAGTGTTTGATATGGTGGAGGCTGGAGGACTAGAGTAATTAAAATGAGCAGAGCCTCTTTGCTGCTCTGAGATGGATATGTCACATGAGCAAAAGATAAGCCTCTGTATTTTCAAGCCACTGGCATTTTGGGGATTGCTTGTTCCAAAGCATAACCTTGACTATCCTGAGTAATGCAGAAAGCAAGGCAATTATCTGGATATTTCAATGAAATATCATTTTATACTCAAGTGAGTGACATCCTCAGGAATATCTAGAGTAATATATATAAAGAGTAATTTGAAGAATGCTGCCCAGGTCCATGATGTCCCCAAATATCTGCCTTGTCTCAGCCTTTCCTTTGGGGTCTGACATTCATTCTGAAGATTTTTGGAAAGCACTCTCAAGTCATCCCTTTAAATAAGGCATAAAACCCTGGGATAAGTAATACATAAATAAGCAAATCTTTATACATTCAAGTGAATGTGTTTATCCAATCCATTTCCAGGAAGAATCAGGGCAGCATAAGAGTTGTGTTGGAAGATAAACTTGGAAAGTCTTCCTGATTTATAATTCAGAAAAAATTATGTGTATGGGGGAAATCATGGAGGCTGTTTAATTATGGAAATAATTATCCGAGATCCATGTCACTTTATATTAAGACAGACCCAGCCAACTACAGGAACTACTGTTCATACAGCCTCAATGACATGCTCGAGGCCACTGGATAAGTCATTGCAAAGCTCCTGTCTGACTCCCATAGCAGGACTTTAACCACTATACCCTGCTGTTACTTTGTCAGTCTGAAGGCAAGGGGTCAAAAATGGTTGAAGAGAAAGAGGCAACAAAGCAGACATACAGAAAGGAGACGAAATGAAGACCAGAAAGGTGGAGAGTCAATCCCTTCCAAAGGTTCAATCGCATCTCTATCAATGGGTTACATCATAGAGCCCTACATCCTTTCTTTTGTTTAAGTGGGCTTAGGTATATTTCTTTTACTCACCATCAGGAGGGTACTAACTAACCTATGTGCTTGATTCCTAGACCCACCACCTTCTAGCTGCTTGAATTTGGGCAAGAGCTAACATCTTTGTGCCTTAGGTTTCTTCTGTGTAAAGTTATAAAAGGAGTCACTGTTAGAATTAAGTAAAACAATGAATGTCAGGTGCTTAGCCCAGGGCCTAGCAAAAGCAGGCCCACACTAAGTGTTAGGGGCTGTCATGATTCTCATCATCTCATTTTCAGCTCTAATGGGGCCTTTTTGCCAGAGGACCCCAAAAAACACTGGTTGCACTGCTTCTAAAACTGTGTGAAAATTCGTCATGGATGATCTTCCAAGTCAAGGCGAGCAAGTTTCCATGCGTTTTATAATTCTGTTGGAATGCCAAGTTAAAATATCAGTCGCTTGCCTAAGCAGTTGCTAGATCTTTAAACCTTCTGTCTAGTTAACCTCATACTCTTCTCTGAAAATTGAGTATTGGACTTGAGCTGGGCAGAGGAGTACCTTAACACGTTTTCGATGAGTCTAGAAAACGTACTGTTTTCCATTCTGCATAAACTGTGTCAACACATACTTCAGAAAGCTCCTTCCAATCTTGTTTCCTGAACACCCTCTCAGATGTCCTAGTACCTACATCTCTATGATTCCAAACCATAAGATGAAATGAAATGAAATGCATATGCTTTGAAATCTTTCTTTTCTTTTTTTATTTTAAAACCCACTTCTAGTTATAGCCACTCTCTCAATGTCTAATATTCCTTGATAACCAAGCTGACCTATGTGGTCTCTATCCTTCAGACTCTTAACCCTGGATTATGATAAGATCTGGCTGTAGCTGGAGGAAAGGCCTAGAAATACAGTGACTTCATCAGTTTTCCATTATGGGCAATCACCCTGCTTACACCTCCCTATTTGTGCATTTTCCTTGTTAGCAACTCAAGGACAGGGACCATATCTTATTAATCTTTGTATCTCAGAATTTAGCACAGTGTATGATATACCAGTTGGAACTCAAGAAATGTTTGCTATCCCAAATTAAACTTTAGAGTGCAAAATGTGGTCTGATCAGATGTTCTCATCATGGAAGTCGCTAGTCGATGTGACTTTGGAAGCAAAATTAGCTTCATCTAAGAGGGTACTATTTAGCATAATAAACTAAACCTGACAGGCATTCCCAGTGCAAGCACCAATTTAGAATGATTTACTTAGGAAAAAATAAATGACAGCTGCCATGAGATACATATACCACCTGTGCAACTCTGCCATTCCAGTGTCTGATTTTACTTTGGCTTACAATCAGAAGAGTATAGAAGAGTAGGGTTGTCAAGTATCAGAGATTAGCTACCCAATACCCCATTTTAAAGACAGCATAACTGAGGCCCAGGAGCAATAAGTAACTGGCCTCAAGCACAAAGCTAGTTAGTGCCAGAGGTAAGACTCAGCTTTCCAGTCTTCCCATGATACCAAATAGTTTACAGAACATATACTTAAATAGTTGGTCAGTAAAGACGTTATCCGCATGCAGCATAAAAGGTGATTCAACTCTGGCTGAATATCAGAATCCTGTAGCTCTTAAAGAGGACGCATGCCTGGACCTCATCCTTAGGGATTCTAATAGTGGAGCTTGGGTTTGGTGCAGCTGGATTCCCTGTCAATTTCAGCAATAATCATTTCTAATATTTCAAAAATAACTGCTTCTTAAAGAATATCCAGACTTTTGGTTGTTGTTAGCAAGGGTTCTCGTTAGAGAAACATATTCTAAGAAACTAAGGGACAGACTCCAGGGTCAGTAGGCCTGGGTCCTGACGATCATGAACTGGCTTCATATCAAAACTATGACCAAAAGAAAGAGCAGAGATGATTACATCTTTCCTGGGCAAAGGAGGGATATGATGTCTAAGCACTGATGCTTTCAAAGTATTTATTGAGCACCTACTATGTGCTGGCACTGTACAAGGCACTACGGATACAACTGTGAAAACACACAGGGTCATGGCCCTCATAGAGCATATTGTCTGCAGAACTCTCTGATATAAAGGGATCTATAGAAATTGTCAGGTGAGCAATTCTGGGCCAAGTCATATACAAAGACAGGGGATCCTGAAACAGCATGATGTGAACAGAAGTGCATGCATTTCCCCACTGATAACTGTAGTGTCTGGGAATGAATAGTGAGACAGCATCTCAGGGAGGACTATCTTTGCTGTGTATGCCACGAAACTTAAACTTTATCTCATAGTTCCGGTTCTCAGACTTTAAAGTATGAAGTCCTAAAGCTTGTTAAAAATGCAAATTTGCAGACACCGTCCCCAGAGAATCTGATTCAGTAGGCTGGAATGGAGCCCTTGGAGATGGCTTTTTAACAATCATGTCAGGAAATCTCAAACAGGTGGTGAGAAACTCTGCTGCCCATGAAGCAAGATAGTCTCAAGAGCAGCTACACTTTTCAGAAAGATCACAGGTCCTGAGCTCAGGCCTCTGGGCTCCAGCCAGATGCAGCTCCCTCTCTACCATTCCCCAGCAACTCCTCTATAACTCTTGTTCAAGTCGAGCATTCCCTTCAAACACCCAGAACTCATGCCAACAGCAGTAGCAGCAGGAACAAAAACAACAAAGAAATTAGATGAATCCTCCAGTGATTAAGAAGTGGTTTTGTCTACACTGTGCAGTCAAGTCACAGGGGGACTGGAGCATAATTGCAGAATTCCATGGGAAAAAATCCAGACCTATTTTACTGAGTTGGAAAATCTCTCCAGTGAAAAGAGTCAATCCAACAACCTTAGGTAAACACTGACTTAAATTAAAAGATTGCAGTTGAATACAGTAGTTTCTGTGCCTTATCATACTATCAAGGAAGAAACAAAGCAAATACTTGGAGACTCAATAAAGCCATTAAAAATTCTGGTCGCTTCTATAAACCCTCAGTGGTTTTCTTCCCCAAGCGATCTTGATTACTATCCAGACCAATGAACTGTGTTTCTAACCATTAGAAAATCAGCAGTCTACTGTGGCATACTGTATGGTGGGATTGATTGGGTTACAATATTTTATTTTAATGTGAGGTACCAAGTCATTATTTCAATATTGTTTAAAAATTAATTAGAACTTTACAGAATTGTTTTATAATGTCAAGGTTTAATTAACTTAGTTATCTAAAAGATCTGTAAGGTGACCCTCTTTGCAGAAATGCTGTGGATTTTTCAGCATTTAATAGTCTAGTGGGGAAGAAAATGAGTAGATTTTAATTTTTATTGGAGAGCTAAAATACACTCATTGTCTTTTTTATCACTTTAATAGGTCTTTATGTTGCAGGTAAAGCATTATTAATTCATGTCCAATGAGAAATATACAAGATTTTTGATGATGTAGCAAAAACTAAAAAATAAAGACAATCATCTGAAGGGAAGGGGAGGAATAGGTCAGACCTTGAGGTGAAAACATATAATTCAAGTAAATGGTCAAAAATATAGCTTGTTTATTTCCTATTAGTCAAAGAGGAATGTCTCTGTTTCAAATTTCATTCCTTTTTTTGGAAAATTATTTCACAACATAGAATTTTTAGAGCATTTCTGCCTTCATTTTATTCCTGCCTAAGTGTAGACAGTGCCATTTAGGGTATGTGAATATCAAGCCAGTTCTTGTCAATAATAAAAATAGAATTCCCTCTTGACCCCTCCCCATTCCTTTTAGTGAGCAATTTTTATAAAGCATTAAATCAAGGTTAAATTTTCTTGTCAATTCTGATCTTCCCTCAACTGCTCTAAACCCTTTCAGGAATCCATTTCCCATGCTGTTTGGTGAACCTTCCTGAAATGATTCTTTATTAAACATCTTAGCAGCAAAAACAGTTTCAATACAAATGTAATGGCAATGAGAATATTCTTTATAACAAACCCAGCTTCTGGAGAGGGTGTGGAGAAAAGGGAACCCTCTTGCACCGTTGGTGGGAATGTAAATTGATACAGCCACTATGGAGAACAGTATGGAGGTTCCTTAAAAAACTGAAAATAGAACTACCATACAACCCAGCAATTCCACTACTGGGCATATACCCTGAGAAAACCATAATTCAAAAAGATTCATGTACCACAATGTTCATTGCAGCTCTATTTACAATAGCCAGGACATGGAAGCAACCTAAGTGTCCACTGACAGATGAATGGATAAAGAAGATGTGGCACATATATACAATGGCATATTACTCAGCCATAAAAAGAAATGAAATTGAGTTATTTGTAGTGAGGTGGAGGGACCTATAGTCTGTCACACAGAGTGAAGTAAGTCACAAAGAGAAAAATAAATACCGTATGCTAACACATATATATGGAATCTAAAATTTTAAAAAAAAATGGTTCTGAAGAACCTAGGGCCAGGACAGGAATAAAGACGCAGACGTAGAGAATGGACTTGAGGACACGGGGAGGGGGAAGGGTAAGCTGGGACGAAGTGAGAGAGTGGCATGGACTTATATACACTACCAAAGGTAAAATAGATAGCTAGTGGGAAGCAGCTGCATAGCACAGGGAGATCAGCTCGGTGCTTTGTGATCACCTAGAGGGGTGGATAGGGAGGGTGAGAGGGAGATGCAAGAGGGAGGAGATGTGGGGATATATGTATATGTATAGCTGATTCACTTTGTTGAATCAGCTGATTCACACTCCCTCTTGTATATGAATAAAAACAAAGCTCCTTCAGCTCTCCAAAATGTTTAAATGTCACGTACATTGTATTACGCATCCAGAAGCGGACATTGCTATTATTTCACGTGATCACCAATTGACTCCAAGAGGAGTCATCTCCAGAGAACAGCCGTTATTCTCTGCAGAGCAGGTGAAATTCCTGCTTGGGAGACGCCGTTTCTGTGTGACTGCACTACTGGGATTATCCCAACTCCACTTCGTAATGTTGTCTTAAATGACTAGGTGGACTCCTGACAACACTGCACCCACATTAATATTCCAAATGGTGTTCAGAGAGCTCTGTTCACCTGAAAAATGTGAAGATCCACCCCCCCCCCCCGCAAAAGTACTATTATTATACCATTTTGCAAACATCGTCACAAACAGTAACATGCGATAAAGAAAGCAATTGTTAGTGTGAATTTAAAGAGCTCTGGGTGTGGAGCTCTGGTTCAGCCTCGCCCTTTTCCCCACCCACGTGAACACTGTTAGGCCAAAGTAAACCTCTCCACCTGGGCTTATGAACTTGCACTCCTTCCCTGGGATCTTGGTTCTATTATTTCTTCTTTTAGCCTCAATCTCTCCCTCTGCACTGCTTTCCCATCCAAAAATAATCTCTCTCTGACCTTGATTTCCCCTTTAAATAACTATCCCATCTCTCCTCTTGCCCTCACTTCACAAATGAGAGGCAAATGCTCAATAAATATTTATGGATTAAATGGGTGAAAAGAAATCTATTTCCCTATTGCTTCATCTCACATGTATTCCCCATTCCACTGCAAACTAATGAAACTACTCTGCCCACTCCTCTACTAAAACTGGTCTCCAGAGGTGGCCAGTAACTTTCTAATTTAAAAAATCCATGAGTTCTCCTTACCCTTCGTTCTACTTGACATCTACACAGCACCTGACATTGCTAACCAACCCTTATTATTAATACTCTTTCTCTCAAGTTTTCTTGCAATATACTAAGGCTCCTCTTACTTATATGGCCGAGCCTCCCAAAACTCATTGATAACACATGTTTTCTAACCCTCTCCTCTTTTTTCCTCTATACTCTTCCAATAGGAGATCTCAACCACTGACACAGTTTCAAATACCTTCTCTGTCAGCATCATCCAAACATAATTCTAGTTCTCATTTTTCTTCGACCTCTCAGACTTGCCTTTCTAAATGCCCTTTGAACCTCTCCTCATAGATGTCATGTTGGCACCTCAAACTCAGTAGAACCAAAATAGACTCAACCTTCCCTCCCTCCATCCCTAAGTCTGCCTTTCCTCTGTGTCCCCACCTTAATGAATAGCAGCACCATCCTCCGGGTCACGTAGTTAGAAATTTTAGAGTGCTTTTTGAGGTAAGCATCCCCCTTACCTGCAACTTCCACTCAGCTTCAAGTCCTATTGATACTGTTTCTGAAATGTCTCTTGATTCTGCCCCATACTTTCTATTCCCCTTGCTACTGTCCTAGTTTAAATTTTTATAATCTCTTAATGAGACCATTACAAAAGCCTATTAATTGATCTCTGTGCTGCCAACCTCACCCTTCTCCAATCCATTTTTTTTCATACCAACAGACTAAATTCTCTGGAGTAGGAATGTCTTTGTCATCTTTGTATTCCCCTGCGCCATCACTCAATACATATTTGTGGAACTGAACTCCCACTGCCAGCAATTATTTTCCTAAAACAGACGTCTGATCCTGTAAATTCACTGCCCCCAAATCTTCAATGACTCTTACCACAGAATAAGAGAAAAAACTCCTTAGCATGACATTCAGAGTCCTCTGTGTACTGCTCTGAACCTGTGACTCTGTCTGATCTCCCACCATCTACTCGCCACTCCAGACACACACACTATTTACTCTTTCTACTTATATTTCTAGAATCTACTCTGTATTACTTACATCTATGGTTTGGGATGTCTGTTTTATATCTCTGCCTACTGAAATCCTACTTAACTTTTAAGGTCAAAATAAAATTCCACCTCCTCAATGAAGTTTTCTCCAATTCTTCCTGTAAGGAAGAACTGCTTCCCTCTCTGTGTACCCTAGCACTTTATACCTCCTTATTGCACACAGTGTTCTGTACCCTGCATTACAGGTGTGGACATGAGAGTTTCCTCAACTAGACTAGAGCAAGCTGCTCAAGGACACGATGAATCCCCCACTATATGCTTATGCCACTGCCTCACAATAGAAAGCATTCAATAAAAGGATTACTGAAGTGACTCAGTAACTCTTGCGTCACTTCATTTTACAAGAGCCCAGTTTAATAATTTTAGTACTATCCTCCCTGCTACTGGCACATTTGGTCCAAAATATTTAAATGTATTCCATCTACCCTATGCTAACCCCATCCCAAAAAAGCGCTGCTAGTACGAGGTGCTAGGGTTTTAGTTCACTGAAATACATATGTCAATTAATGAAAATATTTTAATATATTAATTAAAATATCTATGTAAAGCAAATGACACATATGTGGTTTTAACATGGAAATAAAGAATCTTGTCAAGAAATCTGTTTTTGAAGCATTAGTCTTTTACATCAGCATCACTCTGGCCTTTGGAAAGGAAAGGAGCCTCCTTTTCTAAGGTCGCCCGTTCCAAGGCCCCTGCCATGATCCCTGATTCCAGGTTCTAATACACTAAAAGAATACCACAGTAGTGGCTGTTGACACTTCTTTAATGACTTCTCTATGTACAACAAAGAGTGTTTGCTAAGCAAGAAAATTGGGAAACTATGCTCTCTAAATTCTACTCTTTCATCTCTGCTTATCTTTTTTTTTTAAAAAAAAATCTTTATTAGAGTATAATTGCTTTACAATGGTGTGTCAGTTTCTGCTTTATAACAAAGTGAATCAGTTATACATATACATATGTTCCCATATCTCTTCCCTCTTGCATCTCCCTCCCTCCCACCCTCCCTATCCCACCCCTCTAGGTGGTCACAAAGCCCCGAGCTGATCTCCCTGTGCTATGAGGCTGCTTCCCACTAGCTATCTATTTTACGTTTGGTAGTGTATATCTGCTTATCTTTATATCAGTACCTAACTACAACACCTATAGTCTCACCCCAAAAGGGGAACCTGTGGATAAGTAAGACAGGCCACAACTCGAGGTGGCTCATTTGCATTTTAGATTTGCCCTACAAACTATGTTAGGCTTCACATCCCCACATGGAGCTGTAGAAAGAGACCTCTTTCACTCCTCTATGTCCGGTAAAGGTGGCTCATTCCTGTCAGAATAAACCCACAGGTGATTTCCTTCACTGGTTTATGAAAACTTAAGTCTCAAACCCAACACTGGAATAACTGGATTCTATACCACTGACAAAATATGACAAAATAATTAGCAATGTTACTCAGCATTCTTTCAAAGAGATCTTTAAAACACATTTTCTCTTTCCCTCCCAACCACCCACCCCTCCCCCCCCCCCCACACACACACACACACACACACTCTCTCCCTCTCTCTCTCTCTCTCCCTCCCTCTCTCTCTCTCTCTCTCTCTCTCTCTCTCTCTCTCTCTCTCTCTCTCTCATAAAACTACCACAACCTGATTTGGGCTTAACCTCAAAGAATTTCACCTTTTAAATGCAAGGAGGTTAAATGCAAAATTATAATCACAAATAAGAGTTGCCGTTTAAAATTAAATGCATTATAGCATCTTTAGGTTATCTATTATTTGTGTTCTATAAGAAGTAAAGTGTGAATTTCCTACATTTAAAAATTTTTATTATTTATTTATTTATTTTTTAATACAGCAAGTTCTTATTAGTTATCTATTTTATACATATTAGTGTATATATGTCAATCCCAATCTCCCAATTCATCCTACATTAGTTTTTACTTTGCATCATAATCTTAGAGGAATTAAAAAACATAAACAGAGTTACACTACAGTTTACAAAATTATATTTGAACATGACACTGAGCGTTAACAAATTTCTTATTTTCTGACAAAAAATATCTAATAATCATGATAAAATAGTAAGTTGTAAGTTGGGTTTTTTTAACATGTAAACGTATCCATCTTTGCCATAAAGAATCATCTAATTATAAAAACCTCTCAGTTCGCTTAGTTCAAAGAGAATGATGGGTGATATTAATTCTCACAAGGACTATAAGTGATGAAACAAATGTGGCTGCCTTCTATATTGCACATGAGCTATTTTAGGTTTCACAGCTTCTAACACGTCACCATTATCGTACTCTTTTTTCTATCACTGATTAAAGTTTTCTTCCTCCCTAAAGAACCATAATCAGCTGTGCTACAGATTTTTCCCAATCCAAACCAAATAATTCACTCAGATACATGCAAGCTCCAAAAGCTTTTTTATTATAGTGGATATTTGAATTGATATTGGCTCAAAGAAATAGGACCTTTGCTTCTTTTCAATTTGTATTAAGGAATAAAGGTGGATCTACTAGAGAGTGAATCATCTGGATACTCTTATTCACATTTGTATCTTCAGATCCTAGCAAGTTCCAAACCTACAGTAGGCACACAAGACTAATACTTGAGAATTGAAATAATCTATTTATAAAGCAATCAGGTTTGGGGCTTGATATTACATCGTTTCATTTATGGGATAAAAAAGTGATGTGGCTAATTTAAACAAATTTGATAAATAGCACCAGAAATTAAGAGGTACACAATATATGTAATTCCCCACCTCTCATACAATGAATGAGCCAAGGACACGATCTAATCTCGAAATCTGCATCCATCCTTAGTGGATTGACAGGACAAGCAAATTTTTATTCTGAATTCTGTACACATCAGTCTTTGATAATATTTACTGAAAGAGCTTGTCTTTGCTGAGAATTGTAAATTTTCATCAGGGTGACTTCAGTCTCTATCAATGAAGTAATAGGGTCCAAGGTGCCAAAGGGCCTCTTGGTAATCATAGCAATGATAAAGTAGGGTGGTACAAAAACACCAGAACAATTAGCTTCACCATTACCATCAGCTAGTATTGATAGGTGGGCAATACTTCGGTTAGGTTCTGAAATTTTACCAGAACCACTGCGAAGGAGCAATAACTTTTTTTTCTTTGACTCCAGTACTTCTGAGGGAAGACTGTCAAAACAGCATCATCTTCCTTGTCAAAAGATTGTGTTCACTAAGAGGAAAGATAAATTGTGTATGAGTGTAATGGCTTTTTATTAATGCATGTTTCTTCTGATTTACTGTTTGTACTATTTGTTCCTTTGAATTTCTGGGCTTTTTGCTGCACTGATCCTGAGTAAGATTAGCCCCCAGGATGGGCCACTATTGAAGATCTATTTAGCCATCTTTATATTCACTCTAATACAAAAGAAGTATCTCAGAAAATCAAGCGATTCAAAGCCAAGCCATTCAACAGGTTATGTTAAAAAACATTTAAGTTGTCGTTCAAGTGTGCTGCTAAGAGATAGAAAGAAATAAGAACTCATCATTGGATTCAGCAATCCGGAAGTCACTGTGATCTTGACAGTGCAGATTTACTGAAATGACAGGGAAGAAAGCCTGATTGGAGTGGCTTCAAGACAAAATGATGGCTTCCAAATAATAGTAAACCAGATTTTCTAAAAGAGCAATTTTGCTACAAACCAAGTAGATCATGAATAATACATAATGTTTTAAAGAACTGCTGGGTTCGCAGAAACTAAAAAAAAATACCCAAGCATCTCTACCAGAGTAACCAAAATATAAAATAAAACAAAATGAAAAAACTCCAAGAGCTGAAACCTAAGTAGGCAGCACTGTGCAATACCAAATAAAAAGAGGGAATGGGTTATGTTGAAGGTAAACAAATGCAGATACCATCACTACTAACTAAGACCAAGCCTTGGGCCAACTGCAAGACATGGCAGCCTAGCTTCAGACCCTCACATCAACCCAAACATCTCAAAGGGACTAAAGCGGTCCCAGGTTAAGAGTACTCTGGGCTCTGAGCAGAAGCAAATACCAATTCTTTCTGGAAAAGAGCACCCCCAATTTATGCTCACAGTACACCCACAAATTAAGATCAAACAAATATGAGCTTACAATTAAATAAAAATTTAAATATTATCAAACACCAAGAGCAAGAACCAACCAAAACAATAAATAATAGATTTAGACTCTTCAAAGATTTCAGATATTGAAATCAGTAGTTTAAAACATAGGGAAAAGACTATATAAAAAAACAAAGACATAATAGATAAAAGCATAAAATGAGCAGGCAGTAAGAGGTCATAAAAATGACAAAGCAGATTGGAAGAATAACTTACACAACTTTTAGAAATTAAAAACATTATTGTTGATATTAGAAATTCAGTGGATAGGGTAACAACATTATAGCGAAGTTGGAGAGAATCAGTGACTAGAAGACAAAAATGAATAGATTATCCAGAATGCAGCACAGAAAAGCAAGATGTATAATATTAAAGAAAGATATAAAAGAAATAAAACATGGAGTAAAAAGAGCTAATAATCCTCTAAAGTCCAGAAGGAAAGAATGAGAAAACAAAGAAAAGGCAATACTGGTATTAGAGTAATGACAGAGAATATTCCAAAATTGATAAAACACTTGAATCCACAGGTACAGGAAGCAGAATGTCAACCAAGCAGGACAAAAGAAAAACATCCATACTAAGATACACTATACTAGTGGAAATTGAAAAAGTGAAAACAAGGAGATAATCTTAGGGCAGTCGGAAAGAACAAAGATGTTACCTGAGGCTTGTCAACAAGCTTCTGATCAGAAAAACTGAAGCCAAGGAGAGAGGAGGGAAATGTATTCAAAAAAGCACTGAAAAGGGACTTCTCTTGCAGCCCAGTGGTTAAGACTCCATGCTTCCACTGCAGGGGGTGCAGGTTCAATCCCTGGTCAGGGAACTAAGATCACACGTGCCAAAAAAAAAAAAACGCCGGAAAAAGAAGTCAGCAAAGAATTATGAACCCATTCATTTATTCATATTTGTTTAGCAGCTACTATGTGTCAGGAACAGACAAAAAACACTGCCTTCATGGAACTTACATTATAGTAGTGGGGACAGATAAAAGGGATATAATTAAATATGTCAATTGTTATGAAGAAAAATAAAGCAGGAAAGGGGATGGTGGTACCAGGGAAGGAAGAATTTGCAATTTTTAATATGAAGGATTGGGCAGGTTTCACTGAAAAAGTGATATTTGAGCAAAGACCTGAGAAGAGTAAGGTCAGGGTTGGGGTGGGGGAGCTAAATAGATAGCTATGAAGAAAGCATTACAGGGAGAGATAGCAAGTTGAGAGGCCATGTAGTAGCTCAAAGACATGTTTAAAGAACAGCAAGGATGCTAATGTGACTACAGCAATGGGAGTGATAGAATGGCAAGAAATGAGGTTGGAGAGAGAGAGCTAGGGGAAGGCATATCACCTGGAACCTTCCAGATTGACTGTTAGAACTTGGGCTTTTACTCCAAATCAAACAGAAAGCTATTAGAGAGTTTTGAGCAGAGTCATCTCATGATCTGATCGACATTTTTAAAGGGGGACTTGAATGAGAAAAGATTATAGGAAGGCAGGGGAAAAATCCAGAAAACCAAGTTGGGAAGCTACATCAATAATCTAGGTGAAAGAGCATAGTGGCATGTACAAAGGTAGTAGCAAGGCAGATGGTGAGAAGTGGTCAGATTTGAAGGAGAGTCAAAAGGATTTGGTGCAGTTTTAAAATGGTTTATCATGCAGGCGAGTTTTAGATGGATAACCGGAAGGATGCAGTTGATATTCACTCTAAGGAGCCAAACTGGGTAGAACAAGCTTGCAGGGAAGACCAGGAGGTCAGTTTAAAACATGCTAAGTTTGAAATATGTATTACTCACATGGAGATATCAGAGTGGATACACGGAGTTTGGAGTTCATTCATAAGGTTTGGAATGGAGACATAAATTTGGGAGTCAGAAGTAAATTAATAGTATAGAAAGTCATGAAATCAGACAAGATTCAAAGACGGAACCCTAGGACACTCCAACATTAAGAGGTTAGAGGGATCCAGAACCATAAACATTGGAGATTGTGTTAGAGCAGTGGGTTAGGCAGGAGGAAAATAAGGAGAATATGGTTTCCTGAAAGCAAGTTAAAGAAGTTGCTTTAAGGAAAACTATCTTTCAAGGATTAGGAACAAACAAAGACATTTTCAGATAATGGGCAACTTGAATTGATCAGAAATAGTCCTTCATTAAAGGAATTTCAGGAAGCAAAGAAATAATCTCTTAAGGAAACACTGAGATTTAAGAAGGAATGGCACGTGATGATACTTGGAAATTTTACTGTAAACAAGTATAAAATAATGATAATGATAATAGTGCACAGTATATGGAGTTCAAAATTTAAAACAGCAGAACTAAAATTCTGGACAATAGCACATATGACACAAGAAAGTTAATTAGAGTTAATGCTCTAGAATCCTCGAATTGTTAAGGAGGGTTTTAAGATTTTAAATTACTTTAAGACATACAGATGGCCAAAAAGCACATGAAAAGATGCACAGTATCACTAACTGATATTGAGCTGCATGAGCTGCTTGTATATTTTGGAGATTAATCCTTTGTCAATTGCTTCATTTGCAAATATTTTCTCCCATTCTGAGGGTTGTCTTTTCGTCTTGTTTATGGTTTCCTTTTCTGTGCAAAAGCTTTTAAATTTCATTAGGTCCTATTTGTTTATTTTTGTTTTTATTTCCATTTCTCTAGGAGGTGGGTCAAAAAGGATCTTGCTGTGATTTATGTCATACAGTGTTCTGCCTATGTTTTCCTCTAAGAGTTTTATAGTGTCTGGCCTTACATTTAGGTCTTTAATCCATTTTGAGTTTATTTTTCTGTATGGTGTTAAGGAGTGTTCTAATTTCATTCTTTTACATGTAGCCGTCCAGTTTTCCCAGCACTGCTTATTGAAGGGGCTGTCTTTTCTCCATTGCATACTCTTGCCTCCTTTGTCAAAGATAAGGTGATCATATGTGCATGGGTTTATCTCTGGGCTTTCTATCCTGTTCCATTGATCTATATTTCTGTTTTTTGCCAGTACCATACTGTCTTGATTACTGTAGCTTTGTAGTATAGTCTGAAGTCAGGGAGCCTGCTTCCTCCAGCTCCGTTTTTCTTTCTCAAGATTGCTTTGGCTATTCGGGGTCTTTTGTGTTTCCATACAAATTGTAAAATTTCTTGTTCTAGTTCTGTGAAAAATGCCAGTGGTAGTTTGATAGGAATTGCATTCAATCTGTAGATTGCTTTGGGTAGTATAGTCATTTTCACAATGTTGATTCTTCCAATCCAGGAACATGGTATATCTCTCCAACTGTTTATATCATCTTTGATTTCTTTCATCAGTGTCTTGTAGTTTTCTGAGTACAGGTCTTTTACCTCCTTAGGTAGGTTTATTCCTAGGTATTTTATTCATTTTGTTGCAATGGTAAATGGGAGTGTTTCCTTAATTTCTCTTTCTGATTTTTTGTTGTTAGTGTATAGGAATGCAAGAGACTCCTGTGCATTAATTTTGTATCCTGCAACCTTACCAAATTCACTGATTAGTTCTAGTAGTTTTCTGGTGGCATCTTTAGGATTATCCATGTATAGTATCATGTCATTGGCAAAGAGTGATAGTTTCACTTCTTCTTTTCCAATTCGTATTCCTTTTATTTCTTTTCTTTTCTGATTGCCGTGGCTAGGACTTCCAATACTATGCTGAATAATAGTGGCGAGAGTGGACATTCTTGACTTGTTCCTGATCTTAGAGGAAATGCTTTCAGTTTTTCACCATTGAGAATGATGTTTGCTGTGGGTTTGTCATATATGGCCTTTATTATGTTGAGGTAGGTTCCCTCTATGCCCACTTTCTGGAGAGTTTTTATCATAAAAGGGGTTGAATTTTGTCAAAAGCTTTTTCTGCATCTATTGAGATGATCATATGGTTTTTATTTTTAATTTGTTAATATGGTGTATCACATTGATTGTTTTGCATATACCGAAAAATCCTTGCATCCCTGGGATAAACCCCACTTGATCATGGTGTATGATCCTTTTAATGTGCTGTTGGATTCTGTTTGCTAGTACTTTGTTGAGGACTTTTGCATCTATGTTCATCAGTGATATTGGTCTGTAATTTTCTTTTTTGTGTGATATCTTTGTCTGATTTTGGTATCACGGTGATGGTGGCCTTGTAGAATGAGTTTGGGACTGTTCCTCCCTCTACAATTTTTTGGGAGAGTTTGAGAAGGATAGGAGTTAACTCTTCTCTAAATGTTTGATAGAATTCGCCTGTGAAGCCATCTGGTCCTGGACTTTTGTTTGTTGGAAGATTTTTAATTAAAGTTTCAATTTCATTGCCTGTGATTGGTCTGTTTATATTTTCTAATTCTTCCTGGTTCGATCTTCCAAAGTTGTACCTTTCCAAGAATTTCTCCATTTCTTCCAGGTTGTCCATTTTATTGGACATATAGTTGCTTGTCTCATGATCTTTTGTATTTCTGCGGTGTCAGTTGTAATCTCTCCCTTTTCATTTCTAATTTTATTGATTTGAGTCCTCTCCCTTTTTTTCTTGATGAGTCTGGCTAAAGGTTTATCAATTTTGTTTAACTTCTCAAAGAACCAACTTTTAGTTTTACTGATCTTTGCTATTGTTTTTTTCATTTCTATTTCATTTATTTCTGCTCTGATCTTTATGATTTCTTTTCTTCTACTAACTTAGGGTTTTCTTTGTTCTTCTTTTTCTAGTTGCTTTAGGTGTAATGTTAGATTGTTTGAGATGTTTTCTTGTTTCTTGAGTTGAGCTTGAATTGCTATAAACTTCCCTCTTAGAATTGCTTTTGCTGCATCCCATAGGTTTTGGTCGTCATGTTTTCATTGTCATTTGTTTCTAGGTATTTTTTTATTCCTTCTTTGATTTCTTCAGTGATCTCTTGCTTATTTAGCAGAGCACTGTTTAGCCTCCAGGTATTTGTGTTTTTTACAGTTTTTTTCCTCTAATCGATTTCTAATCTCATAGCATTGTGGTTGGAAAAGATGTTTGATACAATTTCAATTTCCTTAAACTTTCCAAGGCTTGATTTGTGACCCAAGATGTGATCTATTCTGGAGAACGTTCTGTGTGCACTTGAGAAGAAAGTATATTCTTCCACTTTTGCGTGGAATTTCATAAAAATATCAATTAAGTCTATCTGGTCTATTGTGTCATTCAAAGTTTCTGTTTCCTTATTTTCTGTCTGGATGATCTGTCTATTGGTGCTAATAGGGTGTTAAAGTCCCCCGCTATTATTGTGTTACTGTTGATTTCCCCTTTTATGGCTGTTAGCATTTGCCTTATGTATTGAGGTGCTCCTATGTTGGGTGCATAACTATATATAATTGTTACGTTTTCTTCTTGGATTGATCCCTTGATCATCATGTAGTGTCCCTCCTTATCTCTGTAACAGTCTTTATTTTAAAGTCTATTTCATCTGATATGAGTATTGCTACTCCAGCTTTCTTGGGATTTCCATTTGCATGGAATATCTTTTTCCATCCCCTCACTTTACGTCTGTATGTGTCCCTAGGTCTGAAGTGGGTTTCTTGTAGACAGCATATATAAGGGTCTTGTTTTTTGTATCCATTCAGCCAGTCTGTGTCTTTTGGTTGGAGAATTTAATCCATTTACATTCAAGGTGATTATTGACATGTATGTTCCTATTACCATTTTCTTGATTTAGGTTTGTTTTTGTGGATCTTTTTCTTCTCTTGTGTTTCCCACTTAGAGAAGATCCTTTAGCATTTGTTGTAAAGCTGGTTTGGTGTTGCTGAATTTTCACAGCTTTTGCTTGTCTGTAAAGCTTTTGATTTCTCTGTCAAATATGAATGAGATCCTTGCTGGGTAGAGTAATCTTGCTTGTAGGTTTTTCCCTTTCACCACTTTAGATATATCCTGCCACTCCCTTCTGGCCGGTATGGGGATTCCCCTGTATGTTATTTTTTGCTTTTTCCTTGCTGATTTTAATATTTTTTCTTTGAATTTAATTTTTGTTAGTTTGATTAATATGTGTCTTGTTGTCTTTCTCCTAGGGTTTATCCTGTATGGGACTCTCTGTGCTTCCTGGACTTGAGTGGCTGTTTCCCTTCCCATGTTAGTGAAGTTTTCAACTATAATCTCTTCAAATATTTTCTCAGACCCTTTCTCTTTCTCTTGTTCTTCTGGGACCCCTATAATTCGAACCTATGTGCGTTTAGTGGTGTCCCAGATGTCTCTGAGTCTGTCCTCAATTCTTTTCATTCTTTTTTCTTTATTCTGCTCCCCGGCAGTTATTTCCACCATTTTATCTTCCAGCTCACTTATCCGTTATTCTGTTATTGATTCCTTCTAGAGTATTTTTAATTTCAGTTATTGTGTTGTTCATCACGTTTGTTTGCTCTTTAGTTCTTCTAGCTCCTTGTTAAACATTTCTTGTATTTTCTCCATTCTGTTTCTCAGATTTTGGCTCATCTTTACTACCATTACTCTGAATTCTTTTTCAGGTAGGTTGACTATTTTGTCTTCATTTATTTGGTCTTGTAGGTTTTTACCTTGTTCCTTCATCTGTAACATATTTTTTTGAGGCGTCCAGCACTGGAGTTTGCAAGCAGTTGGGTAGAGCCAGGTCTTGGTGCTGAGATGAGGACTTCCAGGAGGCCTCACTCCAATTAATATTCCCTGGGGTCTGAGGTTCTCTGTTAGTCCAGCGGTTTGGACTCAACGCTGCGACCACAAGAGCTCAGGCCCGACACCCAGCCTGGGAACCAAGATCCCGTAAGCCGTGTGGCGTGGCAAAAGAAAAGAAAAAAGGAGCAGTACAATAACAAAGAATAAAAAATAAAATAAAATTAGAAGGATAAAAAATATATTAGGAAAAATAAAAATATAATTGAAACAACTGGTCGCTGGGGGTTCCTCCCATCCCCTTAGGTGTCCATGGTCTCCCACTGGTGCTTGGTAGGTGCCCTAGTTGTGTGGAGATGTGAGTCCCGCATCCTCCTAGTCTGCCATCTTGAATCCACCCCCTCCATTTTAGTTCTTAAATTGGGTTCTAGTTGCTCAGTTGTTCATATCATGATTTATATTTTACATATGTTAAAACAATCTTTTGTATATATCAAATATTACATTATAAAGATATTTTTAAAAGAGAGAGAAAAGGAGGTGAGGACATAGAAATAGCAAACGCAGACATCTTACCTAGAGTTTTACTATAAAGAGAAGAACTGAAAGGATTAAAGGCAGAAGGGGACATGGGAATAAGAAAGAATTCAACTTTTTGGTTTTATTTTTTAATATGGGAGAAAATACAGCATGCTCTTATACTAGTAGAAATGATACAAGCAACATGGGAATGACTGAGGATGCAAGAGAGAAAAAGAGGATAATTACAAGAGCAGAGTCCTTGGATAGGAAAAAGGAAATCTGATCCAGCACATAAGTGGAGGGGTCCATCTTACAATACAGCAGAGAAAGTTCACTTGTTTTAATAGATGGGAAGGCAGAGTAAATACAGTTAATACATCTGTTGATGGAAAGATGATGAAGTTCTCTTCTGAGTAGTTCTATTTTCTCTGTGAAATATGCAGCATGGTTATGCTGATAGTGATTGGGGTGGAGTGAAGCAGGGAGCACTGGAGTTTTGAGAAGAGAGAAGATGAGAAATTAACTTTAAGAGAAGGAGAGAAAACTGAACAAGGAAATGTAATGGGACATCCTCCTCCTTGATGCACATTCTATTGATTTTCCCCTACCTCACTGAGCACTCCTTATCACTCTCCTTTGCTAGATTTTTATCCTCTTCCTGACCTCTAAATATTGGAGTGCCTGAGCTCAGTCCTCAGATACATTCTCTCCACTATGTTTCTATGTGAGCTCACCTAGTCCCATGGCTTTAAATATCATCCACATGCTAAAGACTCACAAATTGCTATCTGCAGCTCCTAACCTCTTCCAGGAGCTCCAGACTTGTATATCCAACTGCTCATGTGATGTTTACACTTGGATGCCCAAAAGGCATGTTCAACATGTCCAAAACAAAGTTTTTATCTTTCTGCCCATTCCTCTTTCTACTCAGTCTTCTACAGCTCGGTAGATGGCACCAACTACTCATCCAGTTGCCCAGAGCAGAAACCTAGTTTTTTCCTTGATTTATCTTCTTCTCATACCTCACTCCCAATCCATCAGCAACTTATAGTAGTTCTACCTATAAAATATAATCCTTCTCAAATCCCAAATCTAATCCTTCTCACCACTACTACCCTGCTGTAAGGCACTATCATCTCTTCTCCACATCATTGCAATAGCTTCCCTGCCTCCAAAGCAGCTCCACTCCCACCCCCAGTCCGTTCTCCACATGCAGCCAGAGTGATCTTTCAAAAGCATAAATCAATCTAAATGTCTACCAACAGAAGAATGGATAAAGGAGATGTGGTGCATATGGACAATGGAATATTACTCAACCATAAAAAAGAATGAAGTAATGCCGTTTGCAGCAACATGGATGGACCTAGAGATTGTCATACTGAGTGAAGTAAGTCAGAAAGAGAAAGACAAATATCATGTGATATTGCTTATTTGTGGAATCTAAAAAAAAATGGTACAAATGAACTTATTTACAAAACAGAAATAGAGTCACAGATGTAAAAACTTATGGTTACAGCGGGGGAGGGATAAATTGGGAGATTGGGATTGACATATACACATTGCTGTATATAAAACAGATAACTAAAAATGACCTACTGTATAGCACAGGGAACTCTACTCAGTACTCTGTAATGACCCACATGGGAAAAGAATATAAAAAAGAGTGGATATATGTATATGTATAACTGATTCACTTTGCTGTACAGCAGAAACTAACACACTGTAAATCACCTATACTCCAATAAAAATTTTAAAAAATAGTAAAAGCATAAATCAGATCACATACCCTCATGCTTAAATCTTCCCATGTTATCTATTGCATTCAGTACAAAATCCAGAGCCCTCACTCTGTTTATCTGGCCCTACATGATCTGGCCTTGGCTAGCTCCTTAACTACATCTCTCCATCACTCCCCCCACCTCTAACTTTGCTTCAGCCACATCAGAACTCTTAGCATTTCTAGCAGGTGTCAAGCTCATCTCTACTTCAGGGTCTTTGCATCGACTTTCAGTGGTGCCTCAGATATTTTTAGGTTATTCATTCTTTTCATTAGAGTCCCAGTTAAATATCACCTCTTGAAGCTGGTATTTTTATCCAAAAGAGCCCTACCCTCTTCATCTCTTTAATCTCCTTTATTTTTTCTTGATTGCATGAATGACATTCTGTTTTATATACTTTTTGTGTGTCTCTCCCACTAGAACTCAAGTTCTACGAAGGCAGAGACTGCCTTGTTCGCCATTGTTAACTGTGAATAGTGGCCAGCAAAAAATTTTTGTTGGTTGAATAAGTTCAAGCTCATTTCAAATAGCTTTGGAAATCACAATTAAATTCTCTTTCTAATTGGTAAATCTATCTTTTAAGTAATTTTGTTTGCATCAAGTTTATGGATCTATGGATTGTTGCACACTCTAAGGTCAGCTTGCTTCCTAGTAGAAGAATAATCATTTCTTAAATTGACTTTCCAATGTGTAAAATAACACTCACTGAAAGATTTGGAAGTAAAGTACCTACAGAAATCACCATTTAGATGCAATTAGCTCATTCATTGCCATCATTTCAAATAGATTATAGTACTACCTTATTTGATAATGAACTTCCATTTACCATAAGAAAGCATAGTTCTGTGAAAGGTACCCTGGACTAGAAATTAAAACATTCAGAGTAGATAGCTTATTTAGTCCCTGATTAGTATATAAACCTAGAAAAGCTTCTGTTGCTTAATTCCATTGCCTCATCTGTTAAGTAGGAACAGATATGCCCTAATATACTTCCAAAGAATTCTCTACAGATAAGCATGAAGGAGTAGAATTGTTGAAATAGGAGCTGTAAAATATTCTTTTTATCAAGATTATTACAGAAATTATTGAGATCCTTCATTGATTTCTATCTTTTTGAGTTTATAGGAAAAGTTCATAAAATTCCAAGTGAGTTTAATATAGATTTTGTAAGGTAGGAATAATTCTCATAGCAATAAACCACTTTTTTACCTAGTTTTAGCTTCTACTACTTTGAAAATAATAATGTCTCTGTATAAATAATATAGGAAGTGTATTGACAGAAATATTTTTTAGTTATCTTTGAGGCACTATAGAAAATAAGAGATGCTAAAATCTGCATGTGGGTGGCTGCCCTGATTTTCAAAAGGAAAGAGGATGGTTTCTGAATATTGAGTATAGTTTATATTCCAAACAAAATTATTAAGTGGATTATTAAGTGCAGAGCATATAAACCCTTCTTAAAAATGAAAGTGATGATTTCTAGAGGCCCTCATAGGTAAACTAAAAAATAAACTCATTCTTTTGGTTTTTTTTAAAGATATCTTTTTTTAAAAAATATTTATTTATTTGGTTGCTCCAGGTCTTAGTTACGGCAGGCGGGCTCCTTAGTTGCGGCATATGAACTCTTGGTTGCAGCACGTATGTGGGATCTATTTCCCTGACCAGGGATTGAACCCAGGCCCCCTGCATTGGGAGCTTGGAGTCTTATCCACTGCACCACCAGGGAAGTCCCTAAACTCATTCTAAGTTAACCTCATTTTCTTTCTTTTCTCTCCTCCTCTTTATCTGTTTGTTCTTTGTTGTCTAAGCAGATGGATAAGTCAGCTCAAGGCTATGGAAATAAATATACCTAGGGTTCAGCAAGTCAGTTTTGCGTTTCATATACCTTAATAGTTTCAGAAATATGAGCTGGGTGATAGCACAATTAGATAAAATTATAACTGGCAAAGTTTAATCTCATAAAAAGAATAAATCTGTGATAACTCAAGGAGAGGTAAATAGTTTTGAAACATTTTTATCAATTATTCAAGTTAAGATATAACAATAATATTTAATCAAATATGTAAATGATTCAAAGCTGAAAGAGATAATAAATGTTTCTCATCTCAGTGAACGACATCACCATTCATCCAATTCAGTCCCCTCTCATCACCTGGAATAATTAAGCTAAA
Organism: Eschrichtius robustus; assembly: GCF_028021215.1. Taxonomy (NCBI): domain Eukaryota; kingdom Metazoa; phylum Chordata; class Mammalia; order Artiodactyla; family Eschrichtiidae; genus Eschrichtius; species Eschrichtius robustus. Next base: position 65,883,225 of record NC_090826.1, read on the forward strand.
TTGCTGAAACAAATCCATCCAAAAATACAGTGGCTCAACGAAGATAGGAAATGATCTTCATAATGCATGAAAATGCAAAAGTGAGTAGAGTAAAGCCAGTGGGGAGGCTCTGCTCCTCAAGGTCGTTCAAGAACCTAGGTTTCTTCTGCCGGCCCTTAAGTTGATGCTCAAGTCTCCATGGACGGAAACTGGATCATTAGCACCATGTCCATGTTCCAGCCCATGAACGGGGCTTAGCGTCCAGGGCAAGCAGCCTTGACTTTTAGGAAGGGACCTGGTTGTTGGTCCAAGTTTAGTCCATGGTCACATGTAACTGAAAGAGAGCCTGACAAAGACTCTAGCTGGGTTGTCATGTGTATGGCTCAAACTCAGGGTGGGATAGGTGGTACCGTCTCTAGAAGGAATGAAGGGAAAATGGATACAGGGAACAATGAGTGGTTTCTGCCTTGCACGCCCCAAAATGCAATCTATCACCAAATTAAGTCTGTTTGCCTCCTATATATTTCACAAAAACACCCATTTGCCCATTTATATCCATCTTTACTGTCACAGCCCTTGTCTGAGATATCATCACATCTCACCTGTTTTACTGCAATAGCCTCTTAACTGGTCTCCCTGCATTCACACTAGCCTTTGCTCCCTCCCAAAGCAATTGTCTTCATTACAGTCAAAGGGATCATTTTAAAATGCAAATTTAATCATGTCATAACTATGATTAAAATCTTTCAATTGCTTCCCATTGCTCTTAGGAATCATTAACAAGAACTCTAAAGTCCCACATATTTGACCCTATTTTTCTCATATTTGATCTAAATTTCACTATATTTGGCTGATATTCTTCATAATTGTTTATTTTTCTTATTTTCACTTGAACATAGTATTTTCTTCCCTGATTTTTATTCTTTGGGGATTTAGGGGAGGGTTAGTTTGTTTTATTGTTTTTATGAGTTTCAGGGAGGAAAGTAGCATTCAAATGGCTTTACTCCACCACCTTTAAGTAGAAGTGTCTGTAGCTATGAGTAAATGTTACCATGTGGAAGATGTGTCTGTTTATTCTGTGGCTTCATACCCCAGGAGAATGCTTGTCCTAGTTTAAGAAGCACCTTACAGGCTATTAGAAGAGAATTTCTCCCCAACAAAGCAGAGAATATCACAAAATAAACTAATTATCTGTGGCTTCACCAATAGCTGTGGCTTCACACATTTTCTAATGAGAGAAACCACCTTTTAGAGCACACATGGGAGAAACAACATAGATCCTCAAGCCTATGAATAAGCACAGGTCTAAGATTATGGAACTGCAAATGCTGTCTGTTTGCCAAGGCTCTGGCCTCCAACTGCTTTTCTCCAAAAACTGTATAAACACCTGGCATCGTGACAGGCACATATTAGGTTCTCAAAATGTTAATTCTCTCTTCTCCTTTTCATGCAAGAAGGAAAAAAAAAATGTTTGTAAAGAAAGCTTTATTAAGTTCCTACCAAATGCTAGGCATGGTGAGAGATACCAGAGGTCCCAGTCTAGTGGGGGAGAAAGACAAGTAAACCCAAAAGGACAATCAGTACAAACAGTACTGTGATAGCAGAGGACGCTTTAAGAAACCAAAAGTAGACCTTCTAATCTGTCATAAAATGGGAAGGTCAAGAAAGAGGAATGGGGGCTTCCTAGAGCAGGAGATGCCCAAGTCATACTGTCAGACTTACAGAACAAATAGTTACAAACCACACAGAGAAGCAGGAGGAAAAGTATTCCCAGGAATGGAACAGCAACATTCCTATAAACAGCCTAGAGACTAGACCACGGAATATTCAAAGAACTCTAAGTTCAGTGAGATGGAACAACAGAGTGGGAAGAAAACGGCACGAAATGAAGTTGGAGAAGAATCAGGGACCATATCCTTTGATTCAATTCAACAAACATTTATTGAGCACCTACCATGTACTGAGCACTGAGAATACAAAGACTAAGATGCAGTCCCTACTCTCAGTAAGTTTATAATCTGGTGAATGAAACCCAACACATAAACAGGGAATTTCAACATTATGTGATAAGTGCCCTTCTCTATGATTTCACTTAACTCACCCTAGGAGAGTTAAGAAAATACTCACCTTAACCAAGTCTTAAAATATAGGAAAGAGATAACCAAAGGATGGTGCCATAGGAGTTAGAAAAAGTATTTCTAGAAGAAGAAAAATTAAGTGCAGGCTTGGGGTGATAAATGGCATGTTGTGTAGGATACCAAGCAAACATAAGTAGTTCAGTGTTTCTGGGGTACAAACCATGAAACAAATGTTTAGCCTTGAGACTGGAGGGAAGAGAAAGAGGAATTAATGCCCTGCTAAGACCCTTAAGCTTTATGCTATAGGTGACACAGAACTACTGAAGAGTTTTGATCTGGGAGAAGCATACAATTATAGGCTGATCACTCTGATAATAGCATTGATAATGGATTTAAGGGAGTCCAGAGGCTTGGAGAACAATAAGAAAGCTACCACAGTAGTCCAATAAAGAGGTTCTGAGGGCTTGAACTAAGGTAGTTACATTATAGATGGATAGAGAGATGGAAATAAACTTAACAGATGGGGAGGTGAAATAAGAAGAGTTTATTGATTAGAAATATGCAAATATGAGGGAAAAGAAATCAAGGATGACAACTAGTTTTCCAAAAATTAAGGAAGGAAATGCCTATTACATGTTGAACTTGTTTAAATTATATTTACTTTTATTAGTCTGTAATCATAGTGAAGAAAGGGACTATGTTATTTACCATTGCATTTCCAGTGCCTAGGCCACTGCCTTCATAAAGTATGCACTCAAAAAATATATGTGGAATTAATGAGAAAAAGCAAAGGGCTGGTGGAAATGATGAGTTTGGTATTGAACATAATGAGCTTGAAGATATCTGTGAAATTTCCAAGTAGAAATTTCCGGTTGAAAATAATGTAGGCTTAGAGCTCAGGAAAGAGGTCCAAGAGAAAGACAGAAAATTAGATGCCATCTGAATAGGTGAAGCTGTAGGAATGGATGAGCTTAGAAAGTGAGAGGAGATATTGGCAAAGGATAGTCCCCTGGGGGTTTCACTTAAATAAAAGCTTCATTTTATTTGACCCAAGGATAAGGAAAGGTGAACAAATCATGCAAATCAAGATCCAAGAATTGTAAGGACCATCCACTCTGCACTCACTTTCTCAACCAGGAAATTCAGCAGTTTTCAGAAGTTATGTGACTTGCCCAAGTGACATAGCAGCCAGCACCGAAGTAACACAGCCCAGGCGCTTTGATTATAAATGGAATACCCTTCCATTACTATTATTATTGTTGTTGTTATTGTTATTCCAGAATATCACCACACCATCGTTAGAACTTTCAATGCACAGTGCAGGGGCAATAGTCATGGTCTTTAAGGTGTCTAGAACCTTTTAAATGTTCAACCAATATCACAGTAATTGTAACTTTAAAACATTCTTCTTATACACAAGCAGTGCCCAAGCATTGCTCTTAAACCCAAGCCATATAAGTACGAAATAATTCTTGGGAGAGTTGATTTTATAACTGGATTGTTCAGGTAGCAGGTGTTCTTGAGAGTAAGGGCAGCTGTATTAAAATTAACAGCTCTATATGCATAGAACATAAACTATACAAATCGGCCTCACCAAATATAAATTCTCTGAGCTCTTCTCTCCATTTGAATGAGCACTGCAGCAGCAGCTCTGAACATTTGCTCTTAAACTCTGGAATGCTAGCTACAAACAGGGTTTGTAACGTTATGATAATGAGAAGCTGTATTTTAAAAGAGATCATTATTAAATTGCTCTGCCTTAATTTGGAGTTGCCAGTAACAGAAGCTCTATGCGATTAAGACAATAAATATATTCACAAAATGTAAACGCAGCCTTTGGGGCTTTAAACATCTGCTCTGAAAATAAAACTTTTACAAACACACACTGGTGGGCAAAATGAAACCTTTCTTCCAAGACTTTTTTTATGGAAATGAAAGGTCTGAAATACAAATAGTGGTCTCTTCCCAAACACAACGTGCAGATTTAAGCTAATTCACATGTGATATTGGTCAATTATCTGAGTCTTTATACAGTTGCAGGGCACTCTGAGAGTCCTTTGGACTGCTTTAGACAAAATTTTTCAATGGGGCTAAAACTCTGCATTCAAGATTTCAGTTATAACAAGGTCTAGATACTGAAATTGAAATATCCAAAATCTGTTAATTTTATTACTCTTTTATTTTTATTGCCAATGTTCTCACAATAGGAGCAAGCTCATGTCAACATTTAGTAAATCTTTGACCCATTTCACTTTCCTACCCTAGAAATGTAAGACAGGTGAAGAAACAGCTTGTATTCAACTCTCTCCTAGTTGGACAACTCATTCAGTATCAGCCAGGAATTTGAATGGTTTTTCCATCCCTACATACCTCATTATCTCCTTTAAAATCAGTCTGACATCCTTGGAAAATTACGTAAAATATGGGAAAAGTTTTACAGATATTTATCGTCATAACACCAATAATAGAGAAAAAAACTAGAAGCAGCCCGATGTCCAAGAATAAGGGAATGATTACATAAAGGCTGATATATTGATTAAATACAATATCACACACCATTTAGAAACATAGTTACACAGATTATATAGGTACATGAAAAATGCTGCTGGTATAACAAGTCTTAACATAAACCAAAAAAAGTCCATTCTCTGATGCTTTAATTGAATCCACAGAGAGTAGAGTACATCACTACTATATATCATGTTTGAAAACAGTTTTTAAATTGTTCCCTGATAGTATTCATCTCTGACAGTTTGCACCTGCACCTTTCTATCCATGAGACAATACTATTTAGGTAAGCTCCTTCACACATCTTATTTTACTGAATCCTTTAAAAATCCAAAAAGGTAAATAATATTATTAGCTCACTAGGGTAGTTATTATTATTAATATTATTATGAGTGGTTTACCCCAAGACATTAGGTATACTTAATTGCCTTTTAAGGACCCCACTCCTACAAGTCAACCAGTCACCAAGTATTACTTGCTACACTGACTAAATACCTCCTTTTCTAGCAAAAGGAAATTCTAGATCAGCACTGTCCAACTGAAATATAATGCAAGGCACACATGTAAGCCATGTATGTAATTTTAAGTTTTTTAGTAACTGCATTAAAAAAGTAAAAAGAAATAGATGAAATTGATTTTAATATCTTTAATTTAACCTGGTATGTCCCAAATATCATCAATTTCAAGTTGTAATCAATATTAAAATTACTAATGAAATATTTCTAAGTCTTTTTTTTACTAAGTCTTTGAAGTCTACCCTGTGTTTTACATTTATAGCTCATCTCAATTCAGATTCACCACATTTGAGGTGCTCAGTGGCCACACATGGCTAGGAGCTTCCGTCTTGGACAGCACAGCTGAAGACTGAGTGATTGATGACAGAATGTTGAAAATACTTGTGTAAGGTATACTGCAACATAATAAGCATTATTCTGTAACACCATATGCCATTTAAGACAATAATACCATTTATGTAATTCAAAAGTAGATTTTATTACCATTCCCAACTGAAAGCATAATGATATTTTTCCATTTTCTTTTTGTGATATTATTCTGAAACCAATATGTGTGTAACTTAGTGAAAAAACTAACAAATGTTATGGACTATAATGGAATAAAAATGTTATGCCATTGGGGTAAGATGTCCTGGTTATGAGACAAATAAAAAGTAGTCAGTGTATCCAGCCTATCACAATGAAACATCGCAGTTCAAAGGGAGGGGGCCTTCAAGGATGACTTGCATATTTCCTAAGCACCAAAAACTTTCTTTAGAGGCAGGTATTTATCTCCACCACATCATTTCACATCACGTTAAAGGGGTTCCCACAGTTTAGGTGTTTCTGCAAGAGCAACTAAGAAATGACCCTGGAAAGATAAGGGCTTTTGATAATAACCAAGCTTTCAAATCAATCCTCAGGACAAGACTTCTAAAGAAAACTGAATGAGGCCCATGCGTGAAACAAAATCTTTGTTTTTCAAAAATCCCAGGGCTATACTTTACAACAACATTTTTTTTTTAATACCCAAAGATGGAAGAGAACGGGCACACAAGAGAAAGCAAATGTTGTAGAGTTTTGCCCCCTTATAAATGTTCCTCACCCACTACCGCAGCTAAAATTAGGCCTCCAAGTTTGAGGCAGAAGCTAGTTCATGTTGTTTAAGAACTCTTCTGAAACATGAAATACAATTTATAGCCTACTGCGAACAACTACGGCCAAGTAAGTCAGCATCTAAATTATTATATACTGTGATGACTGCCAAAATAGGGGAGGTGTGGTGGAAACACATAGGTGGGGCCGTCACCCAGACATGTTGGGGAGGGTGTGTGATTGGGATCAGCTTCCTGGAAAAAGTAAAGCCCAAACTAAACCTATTCCATGGGTAGGTATTAGCCCGGTGAAAGGAGTTCGAAGCAGAGAAAACAGAATGCTCCAAGGCCAGAGGTGGGAGAAACATGGCATGTCAAAGAACCGAGAGAAGAGAGGAGTTTCAAGATGGCAGAAGAGTAAGACGCAGAGATCACCTTCCTCCCCACAAATACATCAGAAATACACTACATGTGGAACAACTCCTACAGAACACCTACTGAAAGCTGGCAAAAGACCTCACACCTCCCAAAAGGCAAGAAATTCCCACGTACCTGGGTAGGGCAAAAGAAAAAAGAAAAAACAGAGACAAAAGAATAGGGACGGCACCTGCACCAGTGGGAGGGAGCCGTGAAGGAGGAAAGGTTTCCACACACTAGGAAGCCCCTTCGAGGGCGGAGACTGTGGGGGCGGAGGGGGGAAGCTTCGGAGCCACGGAGGAGAGCGCAGCCACAGGGGTGCGGAGGGCAAAGCGGAGAGATTCCCGCACAGAGGATCGGTGCCGACCAGCACTCACCAGCCCGACAGGCTTGTCTGCTCACCTGCCGGGGCGGGCGGGGGCTGGGAGCTGAGGCTCGGGCTTCGGTGGGATCCCAGGGAGAGGACTGGGGTTGGCGGCGTGAACACAGCCTGAAGGAGTTAGTGCACCACAGCTAGCCGGGAGGGAGTCCGGGAAAAAGTCTGCAGCTGCCGAAGAGGCAAGAGACTTTTTCTTGCCTCTTTGTTTCCTGGTGCGCGAGGAGAGGGGATTCAGAGCGCCGCCTAAATGAGCTCCAGAGGCGGGCGCAAGCCGCGGCAATCAGCGCGGACCCCAAAGATGAGCATGAGACGCTAAGGCTGCTGCTGCCGCCACCAAGAAGCCTGTGTGCAAGCACAGGTCACTATCCACACCTCCCCTCCGGGAGCCTGTGCAGCCCGCCACTGCCAGGGTCGTGTGATCCAGGGACAACTTCCCTGGGAGAACGCACGGCGCGCCTCAGGCTGGTGCAACGTCATGCCGGCCTCTGCCACCGCAGGCTCGCCCCGCATCCGTACCCCTCCCTCCCCCGGCCTGAGTGAGCCAGAGCCCCCGAATCTGCTGCTCCTTTAACCCCGTCCTGTCTGAGCAAAGAACGGGCCAAGTCCAAAGCTGAACCCCAGGAGCTGTGCGAACAAAGAAGAGAAAGGGAAATTTCTCCCAGCAGCCTCAGAAGCAGCGGATTAAATCTCCACAATCAACTTGATGTACCTGCATCTGTGGAATACCTGAATAGACAACGAATCATCCCAAATTGAGGAGGTGGACTTTGGGAGCAACGATATACATATTTTTTTCCCTTTTTCTCTTTTTGTGAGTATGTGTATGCTTCTGTGTGTGATTTTCTCTTTATAGCTTTGCTTTTACCATTTGTCCTAGGGTTCTGTCAGTCCTTTTTTTTTTTTTTATTACTTAAAAAATTTTTTTCTTAATAATTATTTTTTATTTTAATAACTTTATTTATTTTATTTTACTTTACTTTATTTTATCTTCTTTCTTTCTTTCTGTTTTTTCTCCCTTTTATTCTGAGCCATGTGGAGGACAGGCTCTTGGTGCTCCAGCCAGGCATCAGGGCTGTGCGTCTGAGGTGGGAGAGCCAAGTTCAGGACACTGGTTAACAAGAGACCTCCCAGCTCCTCGTAATAACAAACGGCGAAAATCTCCCAGACATCTCCATCTCAATGCCAAGACCCAGCTCCACTCAAAGACCAGGAAGCTACAGTGCTGGGCACCCTATGCCAAACAACTAACAAGACAGGTACACAACCCCATCCATTAGCAGAGAGGCTGCCTAAAATCATAATAAGGCCACAGACACCCCAAAATACACCACCAGACGTGGACCTGCCCACCAGAAAGACAAGATCCAGCCTCATCCACCAGAACACAGGCACTAGTCCCCTCCACCAGGAAGCCTACACAACCCACTGAACCAACCTTAGCCACTGGGGACAGACACCAGAAACAACGGGAACTACGAACCTGAAGCCTGAGAAAAGGAGACCCCAAACACAGTAAGTTAAGCAAAATGAGAAGACAGAGAAACACACAGCAGATGAAGGAACAAGGCAAAAACTCAGCAGACCTAACAAATGAAGAGGAAATAGGCAGTCTACCTGAAAAAGAATTCAGAATAATGATAGTAAAGATGATCCAAAATCTTGGAAATAGAATGGAGAAAATACAAGAAATGTTTAACAAGGAACTGGAAGAACTAAAGAGCAAACAAACAGTGATGAACAACACAATTAATGAAATTAAAAATACTCTAGACAGGATCAATAGCAGAATAACTGAGGCAGAAGAACGGATAAGTGACCTGGAAGATAAAATAGTGGAAATAACTACTGCAGAGCAGAATAAAGAAAAAAGAATGAAAAGAATTCAGGACAGTCTCAGAGACCTCTGGGACAATATTAAAGGCACCAACATTCGAATTATAGGGGTCTCAGGAGAAGAAGAGAAAAAGAAAGGGATTGAGAAAATATTTGAAGAGATTATAGCTGAAAACTTCCCTAATATGGGAAAGGAAATAGTTAAGTCCAGGAAGCACATAGAATCCCATACAGGATAAATCCAAGGAGAAACACACCAAGACACATATTAATCAAACTATCAAAAATTAAATACAAGCAACAAATATTAAAAGCCACAAGGGAAAGCAATAAATAACACATAAGGGAATCCCCATAAGGTTAACAGCTGATCTTTCAGCAGAAACTCTGCAAGCCAGAAGGGAGTTGCAGGACATATTTAAAGTGATGAAGGAGAAAAACCTACAACCAAGATTACTCTACCCAGCAAGGATCTCATTCAGATTTGATGGAGAAATTAAGACCTTTACAGACAAGCAAAAGCTAAGAGAATGCAGCACCACCAAACCAGCTTTACAACAAATGTTAAAGGAACTTCTCTAGGCAGGAAACACAAGAGAAGGAAAAGACCTACAATAATAAACCCAAAACAATTAAGAAAATGGTAATATGAACATACATATTGATAATTATCTTAAATGTAAATAGATTAAATGCTCCAACCAAAAGACATAGATTGGCTGAATGGATACAAAAACAAGACCGGCATATACGCTGTCTACAAGAGACCCACTTCAGACCTAGGGACACATACAGACTGAAAGTGAGGGGATGGAAAAAGATATTCCATGCAAATGGAAATTAAAAGAAAGCTGGAGTAGCAATTCTCATATCAGACAAAATAGACTTTAAAACAAAGACTATTACAAGAGACAAAGAAGGACACCACATAATGATCAAGGGATCGATCCACGAAGAAGATATAACAATTGTAAATATTTATGCACCCAACATAGGAGCACCTCAATACATAAGGCAACTACTAACAGCCATAAAAGGGGAAATCAACAGTAACACAATCATAGTAGGGGACTTTAACACCCCACTTTCACCAATGGACAGATCATCCAAAATGAAAATAAATAAGGAAACACAAGCTTTAAAAGATACATTAAACAAGATGGACTTAATTGATATTTATAGGACATTCCATCCCAAAACAACAGAATACACATTTATCTCAAGTGCTCATGGAACATTCTCCAGGAGAGATCATATCTTGGGTCAAAAATCAAGCCTTGGTAAATTTAAGAAAACTAAAATCATATCAAGTATCTTTTCTGACCACAATGCTATGAGACTAGATATCAATTACAGGAAAAAATATGTAAGAAATACGAACACATGGAGGCTAAACAACACACTACTTAATAACCAAGAGATCACTGAAGAAATCAAAGAGGAAATCAAAAAATACCTGGAAACAAATGACAATAAAAACACGACAACCCAAAACCTATGGGATGCAGCAAAAGCAGTTCTAAGAGGGAAGTTTACAGCAATACAATCTTACCTTAAGAAACAAGAAACATCTCAAATAAACAACCTAACCTTACACCTAAAGCAATTAGAGAGAGAAGAACAAGGAAACCCCAAAGTTAGCAGAAGGAAAGAAATCATAACGATCAGATCAGAAATAAATGAAAAAGAAATGAAGAAACGATAGCAAAGATCAATAAAACTAAAAGCTGGTTCTTTGAGAAGATAAACAAAATTGATAAACCATTAGCCAGACTTATCAAGAGAAAAAGGGAGAAGACTCAAATCAATAGAATTAGAAATGAAAAAGGAGAAGTAACAACTGACACTGCAGAAATACAAAGGATCATGAGAAATTACTACAAGCAACTATATGCCAATAAAATGGACAACTTGGAAGAAATGGACAAATTCTTAGGAATGGCCATCATCAAAAAATCTACAAACAATAAATGCTGGGAGGGTGTGGAGAAAAGGGAACCCTCCTGCACTGTTGGTGGAAATGTAAATTGATACAGCCACTATGGAGAACAGTATGGACGTTCCTTAAAAAACTAAAAATACAACTACCATACGATCCAGCAATCCCACTACTGGGCATATACCCTGAGAAAACCGTAATTCAAAAAGAGTCATGTACCAAAATATTTATTGCACCTCTATTTACAATAGCCAGGACATGGAAGCAACCTAAGTGTCTATCAACAGATGAATGGATAAAGTAGATGTGGCACATATACACAATGGACTATTATTCAGCCATGAAAAGGAATGAAACTGAGTTATCTGTAGTGAGGTGGATGGACGTAGAGACTGTCATAGAGAGTGAAGTAAGTCAGAAAGAGAAAAACAAATACTGTATGCTAACACATATATACAGAATCTAAAAAAAAAAAAAAGAAAAAGGTCATGAAGAACCTAGGGGTAAGATGGGAATAAAGATGCAGACCTACTAGAGAATGGACTTGAGGACACGGGGAGGGGAAAGGGTAAGCTGGGACAAAGTGAGAGAGTGGCATGCACATATATACACTACCAAATGTAAAATAGATAGCTAGTGGGAAGCAGCCGCATAGCACAGGGAGATCAGCTCGGTGCTTTGTGACCACCTAGAGTAGTGGGATAGGGATGGTGGGAGGGAGGGAGATGCAAGAGGGAAGAGGTATGGGGACATGTATATGTATAACTGATTCACTTTGTTATAAAGCAGAAACTAACACACCACTGTAAAGCAATTATACTCCAATAAAGATGTTAAAAAAAAAAAAAAAAAAGAACCGAGAGAAATAAGGAAGCCAGGTGGAGACATGAGGTTGGAGGGTGAGTAAGGGATGTAATCCTGCGGCCTGTTGTAAGCTAAGGAGTGTGAACTTGATCTTCACAGAGATGGAGAGCTTCTGAGTGACCACTTTTGCTTTGACCTCCCACCTTTCGGGGCTTTCTAGCTCTCTAATTCCTTGAAAACCCTAGAACTAAAGCATCCTACAAGGGTTTCAGGGGAAAAGCACCAAAAACTAATTAAGCACCATAACTTCAAATACAATGGGAAAAGGGAACAAAAAAAGGCTCAAATTCATTCACTGAACCTGGAAAGCTAGTATTTTCTCAGTGATTCCTAGATCTATTTTTTTCCTTTTTTAATGGCCTGGCTGGGGTTTCTTTGGAGTTTCATAAAATTAATGGCTTGTAACATCTCATTACAGGGCAAGTCTAGGGCACCTTTCTCATCATTGCTTGAATCCCTGCCTTAAAGGGGATCCCCAGGATAGAAATCTTTCTGAGATATGGAATGTTGTTCTATTTGAGGCCTTCCTTTCAACAAGCGAATGTTGTTTCAGACCCCTCTCTCCAGCTACTACATGCACACATACACACACGTGCGCACACACCATGAATAAAGGGCAAAAGGAAGGGCTGGAGGAATGGCATAGGCAGCTCTCAGAATCATTCTCACCAAATCCTTTGTCTCCCATTGACGGCCAGGAGAGCATAATCCCTCAATCAGTCATCCTCTTGAGAGGCTGCAGACATAGCTAATGCCTCTCTTTCAGATACTGGTCTTCTGTTTGTTTGTTCGGTTGGTTTGGTTTGATTTCTTTTCTAATTTGTTCCAGTACCCTCTATGTCTTATTAATTTTCTTCTGCTTACTGTCTTAGACTGGCAGCTTCTGCTCAGCTCAGTCTCTACACCCTTCGAGTCATTGCTTAAGTCCATTTACTCTTATTCTATCCTCAGGAAAGATCCAAAAAAGCTAGTTAACACCCTCTGTCCATAAATTCTGCACAGTCCTAAGAACCATAGGCAAGGAGTCACTAAGCCTTTTCTTCCCCGTTCTGTATTTGTAATGCCATTTCCTAATCATTCTTAATTTCCAGCCCTGAATCTCTTTTGTGGCATGTCCTGGAAAGTCCACTCAGGTTCTTCACATACCCACAAAGCAGGATTGGGAGAGATTAGACACCATACTCTAGTAGGGCTCTGGCTCTTTGGAATAATGGGCAGAACAACTATCCCTGAGTTTAAAAAAATAGTGAAACAACATGATGCCAAAGGGAACTGAATATTGAGGCTCGCTGGGCATTTATTCTTCCTGCTCCTATGCCTCTGGGAACAGAGCTCTCAAACAAGACAAAGGAGCAGAACTAGAATAAAAAGTCTTCATGGCAAAATTAAGGTATCTTTAGGGTGAGCCATGCAGGGAGAAGCGTGCAGAGCAACCTATCCGTAGCACATTTCTGACCCAGTCATGTGTATCAACTTCATTCGTTCTTCTGAGAAGAAAGCCAAGGCATTTTTAAATGCAGAGTTGTTTAGACTTGGCACTCATTCTGCAGAGTTAATAACATTTTTGAGGGTTCATTAATCTCCACAAGTCTGAAAAAAATATACATTTTCGTGTTCTTGCTCTCCAGCTACCATCTTTACAGTATATTTTTACATAAATAATTGGTCATGGCTCAAATTAAAATGTCTCTGACAATTATCAAGCAGGCTAAGGGTTTTTGAGCATGTGCTGGGATGAGAGATGTCAGCACCCCAGGGTGCCCCCAGACCATGTGTTATCTTACGATAACATTCAACTCACTTCTTTCTAGGCTCATGAAGTATAAGTTTTTCATCTGTCGAAAGGACTGTGTTCTGTTTAGATAATATTCCCTTGCTGAAAGGTTAGTCTCAGTAGAATTTTTCCCATTGAAGTATAAATGTGGTATGTATGAGGACTAGGTTTCGTGTCCCTGGCAACCTGGGTGTCCTCAAAAGCACTGCAATCCTGTCCTCATATCACAAGTCCTGTAACGCTTCACAGACCACTGTGTCCTCTATATTCAAATCCTTCTCTCATAGACTAACAAGTGGCAAGCCTTATAATCTTTCTTTGTGGCATGCACTAAAGACCTCTGGTGTGATGAATTGTCATCTCCCTCAACCTCAAAGGTAACTGGCTATAAAATTGTTTTATGTTCCTAGTATTCCTAGTCCTCGAGTAAAAATACTAGCTGTAATTCAATGTTGGCAATGTGGTGTTATTCATAAAGCATTCAAACTGTACCTTCCAGTTTTAGAATGCCACCAGATCTTCCTGACTGAATTACAGTCTAGTGAATTCTGCTGGGTGTCCTTTTTTCTGCATGAAAATTACTCACAAGCATTTCCCAACATCTCTAGGGCCTACAGGGAAGTCCCAAAGGGGAGCAACACTTTGCATAATCCTTCAAAAACTTCTTCAGGGACGTTCAAAAGCCACGAAGTAGATACAACTGTTTAATGCTGGTTAAAAATTAATAGACAAGGTCCTACTGTATAGCACAGGGAACCATATTCAATATCCTGTGATAAACCACAATGGAAAAGAATATTTTAAAAAAGAATGTGTGTATATATATATATATATATATACACACACACACACACACATATACGTATACATATATCTATAACTAAATCACTTTACTGTACAGCAGAATTTAACACAACATTGTAAATCAACTGTACTTCAATAAAAAATTAAATTTTTTAAAAAAGAATTCCAAAAACAATTAAAACAAACAGCTCATAAAATAAAAATGTATTGGTAGTTTTCCAAAGAGTAAAAGATAATATCTAAAGATACAATTCAGTTTCACTGGCTGACTTCCAAAGCAAAATTCCTAAATGGATGACATGGATTTAGACTGTGTCAGACAGTTTTGGGTAAGGTAGAAAGAAGAATGGGGTTTTGCTTATTTATTGAGTGGGGAGGGCTTGTTTTGTGCTGTTCTTTGCTAAAAAGACTTACCTATATGCCTCAATTAGAATCCATTCACTCAGAGATGTTTCATTATCCTCTCTGCCTTGGATTAGAAACATCTCTATGTTTACTTTCAAAAGACAATAATTTTACAGATGACTTTCGCCATTGTACTCAGCTTCTCTGATTCTAGCACATAATCAACATCTTATTTTATAAGCTCTTTCTCTTGGTCCTAGACTTATTTTTTTCTTATGTGCTTCCCATAGTTTTATAAATTACCTTCCTTTTTAATAAGAAGATCTTTTCCTCTGGAAGGCAGTAGGCTTTTTAGACTTTGTCCAATGGCAATATGTCTAGCCCAGCTGTCAGCGGAATATTTTGTACTAAGTAATGTAACCAGTCTTTTAAATACAAGCTCTATGGTTCTGCAATGTGATTCTGTCACAGAAAATCAGAGAGGCCAAATATTTTCATCCTGATTCACTATATACATGACATATAGACATGACTTTGTTTTAACGCCTGTATCTTATACTCTAAGTCTTTCCTTGGACTTGCTTTGTTTCTTCAAAACTATATGCTAATAAAAACATGAACAGATTTGCTGCTTCACTGAATATTTAACACTCCTTCATTAAATCAGTTCACTGTCAATAGCAGATTTTATTCTAAAATCCAGAGGGAGGAAAATGGCAACAATCTGATGACTAGAAAAGGCAAAGCCACTAACAACATTTTTTAAATTTCATAATCATATATTCTCCATTTTCCACCATTTCCTAGGCACTTATTGTCGATAGTAAATTTGTCCAACCTAGGCCTACTAGATTCATTTTGTGCTTTATTATTAAATGATTCATTTAACACTGCTAAATTAAATGTGCCCCAGGATAATTATCTTTATGTATATCTACATTCATTTATAAGAACACATTATTTTCAATCTTATAATTCTAATCTTTGCAAATAGATGCCTAAATACTAACAGTCTTAACACTTCCTGAATTGATAATTAGCAAACTGGAGTTACTGCCATTCATAAAATTAAGATATAGGCCATTGGCTAATCTTGATAGTAAGACATTTATGTACAACATTCGACTAGAATGTTTTATTTTGT
Source organism: Eschrichtius robustus (assembly GCF_028021215.1). Classification (NCBI taxonomy): domain Eukaryota; kingdom Metazoa; phylum Chordata; class Mammalia; order Artiodactyla; family Eschrichtiidae; genus Eschrichtius; species Eschrichtius robustus. Next base: position 65,898,877 of record NC_090826.1, read on the forward strand.
TATTGCCATTTGGTAGGCCAAGTTCATGTAAGTTTGCTTCCTGGGACCTAGGATTACGTGGCTCAAGGACATTTTCAAAATGTCAATACGAGAGAGCCGTAATCAGTAGAATGTTATACCCTGCATTTCTCTTATTTAAATACATGTTTAATCCATGATCTTTCTGGGCTTCCTTTTTAAAAAAAAGTTCAGAAACTTCTGCTTTGCACTAACCTTGTGGTAAACAATATAACTGCTCCTTGGCTTGTAAAACATCCCTTAGTAACTGGAATTTTCAGATAATTCTGAATTCTTCCAAATGCCACTCTGCTAAGATGGTCCTACTAAGACTTCTGGTAAGAGATGTCCAGCAATTCAACTGCCTGCATGAAATGCCAAATGGCATAAAATAAAAACGCTGTGCATCACCCCTGAGTTATTCACACATCAGAAGGAAACTAAATAAGGAGACTGAGTTCTGTGTCCTTTCCTACTTGCCCTCTGTGTCATTTATGAAAGAAGTCCTCATAAGGCAAAATAACATCAATAATGAGGATTTTACGCCTTATAAAGATTCACACCTCAGCAAGAAGCCAAAAGAAGAAAGTGGACTTTATGTCCTCTGTCTAGGTGTCCTTCCAGTGTCATTTGAGGGATCCTTTCAAAAGACAAATAACAATCACAATAGCAAACTTATTTCAGAAGAGGGAAAGCCACAAAGAGGAAGGTCTAATAGAGATTTCTGTAGATGAGCTCTGAAATTACCTCTTGCTTTGCTAATCCTTTGGGAAGGACCACCCCTGATTAGTTTAAACTCCTCTGAACAAATATCATTTCATGGGCTACTAAGAAAGGTCTATTTTCTTCCAATAATATTTTACGATTACTTTTCCATCCAGAGTTCCACAACACCATTTCTTCTCCTAAGATACCTCCTGAATCCTATTCTCATCTCACCAGCTTCACTTCATTACTATCTTCATTGCCACCCTAATATCTGTTTCTCACTTAGAACACTCAGCCATCTCTAAGCTTTTCAGAGTAGACATATGGAAACAGAGGATTAGGAATCAGGGCTCAGAACATCTTGGCTCTAATCAGAGAGGCAATATAGCTTATGAATTAAGAGTGAGAGCTTAGAGAGGTTAAATATGTGGATCCAAATCCCAACTTTACCACCTACTAGCTTTGTGAGGATGAGGAGTTATTTTAACCTGTCTGGCCTTCTTTTTCTCATGGACAAAATGGGGATAAAATTAATACATAGCTCAGAAGGGAGATATCAGGATTAACAAGGTAATACATGAAAAGCGTTAAGAATCACACCCAGTAGCCCAACCATTGAATACATGTTGGCTACTATTATTGGTCCCTATATATGTACATATACTATGTTAATGGCAACAGTCTCTCGTGTTTCCATTTCCTTGTCTGAAAAATGAAAGGATTAGATTGGACCATCTCTAAAATTCCTCCTAGTCCTAAAACATCAAGAGTTTAAGTCTAATACAAATCCTTTTTTAAAAACTCTAAGACTTTAGTAGCAATCTACTCTTTAACTTGTTGGACATGGAAAACCATAAAACAAACACATGGCATAGTCTCTGCCCTTAAGAATCATAAAATCTTTTGTTTTAAAGAGTAAAGATAAATTTCAAGTTTTCCCTGAGATATATATTCTTTTCTTCCTATATTAATTGATCAGATTTTCAGGAAAATCCATTTATAGAATAAATGATATGATATATTATGAAATAATATTAAGTCACATGAATGTGTTAAATTTACCAGCTAGATAAATTTGAAAACTGAATAAATAACATATGGTGTAAATATAATAAATTATATTTTTATTCATAGCCAACAAATATTTACTGAGTATCTACTATTTGCTGGGCATAAAAATAAATTAGAAAAGCCTTTAATATAAACAGTTAGAAGAAGGGAAAGGAAGGATGAGATGAATGGCTTGCCACCTCAGGACAGAGGGAAAACTGCATTGGCCAGACAGCCTGAGGAAAAGAGTAGTGCTACTTCAGAGGGAGATTAATCAATCTGAAATTATGAGGTAAAAGAGGGTCCTTGGGTGTAATTTTAAAAACGAGCAAGCTTTGGTCCCAAAACCAATATATCATTTATAACTACCACTACTACTATTATTATCAACATCCTAAACCTCAAAAGAAGCTTAAAGATACCTTGTTCCCTAAACACACAAATTATCTAATAGCACATAGGATAATTTATTTAAAAGTCCTTATAAACTGAAACAAGATGAAACAAAAATAGTCTAGCCAAGATCTATAAATTATGATAAGAAACATCCAAAAGGGGATAAAAATAAGGTCTTAGAATCAAAGAGTTGCTAAAATGTTCAGGGGACTAAATTCCCCCTCTCTTTTTTATGAGGAAAGAAAACTAAAAATTATTCTTTATTTAAAGGTTCTTACAATCTTTTATTTCAAATACATTTCAAAAAAAAGCATTATGTAAATACAAGTTAATTTTGTTACCATAAAAATTAATAACTAAGAAATGAGATTACTGGACTAGATTATCTCTAAGAAACCTTCTAATTCTAAAATCATATAAATTGCTTCTAATAATAAAATAGTAATATGAAAATGCTGGTACGATAGATTTAATTGATATATATAGGACATTCCATCCAAAAACAGCAGATTACACGTTCTTCTCAAGTGCGCACGGAACATTCTCCAGGATAGATCACATCTTGGGTCACAAATCAAGCCTCAGTAAATTTAAGAAAATTGAAATCATATCAAGCATCTTTTCTGACCACAACGCTATGAGATTAGAAATGAATTACAGGGAGAAAAACGTAAAAAAGACAAACACATGGAGGCTAAACAATACGTTACTAAATAACCAAGAGATCACTGAAGAAATCAAAGAGGAAATCAAAAGATACCTAGAGACAAATGACAATGAAAACACGACGACCCAAAACCTATGGGATGCAGCAAAAGCGGTTCTAAGAGGGAAGTTTATAGCTATACAAGCCTACCTAAAGAAACAAGAAAAATCTCAAGTAAACAATCTAACCTTACACCTAAAGAAACTAGAGAAAGAAGAACAAACAAAACCCAAAGTTAGCAGAAGGAAAGAAATCATAAAGATCAGAGCAGAAATAAATGAAATAGAAACAAAGAAAACAATAGCAAAGATCAATAAAACTAAAAGTTGGTTCTTTGAGAAGATAAACAAAATTGATAAGCCATTAGCCAGACTCATCAAGAAAAAGAGGAAGAGGACTCAAATCAATAAAATCAGAAATGAAAAAGGAGAAGTTACAACAGACACCGCAGAAATACAAAGCATCCTAAGAGACTACTACAAGCAACTTTATGCCAATAAAATGGACAACCTGGAAGAAATGGACAAATTCTTAGAAAGGTATAACCTTCCAAGACTGAATCAGGAAGAAACAGAAAATATGAACAGACCAATCACAAGTAATGAAATTGAAACTGTGATTAAAAATCTTCCAACAAACAAAAGTCCAGGACCAGATGGCTTCACAGGTGAATTCTATCAAACATTTAGAGAAGAGCTAACACCCATCCTTCTCAAACTCTTCCAAAAAATTGCAGAGAAAGGAACACTCCCAAACTCATTCTATGAGGCCACCATCACCCTGATACCAAAACCAGACAAAGACACTACAAAAAAAGAAAATTACAGACCAATATCACTGATGAATATAGATGCAAAAATCCTCAACAAAATACTAGCAAACAGAATCCAACAACACATTAAAAGGATCATACACCACGATCAAGTGGGATTTATCCCAGGGATGCAAGGATTCTTCAATATACGCAAATCAATCAATGTGATACACCATATTAACAAATTGAAGAATAAAAATCATATGATCATCTCGATAGATGCAGAAAAAGCTTTTGACAAAATTCAACACCCATTTCTGATAAAAACTCTCCAGAAAGTGGGCATAGAGGGAACCTACCTCAACATAATAAAGGCCATATATGACAAACCCACAGCAAACATCATTCTCAATGGTGAAAAACTGAAAGCATTTCCTCTAAGATCAGGAACGAGACAAGGATGTCCACTCTCACCACTATTATTCAACATAGTTCTGGAAGTCCTAGCCACGGCAATCAGAGAAGAAAAAGAAATAAAAGGAATACAAATTGGAAAAGAAGAAGTAAAACTGTCACTGTTTGCGGATGACATGATACTATACATAGAGAATCCTAAAACTGCCACCAGAAAACTGCTAGAGCTAATTAATGAATATGGTAAAGTTGCAGGATACAAAATGAATGCACAGAAATCTCTTGCATTCCTATACACTAATGATGAAAAATCTGAAAGAGAAATTATGGAAACACTCCCATTTACCATTGCAACAAAAAGAATAAAATACCTAGGAATAAACCTACCTAGGGAGACAAAAGACCTGTATGCAGAAAACTATAAGACACTGATGAAAGAAATTAAAGATGATACCAACAGATGGAGAGATATACCATGTTCTTGGATTGGAAGAATCAACATTGTGAAAATGAGTATACTACCCAAAGCAATCTACAGATTCAATGCAATCCCTATCAAATTACCAATGGCATTTTTTACGGAGCTAGAACAAATCATCTTAAAATTTGTATGGAGACACAAAAGACCCCGAATAGCCAAAGCAGTCTTGAGGCAAAAAAATGGAGGTGGAGGAATCAGACTCCCTGACTTCAGACTATACTACAAAGCTACAGTAATCAAGACAATATGGTACTGGCACAAAAACAGAAACATAGATCAATGGAACAAGATAGAAAGCCCAGAGATTAACCCACGCACCTATGGTCAACTGATCTATGACAAAGGAGGCAAAGATATACAATGGAGAAAAGACAGTCTCTTCAATAAGTGGTGCTGGGAAAACTGGACAGCTACATGTAAAAGAATGAAATTAGAATACTCCCTAACACCATACACAAAAATAAACTCAAAATGGATTAGAGACCTAAATATAAGACTGGACACTATAAAACTCTTAGAGGAAAACATAGGAAGAACACTCTTTGACATAAATCACAGCAAGATCTTTTTTGATCCACCTCCTAGAGTAATGGAAATAAAAACAAAAATAAACAAGTGGGACCTAATGAAACTTCAAAGCTTTTGCACAGCAAAGGAAACCATAAACAAGACGAAAAGACAACCCTCAGAATGGGAGAAAATATTTGCAAATGAATCAACGGACAAAGGATTAATCTCCAAAATATATAAACAGCTCATTCAGCTCAATATCAAAGAAACAAACACCCCAATCCAAAAATGGGCAGAAGACCTAAATAGACATTTCTCCAAAGAAGACATACAGACGGCCACGAGGCACATGAAAAGATGCTCAACATCACTAATTATTAGAGAAATGCAAATCAAAACTACAATGAGGTATCACCTCACTCCTGTTAGAATGGGCATCATCAGAAAATCTACAAACAACAAATGCTGGAGAGGGTGTGGAGAAAAGGGAACCCTCTTGCACTGTTGGTGGGAATGTAAATTGATACAGCCACTATGGAGAACAACATGGAGGTTCCTTAAAAAACTAAAAATAGAATTACCATATGACCCAGCAATCCCACTACTGGGCATATACCCAGAGAAAACCATAATTCAAAAAGACACATGCACCCAAATGTTCATTGCAGCACTATTTACAATAGCCAGGTCATGGAAGCAACCTAAATGCCCATCAGCAAACGAATGAATAAAGAAGATGTGGTACATATATACAATGGATTATTACTCAGCCATAAAAAGGAACGAAATTGAGTCATTTGTTGAGACGTGGATGGATCTAGAGACTGTCATACAGAGTGAAGTAAGTCAGAAAGAGAAAAACAAATATCGTATATTAATGCATGTATGTGGAACCTAGAAAAATGGTACAGATGAGCCAGTTTGCAGGGCAGAAGTTGAGACACAGATGTAGAGAATGGACATATGGACACCAAGGGGGGAAAACTGCGGTGAGGTGGGGATGGTGGTGTGCTGAATTGGGCGATTGGGATTGACATGTATACACTGATGTGTATAAAATTAATGCCTAGTAAGAACCTGCAGTATAAAAAAACAAACAAAACAACTAATACTAAACTTTCATTGGGTTATTTGTATGGAAATATGTTAATATAAATGTTTCAGACATTACATGAAATTTCTAAAAATCTTATATTTGTATTTGTATGGAAATATGTATGGAAATATGTTAATATAAATGTTTCAGACATTACATGAAATTTCTAAAAATCTTATATGTTCTGGTATAATGTTATAAGTAATAATCCTAGTTATTACTTTAAAATGTATATCTCAGAAATAACTAATTTTCTTGTCAACTGCATTATTATGAACTTTCATCAAATCTTTAACCGTGGTCATTTTTAAGTCTTTTGTCATTTACAGACAGTTCTGGGTGTACTCTGATGATTTTGCAAATATGTTCCTATAAAAGGCTTTCATCTTCAAGAAATTCATGAAAAAGACTCTGACAAGTACAGGTTTCTGGTAACTGTACTGCTGAACTGAATGAATAAGCATTTTCAGAACTCTAATGAAAAACTGATGAACTCATAAAAGTGCTAACAAAAGATCAAGATGAAAAAAAAAATTAATTACATGGGACTGAGTGAACTGATGAGGATGAGTATAATTTTTGTGACTTTCTGTCTGAATTAAAAAAAAAAAAAAATCCCACAAGGACTCAGAGGCAAAGAATATACAAATCAATTTTCACTGCAAAGTAAAGGAGCTGTTACAGTGGAGGATTACTGGACTGAATGTCAATATTATGACATAGTATGAGTGTGTTTCATGTTTGGTAATTGCAATCATTGTTGCTTTTGTTGTGGTCATCCATGTACAATGCTTGGTGCCAGTCTATTTATCTCTTGTAAAAATAAAATACAGTGTGTGTGTGTGAAAAAAAAAAAAAAAAAAAGAAAATGCTGGTACATTTTCAAATATGGTATTTCCTCCACAAATAAAACTTTAAAAGGCTCTACATAGCCAGCAAATGAAAGCCTGCTGCTAAGAGAATCTGAGAAGATTTGACATATCTGTCCCTGATTTGGATAAGAAAATTATTTCACACCTAAGTCAATCAAGTAAGTCTCCAAGATAATTTGTGCTTGAAAAAAAATGCAGAATGAGGCTGTGTGTGTGTCTGTGTATGCATGCGCACGTGTAGAAGGTGTGATATGGAATAATCAGTGTTTAGAGTTTTTAATGAAAATAAAGCTTAACAAGGCTTAATTCCATAGAAAGAAAGCCTATTTTTACCCTTTCCTATTAATTTACCGAAATTCAGAGGAAAGAAACACAAATAAACAATTTATCTTTGAAGAAAGTAGCTTTTGACCTGAGAGTCAATCAGTCTTTTTGAAAAGCAAAAGCCTTTTAACTGTCAAAAGAAACTGTCATTTTCTGTTCAGAATCCTACTATTCTTGATTTTGTATTACAATCAATACTATACCTAGGGAGGCCGTAATTACTTGCTTCTTTTATGCTTCCCAAATATAACATGGAAATGAGACATTGCTTGAATTTAGGCCATGTGGAGACTTATTTTACATATGGAGAGAAGACAGAAAATAATTCAATATATTGTATGGTGAAAGCACGCAATGGCTAAAGTACAACAACAGTAGGATTCTGGAGATCTAGGATTCGATTCCAGCCCTAATACCAGGATCATTGGTCAGTCAGCAAATTTTAATAAACACCTACTCTGTGCCCCTGTACCTATGGAGTCCTCAGTCCCCAAGAAGTGGGGCTAGGGAAAAGACAAAGACCACATAAATCCACAACTATAAACTATAAAAGTAAAATGAATGAAAAGACAGTGCATAATAAGACTAAATAAATCCACAACTATAAACTATAAAAGTAAAATGAATGAAAAGGCAATGCATAATAAGAGTACATAACAGTAAAAGGGATTTTGATGGAGTGGTCCAAAAATGGCCCTTTAGAAGCGATGATACTTGGCTGAAACTTGAAGTATGAGAATGGAATCAGCCATGCAAATTGGGCAAGAAAAACAGCTCCAGGCAGAGGAAAACACATGTGCAGTGGCCATAAGGCAAGATGGAATGTGGGCACTCTCGAAGAATCTGAAGAAAGTGTCAATCACACATACTGCATAGAAAGGAATGTCTTGTCTGAGACTAATAAATTTATCCAAGGCCTCAAGAAATAATCCACACGAGCTCTCTGCTGAGTTGATTCAGATCTCACTGGACTGTGGTACTTCTATGAGATCCTCAGGGTAAGGTACAGTACTGATTTTTGGCCAAGTCTGAATAAAAGTAACAAAGTGCTGAGAAATTTCCATCTGAATTTGGAAAGGACTGCTCAAGTAATCTGTTTTTTAAAAATCACTCTCATCTCTCATATTTAATCCTCCAAATTCATTCTTATTCAATTATGCATTAAGGTATTGGCAATACCCAGAAATACTTGAACTTTTATCCTTTTCTTTAGAATGAAATTAGTTACTTCTCTAAGGCAAATCCTGCTATGTGATAATGAGATGCATGTGACATTTCCCTGTAATTACAGCACTAATTTATGTTCTGTGGTGAAATGATCTGATGACATATACACAACTTGTTAAAAATGTGTATAATTAAGTTGAATGTCTATGATAGCTGACTGAGACCAACTCTGAAGGTATGATAGCTATTCTCTAATCCAAAATTAAAGTAGCCTTCATCATTGAAAACAAGCCTGGAATTTATTCTGTGAATTCAGAGAGTAAGCATAACAGACAATAAAAATTCATGTGTTTGAGGAAGAGAGAGGTCAGAGAGCTTTAGTGGCCTGAAAGTAAAGAGTCTAAAGATTTCTGCTTCATAACTTTTGCCTTACTGATTAAAATGTGTTTATAACCAAAACAGTTGGATGGAAAAGAGAAACAGCCAGCCAGCAGCCAAATGCTCTGTCATCATTTGTACACACTCCATGTCCATAGACTATAGAATACAAGATCTACAGCTAGGTTGTTTGTTTGTTTGTTTTAAAGACAGGGCTTCTTCGGGTTTAAGCCCCTGAAATATCTGAAGCAGCATTAGAGGGTCCTTTATGTTTTGGCAGGTAGAAGCTTCAAACTGAATGGTCTATCTGTGCTAATAGTCTTGATCACACCTCCTTTTGCGGTGGAGTGAGTGAATGAATGAATGGAGCTCACTGGCAAGTCAAAAAAACAAAAGATAACAGAAAACATTTGTCAAAGAAGCTGACATAAAATAAGTGGATTTTAATATTCAAGGAAAGGGGACTTCCCTGGTGGCACAGTGGTTAAGAATCCACCTGCCTGTGCAGAGGGACATGGGTTCAATCCCTGGTCTGGGGAGATCCCACATGCCACAGAACAACTAAGCCCGTGCGCCACAACTACTGAAGCCCGCGCGCCTAGAGCCCGTGCTCCGCAACAAGAGAAGCCACTGCAATGAGAAGCCTGCACACCACGATGAAGAGTAGGCCCCTCTCGCTGCAACTAGAGAAAAGCCCGCACGCAGCAACGAAGACCCAACGTAGCCAAAATAAATAAATAAATAAATTTACTAAAAAAACATATTCAAGGAAAGATATTTAGGAACCAATAACTTAAGTCTCCAAATTTTTTAACAGTAGACTTACTCAATTTTAATAAGCAAAACATTTGTAACTTCTAAAGAAGGAATATTAATTCTTTACTTAGCTTCATTATGCACTAACCCATATGAAAAGTTAAGAAAAGAACAAGAGGTCACATAAATTATGTGCTGAATCCCCACTTAGGGTATTTGATATCCATTAAGGATACTAAAATTCATACTCATTAGACCCTTAACTCTGCATGAAGACATTAAGTTGTAAAGTGTTTTTTTTTTTAAAGAACAGTAAAGAAAATTAATAAACCATCAGGAAAAGTAAACAGTGAGGCAACAATGCCTCCATTTAATATTCATCTATTATCTTAATGAATAATCTATTTTTTCTATAAATCACTACATAAAAACCTATAATCACTCTGATTTCTCTCATATTATCAGCCAAAGGAGGAATGAATAATGTATTGGATATCTAAGAATATGAGGAATCATTATCATTTATAGTAATTACTGACTTAAGGAAACAGAATGTTACATTTAACCACTGATATTAATGTGTTTGTTCATTTAAAATGAGTTATGTCTTTAATGAAGGCATTTGGGGTATCTTTGTGAATTACATGGTTACTTGCGTTCTTTGTCTACAAATGACTTCATTTTTTCTGGGCTTTCGATAAAAAACACATCGAGATAGAGGCATTTTTTTTCTGTCAGTAGGACTGCTCTCTTTATAGAGGTAATGTTTACTACCTATTGAAAAGAGCATTTTTCTCCAAACTGTTTCATGTTATATTGCAGGTCAACATCTGAAGGATAATTATTCAGCCTAGTTACTCAAATCCTGCTTCATTCACACTGTCTTTATCTATCTAATCTTACCACTATTGCTCATTGAAGAGAGAACTATTTGTAAGAGCCGCTTTAAAATGTTAGGGTTTTGTTCTCTCCCAGAACTAAGCTATGTGGTTCCCACATGTTAGACACCTTTTCTCCCTCTCAGTTTCCATTGTCTTCTACCCTCCCTTCAACACTCCTGAGCATGTCCACTCTATTATTCTAGTATGTGTTCACAACAGGCAGAAGGCAGAGGCCAGAGAGACAGGACGGAATAACGTCCAACCTTGACATCTTAAGAGGTATACTTTTAAAAACAACAAAGAAAGTATTTGTTATTGACACAGAGTGTATCTATAACGAATTACAATGCAATTGTTTTAAACAAAAATGAATAACGTCTAACCTTGAGATCTTAAGAGGTATATTTTCAAAAACAACAAAGAAAGTACTTGTTATTGACACAGAGTGTATCTATAACGAATTACAATGCAGTTGTTTTAAACAAAAATGAAACATTGTTATTTCTTCTAAGTGCAAAGAACAGAAGCAAAACACCCCTTCAAGTTTGTGCTGGGAGCAGAGAGAAGAAAGATTAATTCTACCTGGAGTGGTCAGAGAGCCACTCTCTAGGTGAGCATAGACAACACCAAGGGTAATCTACCTGGTATCCAATTCCCCTTTCTTCCTTGATTTTGTCCAGTATCTACCCTGATTTTGTCTGATTTTGTCCAGTATCTGCGCTTCCCCCTATTCCTCAGAAGCAAATCCTGTTAATCCAAGGCAAACACAGTAATCCCATTCTTCCTGGGGTGGGTTTAGTCAGGGTCATGTGGTTCAACGCTGGCAAGTGAGCTGCGAGGGGAAGTCTGCCGGGGCTTAAGGAGATTTCCCCACCCTGAAAAAGACACATGGGAAAAGATGTATCTTTTTCAGCAGGACATTGTTGCGACTGGTTGTGTTGCTATTTTGCAACCACAAAATAAATTAGCCTGAGGTCAAAAAGGATACACTAAGGATCAAAGAGTTTTAAAATGGCAAGAACCTGGGTTCTCAATGATGTCAATGAGATTTTAATTAACCAACCTGGGAAACTCCAGGTTCCGTAATACATTTTCTTATTAAATCATGTGAGTTGGAGAATTCCTGTTACTTGCAATTGCAGGATTAGTATGAATTTGATACATGGAAGGAGAGGAACAATACAGTTATAAGAAGCAAGATGTGCAAAGTCAAAAAAGTGAGAAAGAACACCTCTATTGGATAAAACTGGATGAATAAGTACATTTTCTCTTTAAGGAACTTCTTGACTCTACGATGCTTTATTATCCCCCCAAATCATACATAACTGTCGTTAGACTATGTGTACAGTTTCGGATGTGTCAAAGAGTTTAACGAACACATACACGTGTGTGTGTAAACACACACACAATATTAATTCAGTTTTTGGTAACATTATAGGGTCTGTGGAAAATAGGCTGTGTGGGAATATCAGTTGCTTATTTCTTTAAAAAGTGATTTGTCTTAGAAACTGAAACAGCTCTAATATGTTTTTTATGATTACAAGTGGTAGACAGAAGGTAGAATGTGGGTTTTGTTTTGTTTTTTCCATTTCTTTCATTTTATTCTACTCTTTGTTTTATTTGGTGCTACTCTGAGAAGGACTGAAGTTTATTTTAGTACTTCAGAGTGTTTAAAAGAATCTTGAAATAGCCTGTAACTGACTAAACGCATGGGTATGTTACCTGTTTTAGTGAAAACAGGAATACACTGGGCCCTGCAGCTCATCTCTCTGTGAAGATTTTTGGCCGCTTTGCCCTCCTCCCTGAGGTATCACAATTCAAAACACAGTAAGAAGGTCAGTGTGCCAAGCCAAACTTTCCCTTGAAATGCCTATCATGTGTAACATTTCAAAGGTCATTCTCTAGAATGTCTAGGCTTTTAAATTACAATAACAGGAAAATGAAATGAAAGAATCTAGCCTGTCAAAACCTTAGTAGCATAACAAATATTTTCTCAGAATGTACAGGAAGTTTTATTCCCAAAGGCATTTATTGAGTGTCCACTATTTTCCCAGGATCTATCACAGTATCAGGCACAAAGACACTCAATAAATAAAAGTTGAATGAATGACTAAATGAAGACTATAAAAACAAAAAGGAAACAGTCTCTTATCATAAAGAGATTACAGTCTACTAAGGGAGACACACAGAGATATAAGGCAATGTGATAAATTCTGCAAAGGAAATACAAAGTGTTAAGAAAGCATATAAATAAGTTATTAAATGCACATAGCTAAGGCTAAGGAAGGCTCAGTCATAAAGGCAATAATAGAGATATATTGTTAGAACAGGATTAGAATTAAGGAAGGGTCATGTTCCTAATCTGGGAAAGTAGGGGGGGAAAGGTGCAGTAACTATTGTTTTTATCTACTCAGCACCTCTTCCTTCTTTTGGTAACAATTCCCACCTCCACCCTGCCTGACCACAGTATCAGCATATTAAACAGACCAGGTCAGTCATGCCACCCATCCATTTGAGCACAGTCGATTGGACAAGGGATGGGCAAACGACCAGAGTTGGGAAGATCAAAATCCTTCCCTAGGGCTTTTCTACCTGGAGCTGGCAAAGTAGTACCCTGTATTATCTGGTTGTAATGTTCTTCATATATAAGCCCCAAGGTGCCAAAGATCATGACCCTAGCATATGACCCTATCATATAAAGACAAAGTGCGAGAAATGGAAGAAGTGTTATGGAAGCGTTTAGGTTCCTGATTCTATACACATTCAGCTTCAAGCTTGCCCTTCACAATTACTTGAGCTAATGAAGTCCCTTTTTTTGTTTAAGCTACTTTGCATTAGATTTCTGATTTTTGAAACTGAAAGAACAATAATACATAGACAATACCAGAGGATATCAAGCCCTTGGCTGTGTCTGATAATATTTTCCCCCAGAATTAAACCTGGATAGCATTTAATCTTTATACGTCCAAACCAGCTGTCAAAATGGACAAAGGTATAATTATACACCAATTAGCCTGTATGCACTATCAACAAATATGCACCTAACAACACAGCCTCAAAATACGTTATGTAACAATTGGCAGAATTGTAAGAATAAATGATAAATCAGCAACAAAGAGAAAAGCTATCAGAGAATAAACACACATTAACCACAAGAGAAATTAGACTTACAACAGAATCATCAGTCACAAAAGAGACCAAAAAAAAAACCAATGTAATAGCATCTTCAAAATCCTGAGGGAAATAGTTTTTAATCCAAAAATTTATACCAAGCTAAACTGCCATCTATGAATAAAAATAAAATACTGACATTTTCAGATAGATAATGACTAACGGACTATAAAGCAAACCATCCATATGTAAAATAATTACTTGAGAATATACTTTATCTAGAAGAAAAGTAAACCCAGAGGAAAGGTGGGGTTCACAAGAAACAATGATAACCACAGAAATTTATTTTTTTGGCTATTACTATATTTAATTAATGACTACCAAAAAAGCAACTTATTTTATATGCTTAAAAAATGAAAAACTAAAATTCTGGACAATAAAAACAAGAGAGAAGCATGAGAAGGAGGATGTTAATGGGTATGTAAAGCAGGTAAGGTTCTTGTCATGTTTGGGAGGTTGGATAAGAATACAATCTAAACTCTTAAACTGTTAGAAAAAAATCATGATTATGTATAAATTAAGATTTCTATTTCTGACAATATGCTGGACCAAATAACCCAAAAATATGCCAAATATTCATTCAACAAATATTTCTTAAAACCTAATTTTTGGCCCATGTTTTCAATTGGTCAGATATAATCAACCATGTACAATGCACATGCTCAGTGTGAACCTTCCCTTTTCCACATGTCTAAGCCAATAAACCAACAATAAATTCTCATAATAAAACCACTGGAATAGCAGCACCATATTCCTAAAATCTGATGTTGTTTCAGTTAATTTAATCATAATTTCCTCTTTATAAATTTGAACCTTATGTTGTATTTTTAAGATAGGCATAAGAAAATATAGCATTCATTCTATTCTATTCATTCATTTTAAATCTGTTTTCCTTAAAATAATAGGAATTTTCAGGTTTGATGCTAACATTTGCATGCCAATACAGTTATTTTTACTTTAGTCTTCAAAAATATTTTATTTATAATATTTTATTTTATTTTAATAATACAATGAAAGCTATGTAATCAGTCTACGTTCTGCTATACAAAGCGATTAAAGTCAGACAAGCTTAGTGTTAGAAAGTACATATTATCAAAATCACACTCTTTAAATCAGCAGGAATATAAATTTTCCATAAAATGAATTTAATCTAGTTACCAATATGGATTATTTTCAAGATGAGAGAACTCATTCATAGGTCTACAAATACACTTCCTCTCTCAAATGACAAAATTGTATGCAGTACATTGAAAGTCAAATTTTTACTATCAGCAAATATAATCAAAGCAGGTTTGCCTAGTGCTTTGCATATTTGTCAGTATATTTTATACACTCAAATGCGAAACAGGAGCTTTCAGCTGCAGCTAGGTAGCTTTTTGCTGTTCCACCTCTCTTTCTGCTTATATAATAGCAGGAATATTTTTTAATTCATGTGAACATACTCAGTCCTTGTCAAATGTATAGATGTGGCCAATGTAAATATGCTTAGAAAATCATTATTCCTTATGGAACAGAATAGCTAGCTATTCACCAAACCATTGCCCCTTCTTCCTAAGCACATAGCTATACAACACTTTCCAGCCTCCCTTGCAGTTAGGTGTGGCCATATGACCTAGTTCTGACTACTAGAATGTGAGCAGAAGTGATAGACACCACTACCAGACCCACCCATAAAACACTCCCATTCACTATCAAGGTGTCGACGCCCATGTGATCTTGGAAGCCACCTGTTAAAGGTGACAAAGTGGATGTCAAGATGTGCAAAGAACTGTATAGATCATAGTTCCCCTAACCCTGATTTCTCCCACTCCCAACACACAACTGTACCATTGTGGACCCACATTGCTACTATGTGAGCAAGAAATAAACTTCTACTGTGGTAAACCATGATGACTAAGGTTTATTTGGTACTGCAGTTAGTCTGTTGCAATCAATGTCAAAAAAAATCATTCCTTAAAATGGGGTACTGCTGTAAGAAAAACCTAAAATT
This sequence comes from Eschrichtius robustus, assembly GCF_028021215.1. Lineage (NCBI taxonomy): Eukaryota > Metazoa > Chordata > Mammalia > Artiodactyla > Eschrichtiidae > Eschrichtius > Eschrichtius robustus. The sequence goes on from NC_090826.1 coordinate 65,914,528, forward strand.
TACGTGATTGGCTCTGTGGCCAGGCAGTGGATAATAAGGAATTAATGTCAGAGACTAGAAAGATGGAGGGTCTTGGTACACAGTGGCAGAACGTTTGGTAAAACTATCACCTGCAAAAACTCACAAGATCAGTCATGTGCCCACTGAACCTTCAGCTCTGCCCAGCCAGAGACTACACTTCCCAGTCCCTCTTGCAATTAAGTAGGGTCAGGTGGTAGCTAGCTCTCCCTAGAACAGGAAGAGACATGATCTTGTCCATCACTTTCTCCCTCTTCATGTTCTTTCTACCAGTATAATCTTGTAAACCATATGTTTAAGATGAAGCCTCCACCAAATGGATGGCAACTAGGTGTCTGAGTTACTGCTTGGAAAACAGCCAACTCCACCAATTATAAACATGAGGGGTTTTGGGGGTTTTTTACTTTATATGGAAGAGAAATAAACCTGTACCATATTAGAACATTGCACATTTTTAGACTTTGTGTTACAGCAGATACCTTAACTGATAAAACACTCTGAAGCTCATTTGTAAAAAATGAAGCAAATCATTTCTGCTCATCACCACAATTCTTGGTAAAGTCAGAGAAAATTACCTTTGTGAAAGAACCTTGAAAATATCAAATGCATAAGCATGTCATTTTAAAGTCAGTACGCTGGGTACAAGGTTAAAAGCCCTGGTGCAGGGTTCTGAGAAACCTAGTCTTGAACTCCAGCTCTACCATTTACTAGTTGTATAGCCTTGAACATATAGATTTATCATCTTGGACCCTCCTTGTTCTCGTATATAAAATGGAGAAAACCTACTCTACTTCGTAGGGTTGTTATAACAACATTATAACACACACAGCATGCTTTGGGCAAAGTTAGACATTAAGTAAAGTGCCAAATTGATTATCTCTCCTTATCCTATAGTAATTTCAGGGTATTAAGGAAATCTTAGAAAACTGTATTGCTATATAAGGTAACTCTCAAGAAAACTTAATTTTAGTGAAAACCGTCAATCACTGACTCTGATGAAAACTAAAAAACACATGTACAAATTAATAGGGTGAGGGAGAGACAAAGAGCCAGCCTTCCCACCACATCTTAGTGAAAGTCTCTTGAGAAATTATTTCCCTCTTATCTCTCCATTCCTCTGCCCCGCCTCAATCTCATCCTTCTTTGCCAAGCACTGAAAGCCTGTAAAGCAGTAACAAAATAGATAATGGATCAGATATTTCTTTGTCAGCTGAGATTTTATTCCTACACTCCCTCAACTTGCACAAAACTAAAGATACCAGATCTTGCTCCCTTTTCAAGCTAATCTCACATTATTAAGGTGAGCATTCTGGTAGGCATAACTGATGATAATAACGATACTTTAATGTTTGCTAAGCATTCAATAAAGTTCAAAGCACTTTCACATCCATTTTCTCATTATAATGAAAGGAACATGATCAAGTAATACCTACAAGAAGGAAAACCTTCCAGTCATGAATTTCATGAGCCAAGGAGACATAATGGTGGTATTGATAGTCATCAGTAAGCTGCCACATCACCCCCCAAAAAAGACAGCTGAAATAGTTTACACTTCAGGTTCTTACACAGAGGATTCTTGTTGAATAATTGTGCTTCTCTGATGAATTGTTACCCGAGTTAAAAGCCTCAGGCATAGAGAAATGACAGATGCCAATGAATAATGCCAAAGCCAAATGCTTAATAAAACAGCATTATACAGCAAAATAATTAACTTCCATTGTTCTCTTTTTTAAAACCTGCTTTTTCTCTAGGCACACATGTGCTAAAAATGGATATAACAAGCCCAAGTCATACATACAAAGTTGATCATTCAGATACAATGAGAATAAAATTACTAAAGTTCTTTGTGATGAAACAATGCATAAGACAGATTCAAATCCTAAAAGCAAGGGTGAATATCAGCACAGGGTACCCAGTGAAGTGCCAACAATAGTTTGTATTAACAAAAGCAGCAGAGGAAAGGCAGCAATTTTGATGCACCAGTAAATGGACAAATGCCATTATTACATCCACAGACACACACACACACACACACCCACCCCTGGAGCTTCTCTGAGTACAGAGCTTTTTTCAAAAATCAGTGGTACCTCTGCATCTGCTATGTTTTGCTTGGCTTCAGAGGGAGGTAAAAATTTAGCTTAATAACACTAAACAACACTGATCAAAGGACAGAAAAATATTTTTGCCTGTGTATCTGACAGCATGTTTTTAGCCAGCAGCATATTTTGCTTTATCATTGCCTTATGGGAAGCCTGAACTCACATGAAATTAGTCAATTACAGTGCCAACCACCCTGTGGACCCTCAATAAATATTAGTGCATGAAGATGATAAAGATAAATGTTAAGATCCTTACTTTTTAAAATAGAAATTTAATTTGTTTTGGCCTGTATACTGACGTGGAAAGAATTACTATTTCAAAAGTGGCTCAAATGGCACTTTAGCATATTCTTTGAACAAGTCCGAGCACTGTGGTGGAACAAGCCTGGCCCTGGGAGCTCAGGAGGAGAGCTCCAGTCTTGGCTTGGCTGGTCCTCAAATCACTCAACCTCTCCTGAGCCCTAACTTTCTTATCTGGCTCATACTCTTCTTGCCTATCTTACATGGTTATTCTGAGAATTAAATGAGATTAAAGTACTATGTTAAAGTTAGAAGTGTGATGTGAACGAAAGGTATCACTGCCACTATGTTTGATTCCCACAGCACTCACAGCTACAGGAATAGTAACAAAAACATATGGACATCTCAACCCTTTCTCCACATCTCCTCTCAAGTAATGTCAATTAATTCTTCTCCTTAATAATGTTAATATATATTAATAATTTATATTTGTCAAAATATCATACTCGAATCACATCCTTTTCAAAAATGTATTAACCTTATAAACCTCTGAAGTAATAAATGTTCTGTTGAAACTTCATTTGTAAAAACAAGTTCTCACACGTTGACACAACCACTGGCCTGCCATAATATTTAGGTTGAAGTGAAAGAGAAAGACTGTCTACATGAACGGCCATAGAACTACTCCAACAATATTGTTCTGCCAGGCTAATCCACCACGAGCAGCACCCTGAGTCACCAAAGTTAAGAGCTGAAAAGGATCTCTAATATGTCCACATGAGTAGGCTGGAGATGTGAAAAAAGATGGCTAAAAAGCACATGAAAAGATGCTCAACATCACTAATTATTAGAGAAATGCAAATCAAAACTACAATGAGGTATCACCTCATACGGGTCAGAATGGCCATCATCAAAAAATCTACAAATAATAAATGCTGGAGAGGATGTGGAGAACAGGGAACCCTCCCACACTGTTGGTGGGAATGTAAACTGGTACAGCCACTATGGAGAACAGTACGGAGGTTCCTTAAAAAACTAAAAATAGAGCTACCATATGACTCAGCAATCCCACACCTGGGCATATACCCTGAGAAAACCATAATTCGAAAAGATACATGCACCCCAATGTTCACTGCAGCACTATTTACAATAGCCGGGACATGGAAGCAACCTAAGTGTCCATCAACAGAGGAATGGATAAAGAAGATGTGGTACATATATATCATGGAATATTACTCAGTCATAAAAAAGAACAAAATAACGCCATTTGCAGCAACATGGATGGACCTAGAGATCGTCATACTGAGTGAAGTAAGTCAGGCAGAGAAGACAAATATCATACGATATCGCTTATATGTGGAATCTAAAAAAAGGGTACAGGGACTTCCCTGGTAGTCCAGTGGTTGGGACTTCACCTTCCGGTGCATGGAGTACAGGTTTGATCCCTGGTTGGGGAGCTAGGATCCCACATGCCTCGTGGCCAAAAAAAATCCAAGACGTGAAACAGAAGCAGTGTTGTAACAAATTTAATAAAGACTATGAAAATGGTCCAAATCAAAAAAATCTTAAAAAAATAAAATATAATAATTTTTTTAAAGGGTACAAATGAACTTACCTACAAAACAGAAATAGAGTTACACATGTAGAAAAGAAACTCTTATGGTTACCAGGGAGTAAGGGGGGAGGGATAATTGGGAGATTGGAATTGATATATACACACTACTATATATAAAATAGATAACTAATAAGGACCAACTGTATAACACAGGGAATGCTCAATATACTGTCATGGCCTATATGGGAAAAGAATCTAAAAAAGAGTGGATATTTTTATATGTGAAACTGATTTACTTTGCTGTACAGCAGAGACTAACACAACACTGTAAATCAACTATACTCCAATAAAAATTTTAAAAAATAAATAAATAAAATAAATAGCACAGAACATAGGAACACTGAAAATTGGTTTTGCAATCACTATCCTAACTGCATATCTATAAGATCTCCAAAGTTTTATAAATAAAATGTAGAAACCACAGAAGTATATGTTTTCCTTTTGTTTTGACTAAAAAACAAAAAGCCAAACAAAAAACAAACAAAAAAAACCCCACAAAATCTTCTATATAAGGCACAAAGTAAAGTATATCAATACTGTAAACTAATTTGAAATCAGTACCTGTAAAATCAATGTGGAAACTGGTCATAAAGGTTCTACGTTAGTGCTAAAGCATTATCTTCCCTGCCGCATATAGAAATACACATAAATTTTCTATAGAAAAATACCTCCATATCACCCAGCTTGTCAGAGAAAATGATTACTTTCTTCTTCAGATAAAGAAAAGACTACAAATAGGAAGGAAATAAAGTATTCTGACAATCATACTCATTGTTGAGAGAGGGGTTAATAAAAAGAATTAGGGACTTCCCTTGTGCTCCACTGGTAAAGAATTCACCTCCCAATGCAGGGGATGTGAGTTTGATCCCTGGCCGAGGAACTAAGATCCCACATGCCACGGGGCAACTAAGCCCACACGCCATAGCTACTGAGCTTGCGCGCCTCAACAAGAGAGCCCATGTGCGGCAAACTACAGATCCCACGAGCTCTGGAACCCGCGTCACAACTACAGAAGAGAAAACCTGCACACCACAACTAGAGAGAAGCCCGCGTGCTACAACAAAGAGCCCGCATGCCGCCACGTAGACCCGACACAGCCAAATAAATAAATAAATAAATAAATATTAAAAAAAAAAATACTACGGAATACATTAAAAAAATAAAAAGAATTAGGCAAGAAGGGGAAAAAATGCTAAAGCACTTGAGCTATGCCACACCTTTGAGATTTGGACCCACAGTGGGTTTTTCTGGATCCTTTGAAGAAGCCTAACTAAATCATCCTTGAAGAGTTAGAAGGAAATATATGCCATAATGTCAATGACAAAGCTGGGGGCTGGAGGGAGTGGTGGGGTAGTATTTGGTATGGGGTATGGAAGTGACTTGGATCGACTGACACAGACACTCAGAAGCTGTTGATTTTTCTGGACATAACAATAAACATGTCTCACTCCTGGTGTTTCATAGTGAGATGAAAAACACTGTAGAGAAATCTAGAAAGTATCTATGCCAAGAGGAAACTTGAGACTTTGGGAACCAGGGATGTATTTTTAACTCAAACTGAAAAGTTTGATTTGGGGAAGAGAAGAGAGTAGAAGCAATGGATGGTTATGAGAATACAGAATGTGATTTGGACTTCTAAGATTGTTTAAGATATCAAAATGTTGACAGAGGAATGGATAAAGAAGATGTGGTACATATATACAATGGAATATTACTCAGCCATTAGAAAGAATAAAATAATGTCATTTGCAGCAACATGGATGGACCTAGAGATTGTCATACTGAGGGAAGTAAGTCAGACAGAGAAAGAGAAATGTCGTGTGATATTGCTTATATGCGAAATCTAAAAAAATTGATACAAATGAACTCATCTACAAAACAGACTCACAGACTTAGAGAATGAACTTATGGTCACCAGGGGGAAAGGTGGGGGAGAGGGAAAGTTAGGGAGTTTGGGATTGACATGTACACACTGCTATATTTCAAATGGATTAAAAAAAAAAAAAAAAGGATAACCAACAAGGACCTACTGTGTGGCACAGAGAACTCTGCTCAATATTATGTAACAACCTAAATGGGAAAAGAATTTGGAAAAGAATAGATACATGTATATGTATAACTGAATCACTTTGCTGTACACCTGAAATTAACAACATTATTAATCAACTATACTTCAATATAAAGTGAAAAGTTTAAAAAAAGATCAAAATGATGAAAATTAGTTGGGACAAAACACTCATCTTGCAAGAAATGGAAGACTCAATATGTTTGCTCAGAAATTTACAGCTTTGATCAGAAAGTCTTTAAATGGGAAATGAAAGTGGTGTGGTGAAAATGCTCAGTTAAAACTATAAAAATAGAATGGTTACTTTGGAGGACATAAATGATATCGGAAGAAAACTCACAATGGAGGAGATGCTCAATAACTTACATGAGAAACCCACTTGTAAAGGAGAGGCAGAAATAAGAGTTATGATCTGAGATGTCTACACTCCAAAGCATAATGGCTAATAAATTTGAGATGCTAACACAAGGAAATAAATACAATTTTATTTATCGGATCAGTAAATATTTATTGAATGCTGATTATGTACATACGGAGATGCAATACAGTGCCTGAGAACCTCAGTGGCTGCGACCTACGATCTAGTGGGTGAGGCGGCTTAGTGGACTAACAATTATCGTATTTTAAATACCAATAGAGATACATATGGATTTCTATGAAATAAGAGATGAGGGACATTTAACTCAAACCAGAGGGTAGGGAAAGCTTGCTAGAGTAGGTGGTTCTTAAACAGAGTCCAAAAGAGCAGAAAGAGCAGGAGTGTTCTAAGCAAAGAAAGTGCAGTTGGCCCTTTGTATCCACACGTTCTGCACACACAGATTCAACCAACTACAGATCAAAAATATTCCAAAAAAATTCCAGAAAGTTCCAAAAGACAAAATTTGAATTTGCCGTACTCCAGCAGCTATTTACATAGCATTTACATTTTATTCGGTATTATAAATAATCTAGAGATGTTCTAAAGTATATGGGAGGATGTGCATAGATTATATGCAAATACTATACCATTGTATTAAAGAGACTTAAGCATCTGCAGATTTTGGTATCTGCAGGGGTCGTGGAACCAGTCCCCCATGAATATCTAGGGGCGACTGTAATGTATTTCCCAAACTTGATAGTATAACTTTGCAACTAGATTTCAGTGATGAAAATGTATTAGTTCAATGAAAAGAAGCCCAGGTTGGAGAAAGAGCAGTGTGATTGGTAGAAAACTTGGAAGAGGATAAAAGGAGAAAGAAAGAGACCTGAGACCATTCAGGGCATATACCACAGGCCCTTTGGCCAACTGAAGGATGTAAATGTCACATTTCTGATGCAGCCGTTTTAAAGGCAAAAAGACTTAGATTTACTGAACATCTACTGTGTAGCTACTAGACACTGTGCTAAACACATTCACATATACTGTCTCAAGACATGTAATTATGGGAGACTTCAAATAGCTAGGCATCTCAAAGAAGCCTATTTGATAAAATCAGTACGTCTGATAAATTCTTGGTGTGCATGATAAGAGCCCCTGTTTGATACGTTAGAAGGAAGAATAAAGGTACATGCTTTCTGAACCCAGTTCTGATCAACAACAAAGATCAGAAAATTAGTCAGTGAGACAGAAGTGGTAGAAACAATGGGGAAAATCCAATATGGTATCTTAGATCTTGTTATAGTCAGGAACAGAAATGCTAAATATACCCAGATTTGTACTCTAAATATAGTCAGACTTGTTATTGGACAGTTTTTTCTAAACTTTTCAGGTATGGGGACTTCTTTTTTTTTATCATAAAACATGTTTTACAGACATTTACATGGTAGCTATATCAGTTAATTTAAAAAACACATAAAGCTTGTGGGGGGATATGACTACACAAACACTCCTACGATAAAAGCAAATGTGTTTCTAGAACTTGCTTGAACATTTTTCCCCCAAAATAATTAGGATGCAAAATAACATAAATATCAAGTACAGCAGAGTGTTTCTCATTTGAACAAATATTAACTGTAAAATCCATTTTAATATATTCTCAATACAGTCTCACCAGCATTAGTTTTACAAGGTATTAACAGAGCAATGTGACTAATATGCACATGTATGAAACCTACTCCTGCAAAGTGATATACAAGGTTGGATGTCTGCTCTTGCCAGCAAGAAGTGAACAATTTCTCACTTTGGGGAGGTGCATTACATCTTTGAGGCTAACCTGGGGTCATTTAGTAAATTATCTTTTCCAAGCACTAAATAGCTACTAGCCTCAAACAGTTAATGAACCTCTTAAAAAGCAAGTGATTTATTTCTTTCTCACTGGTAGGGTCAAGTCAGTCTCTTCATTAATCCTCTCACCATTCAAGTGAGGCGGGGAAGAAACACACATTATAATCCCAATTACATGACTGGGACATTAAAGTCCGTAAGTGCTTACTGACTGGCACAAGGCCACAGAGAAGTTATGTGCAGAGCTGTGACAGGAACTCATAAGCCTCTGGGTCCTGTGCAATCTTGTTGATGTGCTATGATGGTTTGGCGTCAATAAATCTGAGAATGTGCTCAGGTAAATAAGCACAGCTCAAGTAAAAAAAATAAAAGCCTTAAGATACGGATTTCTCTCTGAAAATATAATCTTACTTTAAGGAATTATTTTATAAATGAATAATGAAAAATTGACTCAAAATTTATTTACAACCAGAAGGTTTGCAACATCCGGGACGACTGACTGCAGTAAACAGTATTAAAACCAGAAATCCTTTTCATGTAATATTAAAAGAATTGAATTTACTTTGAACCTAGGGCCCCAAAGGTGGCAATTTGCACCTGCGTTTAGAGCAAACATAATTAATCCGAGTTCAAGTAGAATGACTGACTATTCCTTCATCTCTGCAGATTACAGTGTTGAGTTTTTGAGCAGTCCTGAACCCAGTTTTTGGTTAGTGACTCCAATTGATTTAGATAAACATATTAACAGCTGAAACTTTTACCTAACAATCAATCATTCAGTGATGATTTGGTGCCACATGTTGCGTTGGCAATCAGGTATGTAAGCAAAACAAACAAGAGCCTACCCTCACGGAGTTCAGAACTTAACGGGAGAGACAATCAAATATGCACACAAGTAACCATTACAAAGGGTGACACGAGCTACATAGAGGAATGCTAGCAAGCACTAGATTGCATAAGGGAGGTGGCACATAATTACCCATTGTAATGGGGTAGGAGGGGAGGAGAAAGCCTTCAGCTAAGATGATCCTGAGCAAGACTGAGGTAAGGCTCCCTAAGCAAAGTGGGTAAGGAAGAAAATGAACACCTACAAGCTCATATTCCATATTTATGTTTGCCACATGTACTTTATGCCAGTAATTTCACTTTGTGTTGTTGGAAAAATGAAATTTTTCTATTAAAATGCATTTGACAACATTGCTACCTTATATTTATTATTAACCTACTTGGGGTGATTACAGTATTCAGAGCTTTTTTTTTCCATTCTCTTATCTAATGCTATTTGATCCTCACCACAAATATCAATTTGGTACGATGATAATGTTAGGCTCATTTCACATAGGAGAACCTTGAGCCTGAGTTTCATCTTGCTCTATGTCACAGGGTCAGTGAACAATGAAGCCAGAATTGGAACCTAGATCTTCTGGCTCCAAGTCAGGTGCTATTAGAGAGAGGCTCAGATCTGAACTATGCAGTAAACATTAAACAGAAGGCAGTTCTATACTGCAGCTATGTAGGTGGCCAATATTTATCATTTTGATGCAAAACCCATCTTGATGCCTGAATTAGATGAACTGGCATAACATATTTCCCAAATGCAATTGCCAATATATCTGATTTTCATAGAGGAATAGTGTTTATCAGAATCCAATCATTTGGCTTCTCAAATTCAAATTATTGTTAGATATTTTACTCATAGAGCTCATAGTCTAAGGATATTGTACAGTGCCTCTTTGTCCAGAACTTTATTTTTACTAGATAATAGATGACATAAACCACTCCGTAACATAGAAGCTTAAAATAAAATATGCTGAATTTATAAAAGAAACATAAGACTGCAACAGTAAATTTAAAGCTTATTTTAAATGGCATATACTAGCAAAAATATATGTGTTTTCTTATACACATCTAAAACAACTGTAATTATATTTAAGTTCCCAGTTAAAGACTGCCAACCACTCTCTTGAAAATGGATGCTATTCAACAATACTGATCAGTACATAACTAGAGATACAGGAGGAGTTCCAATCCAACATACAAAAGAGAGCCTTTGAAGGGAAAATTATACTTTTCTTATTGCCTCTTCCCTTTATTGCATGATGAGTATACTGAATCTGCTCTAATTTTTAAATCAATACCATAGAAGGGACCACTAGACTATCATTTCCTATTTATATTATACCTTATCACTATTAACATAAAAAAATCTATTTATCCTGGATAAATAGATTGCTGTTTACTGTCTCTTCTGCTACATTTACTAGACCCAAATATCACTAGCTAAAACTTGATGATAGCTCTATACTTCTTTCAGTCTAACCTGGGAACTATTCAAATCTGGTCCACATTTTTCCACACTTTCCTTTCAGCCAACTTCCGTCTGGTACTCAAAGGTTCTGGGGTGACAGCAATTGCACAAATGCATTATATTTCCAGGTAAGTCAGCACAGCCATCATGTGAAGTACTCAGATACTCTGCCTGCGAAGGAAATGTTGACTGGTGTCCAAGTAAAAAATGAGACACAGACACTGAATGGAGGAGCTACTTTTCTTTTCACACTCCTTCCCCTTTAATCTGAGATAATCATTTTAACCTCTCTCCTTTACCAATATAAATTTGACTTGGAACAGGGTTATTTTTTGGTACTTAATTAGGTAATTAGTATTTTCAAACATTTACACATCACCAGAGAACATACTGATTGCACCAACGAAGCAGTTTATTTCAGACTATGCAAGGGTAATGACAGACTTCTGATTTAAATATCCAATTATGAATAAAGGTAAGTTATTTTGATATAATTACTCAGGGTCAAAAACTTACACTGATCTATTAGGACAAACCCAGGCCATATGTCCAATACTATCCGGGGGCACCTGTTATAAATGAAAATAAAATGTGATGTGTGGCTACAGAAACTAAAATTCGATCTCTGTGAGTTAGGTAAATGTCTTTCAGGTATATGACTCTTATGGATGGAGAGCAATTGATAAAATAGACATGAATAAAATCAGAAAACAATGTTTCTTAATAACTGAAAACGGCCTTAGAAATCATCCATTCCAACTTTCCAATTATATTAATTAGGGCCACTATGAAAAGCTCTTGGTTATTTCAGAAATTTTGTATCAATTTGAAATCTAAAATTTATCAAACTGAAATCTTACATACCATGGTATGAAATGGTTTTTACATACCATTCTTTCTGTATGTAAAATGTTAGTTCCCTAACCCCTTTTCTAACACATGTCTTCCCATGAACAGTAAGCAACAGTTTGGCTGTGAACTACTTGAGTTCAAGGTCTAAGAGTTTGTTCATTCATGATGCATAAATAAATGAATGAACTGATGGATGAAGGCAAGTTCCTTGTTAGACTATGACCAGGGCAGGTACTATGTACACCCACTCACCTATAACTTCCCAACATCCAGCTCAGCATATGGCACATAGCAGCCCTACAATAAGTTTTGCCAAATTGACTCTTTGACCCTCTCTTCTTGCAAGCTGGGGTAAGAGCTCTTAAACAACCAGTTCTGTCATATGGAGTATTGAAGCACACCCTGTGTGTGAAATTTTTAAAGCCTATTTCAAAGTGACTCTAGGCAGCTGCCTCCTAGAATATCTCCCCTATTATAAGCCTCTAAAACAGTCAATTGTGCTCATGGGGAGAATCTGGTGTGGCTCTATGAATAATCATACTTGGAGGACCAGCCTATTTTTAGAGGTCTTCTTTAAAAACAACAATGAATCTCTGGACTTAAGCCAGGAAACTTCTTAATAGGAGCAGCATGTTAGGGAAATTCCGTTTTTCAGTTAGTCCCGTTTCTAAGTAAATCTATATTAGGAGCTGCTGTTCCATCAGTGACTACAGCAGCTGTCCTTTCCCTTTCCTTCCAATTTCTCTACCCTCTATGAGTATACATAGGATGTGTGAGAAGCTACTGAAGAAATTCAGGAACAGAAATGAACAGAGCCAAGGTGAAACACATATTAATACAGAGAGAGAGAGAGAAGCATCACAGATACCAAAGCACAACAGAATGAAGAGAAGTTATACCGCTAAATGAAAAAAGGACCTTATAACCCCCAAGAAAGAATAGAAGTAGAGCTAACAGCCCAAGAAAGCAAAATGGAACACAAAAGCGGGGAAGAAAATGGCAACACGAAGGGGTGGGAGAAAACCAAGAGACCAACAGAAGAGGATTTATGGATGACTTTGACCCCAGAGAAGTAGCTGACAATATGTCTGACCTGCACAGGAAAGAAATAGAGATAAATAGAGGGCACATTTAAACAAGGTGGGAGGGAATTCCCTGGTGGCACAGTGATCAAGAATCCGCCTGCCAATGCAGGGGACACAGGTTCGAGCCCTGGTCCAGGAAGACCCCACGTGCCGTGAAACAACTAAGCCCGTGCACCACAACTACTGAGCCTGTGTGCTACAACTACTGAAGCCCACACGCCTAGAGCCCGCGCTCCACAACAAGAGAAGCCACCGCAATGAGAAGCCCGCGCACTGCAACAAAGAGTACAGCCCCCACTTGCCGCAGCTAGAGAAAGCCCACGCACAACAACAAAGACCCAACGCAGCCAAAAATAAATAAATAAAATAAATAAACAAGGTGGGAGCACACAGAAACAGACTAAAATGAGGAGAAACCAAAATGAAAAAGGAAAAATAAAGAGCAAATAAACTCATAAATAAAAAAGAGAGTACTTCCCAAACATCAATGATTGTGGAGTCACCATTTCTTTTAAAAGTTCATTTTCAACAATATCCTTTCCTGCCCCTAACTTCCCAACAATCACCCTAGTATCTAAACTAAGTCCAGAAAGAACTCTCAACTTGGAGTCCAGAGAAGCCCATGAAAGCTTAGCAGTTTTTTTTTTTGCCACCTTTTAGATTGGATTTCTCTGAGATTTCCCAAATATCTTAAAGCAGTGACAATGAGAGTGTCTATTAAAACAAAAGGTGCTGTAACCACCTTTCTATCTCCAGGAGCCAAAAATCCTAAGTCCTGATTCTAGAAGGATCTTGAAGCAAAAGGTACAGGGCAGACATACATTAAAAAGAATTAACTGGCAGTTCTTATTTATAAATTCATATGCTTTCACACGTAAGTTTTTGTCACATTAAACCTCAGAGGAATGCCACTGTGAGCAGTTTAAATTCCAGGCAATGTTCAAATTTCCAATAAATTTGATATATCAATCCAGTAGAATGTTATGAAGCCACTGAAAATGGCATTCTCAAAGAATATTTAAAGAAACAGGAAATTATTCATTACAAATTTTTAAGAAAAAAAGATACTAAACTTTGTGTGTCATATGATCCCAATTATTTAAAATACTTATATAATCTTCCAACAAACAAAAGCCCAGGACCAGATGGCTTCACAGGCGAATTCTATCAAACATTTAGAGAAGAGCTAACACCTATCCTTCTCAAACTCTTCCAAAATATAGCAGAGGGAGGAACACTCCCAAACTCATTCTACAAGGCCACCATCACCCTGATACCAAAACCAGACAAAAATGTCACAAAGAAAGAAAACTACAGGCCAATTTCACTGATGAACATAGTTACAAAAATCCTCAACAAAATACTAGCAAACAGAATCCAACAGCACATTAAAAGGATCATACACTATGATCAAGTGGGGTTTATCCCAGGAATGCAAGGATTCTTCAATATATGCAAAACAATCAATGTGAAACACCATATTAACAAATTGAAGGAGAAAAACCATATGATCATCTCAATAGATGCAGAGAAAGCTTTTGACAAAATTCAACATCCATTTATGATAAAAACCAACCAGAAAGTAGGCATAGAGGGAACTTTCCTCAACATAATAAAGGCCATATATGACAAACCCACAGCCAACCTCGTCCTCAATGGTGAAAAACTGAAACCATTTCCACTAAGATCAGGAACAAGACAAGGTTGCCCACTCTCACCACTTGTATTCAACATGGAAGTTTTAGCCACAGCAATCAGAGAAGAAAAAAGAATAAAAGGAATCCAAATCGAAAAAGAAGAAGTAAAGCTGTCACTGTTTGCAGATGACATGATACTATACATAGAGAATCCTAAACATGCTACCAGAAAACTACTAGAGCTAATCAATTAATTTGGTAAAGTAGCAGGATACAAAATTAATGCACAGAAATCTCTTGCATTCCTATACATTAATGATGAAAAATCTGAAAGTGAAATTAAGAAAACACTCCCATTTACCACTGCAACATAAAGAATAAAATATCTAGGAATAAACCTACCTAAGGAGACAAAAGACCTGTATGCAGAAAATTATAAGACACTGATGAAAGAAATTAAAGAAGATACAAATAGATGGAGAGATATACCATGTTCTTGGATTGGAAGAACCAACATTGTGAAAATGACTCTACTAACTAAAGCAATGTACAGATTCATTGCAATCCCTATCAAACTACCACCAGAACTAGAACAAAAAATTTCACAGTTTGTATGGAAACACAAAAGACCCCGAATAGCCAAAGCAATCTTGAGAAAGAAAAACAGAGCTGGAGGAATCAGGCTCCCTGACTTCAGACTATACTACAAAGCTACAGTAATCAAGACAGTACAGTACTGGCACAAAAACAGAAATATAGATCAATGGAACAGGATAGAAAGCCCAGAGATAAACCCATGCACATATGATCACCTTATCTTTGACAAAGGAGGCAAGAATATGCAATGGAGAAAAGACAGCTCCTTCAATAAGTAGTGCTGGGAAAACTGGACAGCTACATGGAAAAGAATGAAATTAGAACACTCGCTAACACCATACACAAAAATAAACTCAAAATGGATTAAAGACCTAAATGTAAGGTCAGACACTATAAAACTCTTAGAGGAAAACATAGGCAGAACACTCTATGACATACATCACAGCAAGATCCTTTTTGACCCACCTCCTAGAGAAATGGAAATAAAAACAAAAATAAACAATTGGGACCTAATGAAACTTAAAAGCTTTTGCACAGCAAAGGAAACCATAAACAAGATGAAAAGACAACCCCCAGAATGGGAGAAAATATTTGCAAGTGAAGCAACTGACAAATGATCCATCTCCAAAATTTACAAGCAGCCCATGCAGCTCAATATCAAAAAAAACGAACAACTCAATCCAAAAATGGGCAGAAGACCTAAATAAACATTTCTCCAAAGGAGATATACAGATCGCCAGCAAACACATGAAAGAATGCTCAACATCCTTAATCATTAGAGAAATGCAAATAAAACTATAATGAGATATCACCTCACACCAGTCAGAATGGCCATCATCAAAAAATCTAGGGCTTCCCTGGTGGCGCAGTGGTTGAGAATCTGCCTGCCAATGCAGGGGACACAGGTTCGAGCCCTGGTCTGGGAAGATCCCACATGCCGCAGAGCAAGTAGGCCCGTGAGCCACAATTGCTGAGCCTGCGTGTCTGGAGCCTGTGCTCTGCAACAAGAGAGGCCGCGATAGTGAGAGGCCCGCGCACCGCGATGAAGAGTGGCCCCCACTTGCCGCAACTAGAGAAAGTCCTTGCACAGAAACGAAGACCCAACACAGCCATAAATAAATAAATAAATTTAAAAAAAAAATCCACAAACAATAGATGCTGGAGAGGGTGTGGAGAAAAGGGAACCCTCTTGCACTGTTGGTGGGAATGTAAATTGATACAGCCACTATGGAGAACAGTATGGACGTTCCTTAAAAAACTAAAAATACAACTACCATACGACCCAGCAATCCCACTACTGGGCATATACCCTGAGAAAACCATAATTCAAAAAGAGTCATGTACCAAAATATTTATTGCACCTCTATTTACAATAGCCAGGACATGGAAGCAACCAAAGTGTCCATCAACAGATGAATGGATAAAGAAGATGTGTCACATATATACAATGGAATATTACTCAGCCATAAAAAGAAATGAAATTGAGTTATTTGTAGTGAGGTGGATGGACCTAGAGTCTGTCACACAGAGTGAAGTAAGTCAGAAAGAGAAAAACAAATACCGTATGCTAACACATGTATCTGGAATCTATAAAAAAAAAAAAATGGTCATGAAGAACCTAGGGGCAAGACGGGAATAAAGACACAGACCTACTGGAGAATGGACTTGAGGACATGGGGAGGGGGAAGGGTAAGCTGGGACAAAGTGAGAGAGTGGCATGCACATATATACACTACCAAACGTAAAACGGATGGCTAGTGGGAAGCAGCTGTATAGCACAGGGAGATCAGCTTGGTGCTTTGTGACCCCCTAGATGGGTGGGATAGGGAGGGTGGGAGGGAAGGAGATGCAAGAGGGAAGAGATATGGGGACATATGTATACGTATAACTGATTCACTTTGTTATAAAGCAGAAACTAACACACCATAGTAAAGCAATTATACTCCAATAAAGATGTTTAAAAAAATAAATAAATAAAATAAAATACATATATATAGGCATATATTAAATAACTTCTTTAGAAAAAATAAGTTAGATCTGCATTGTACAGCACAGGCAGTCTGTACTCATTTGCAACACTTATTACAATAGTTATTACTTATTCATCAACTCTTAAGCTGCTCATCTGTGTACCTCAGTATGTCCAATGCCCAGCACTGTGATTGATCCATGTTACATACTCAATAAATTAATTTGTTAAGCAAATTAATGAATGAAATAACAAATAAATAGAAAAAGACTGGGAAAAAAACAGATAAAACATGATTTAAAGTTGTTTTCTTAAGACTTATTTGCTAGAAGTGGTTTTAATGTTCTTCTTTAAAAAATTCTGTGTTAAGTAATTCTAAAACAATTTTCTTGTATAATCACAAAAGGTTATTAGTAAAGATCAATCTCCAAAGAGCACATATTGTATGGTTCCATTTATATGAGATGCCCAAAATAGGCAAGTCAGTAGAAAAGACAGATTAATGGTTGTCTAGGGCTGGGGGGCAGGGAGTGAATGCTAAAGAGATTCCTTATTGGCATGGTAAAAATGTTCTAAAATTAGATTATAGTGATGGTCACACAACATCACAAATATGCTAAAATCCACTGAACTGCACACTTTAAAGAGAATTATATTAAATTTAAAGTATATCTCAATAAAGCTGTTTAAGATATTTTAGATATTTTAAATACTAGTAAAAATTATTTCATTACAAGCTTTTTAAAAAAATTTGAACCCACAAACAAGCCTTCAGGGTTGTAGCTCTGGATATACATATCCCTAATTTTTTTTTCTTTTCTCATAACATTTCAACAAAGACAATAAAGACAAATTTAGCACAAAGTGTGAGACCACCCACATAAGACACATTTCTTGGCTCATAAGCTAGGTTACCTTAAATTGAAATCCTTCTGGATTTACTACATTATT
The DNA here is from genome assembly GCF_028021215.1 of Eschrichtius robustus. Taxonomy (NCBI): domain Eukaryota; kingdom Metazoa; phylum Chordata; class Mammalia; order Artiodactyla; family Eschrichtiidae; genus Eschrichtius; species Eschrichtius robustus. Next base: position 65,932,167 of record NC_090826.1, read on the forward strand.
ATTTGTACCCTCCCCCCAACACACACACAAAATTCTCAATATTAAAACACAGGAAAACATACTACATATTGGAAAATATGCACTATTCCACAAAAAATAGAGACTGAAGCTATTATTTCTTCCTTCTTCATTTAGTTTACATGTCTCTGACCATCATCTCCTAAATAATATATCTTTATCATGCAGTAACTCACCAGTCACTCAGCTCTGAGTTATCTAAATTCCTCATGATGCCTTTTGTAACATGGAAATGGGGAGGTAGAGTTTTCTCTTAGGAAGTCAGACTGAATTGCTGAAAGAAAATTCCCTGGCCACCTGTCATTTTCCTTCAGAGACTATAATGTGAGATAATCTTGAGGCAGTTGAGAGTGCCAAAGATTGAGGGTTATAATGCTAGCAGGGCTGGCTCCATCTTTGGGGGGAGGAGTTGAGGGGGGAGATACTGAAACAGCACAGCCACTGAAATCATGAAGATCAATTACTGAAATATACCTGGATAGACACAGAAAGCCATTTTTATCTATACCCTGAACTGACTTTAAATTTCAATCTCTTAAGCAAAGACTTCTTAGTTTTTGATGCCACATAAAGTCCATAAATTATGAGCACCTGGTTATATAATCATACTTAAAAGATAATAATATTATAAAACACGCTCAAAAATGGAGTGGGCAGATCAATTCTAAATTCACTTTAAACTTGCTCAATTTAAGAATACTTTTGAACTTTAAATTCTGAAATTGTACAGCTTTGGCTACTATGCATGCTAAATATGAGCTTCCTATTACTAACAGATAGAAATGGATGGATGAATGGATGAATTGATCAGTGGGTGGATGAATGATAGAAAATAACAGAAAGGGGGAGTGAGAAAAAGGAGGCAAGGATGGAGAGAAAAGAAGAGAAAATACTGAGAATTGCAACTGGCAATGATCAGCTACAAGAAAGCTGCTCAGGACAGAAAATAATTTGGGTCAAAAAGACTCATAAAATGAAGTAGTTGAAAGGTATAAGTTAAAATAGCACCATGATAAAGTGGGGAAGATAGTTTTACCACCTTATATTATGCTTTAACACATTGTGAGCAAGAATCTAAAGACAGTAGAGAAGAGACAGAGAGAGAGCTATTCTAAGCAGACACTGTTTTTCAAATATCCATCGTTTACCAAAAAATAAATCCTAATTCTCTCCTATTTAAGACAACACTGTTATATGTTCAAGTTTGCTTGACAGGGAGAAGAGCTGAAGGTTTTTAAATTACAACTCAGCGATATATCCCAGAGCCGAGCTGTCCTGACACAGGGTCACAGGGGTTGAAACACAATAACATCCAACCCATTAACAGAAAACCTACCATAAACTCAAAATGTGATATATGTAGAGCAATAAACTCTGCTCAGCCTTACACAAGGACAGAAAAGAGGAAAACATTAAAAAAGGGAGTAGGGGTAGCACTCAAATTTCAGAGAACACAGTGGGCATACTCTGAAGTCTTGTGTTGAATCTGGGGGAAGGCAACCACATAATAATCATTATTTTAAATACTATTTACAGATGGACTAGTTTAAAATTCCAACAAAACAACAAAAAGTCTAAGAACAGAGAAACTGTGTAACCTCTGGAACTACATAAGCGTTGATGTAGACTACAGGCAACACTGATGTACAGGCATCAAGGATACTCTGTCACTCCTAATTCTATAAAGCTGGAAAAAAATACAACTTCTCCATGTTTCATTTCTTCTTCTGAAACGTGGATGTTTGCCTGACTTGCCTCTTTAGGTGGTCAAAGATCTAACATTTGTGAAAACGTTTTAAAAACCACAGAGTACTACAAAACATAAAGTGGCATATTTTGAAGTTAAGAATAGTTCAAGAATAAAAGAGAACTCCCTGTATTTCAGATCCAGGTCTCTTTTTTCTCTCCTGGCCTAGTATCTTCTGGGGGAAAGGTGATTCTGTCATAATGCCTCTCTGCTTTTCCTTTCAAGAGCCTCCACAATCAGCAATGTCCACTATTTAGATTGAGAAAAACCTAGATAAAACTAGTTTTAGTCCAGCCATGCTTCCTGAGATTACCATATTTAAAGTTCTAAATTGAGCTTAGCTGCTAAACTTAAGCCAAACATCTTCCTCCAATGTTAGGATACCCACCAAATTCCTCCTACCACCCCATCATCACTCAGGCATTCACTGGCAGTACTGGTGGGCTGACTTTACCACAAGAATGTACCCAAAATGGTCTCTCCAGTCTGATCCTCTCTCCGC